>NC_062281.1:141592294-141895324 GCF_902655055.1 Lutra lutra
GTCTTTCCTTCCCTGAAGAGCCATAGCGTTTGAACTCCTTATTAGGGAACACACCACAGTGAGACTTTTCAGCGGAACATATGTTCAGACACACGAGTGAATTATAGGCAATTGTGTGAAGACAAATGTCAAATATACAGCTGGCACTCAATACATAATTGTTGATTGGATGAATAAATGAAGAAAAGGTTGACAGAGACTAATACATGTCCATCTGTATCCATTCTTCAATAAAGGAATTTCTAACTTGTAGCTAGGTGCTTCACTGGAGACTACCTTTCTCAAGACCCCTTGTAACTCGAGGTGGCCATGTTACCAATGTTTGGCTCGTGGGATGTGAGTGGAACATGGGTAAGCACTTTGTTTTCTCTCTTCTGCCTGACTGTAATACAGGTTTGGGTAGGACCCTAAGAAGGAAGAAACACAGTGAAAGTGGCCAAACCACCCTTTAGACCACCTCCTCTGGACTAGTACATGAAACTCTATTTCACAAAAGTCACTGCATTCTAGGAGCTTGTTGTAATGTAGAGTGTTCTAATATAGGGTATAACCTGTCTGGTACAGGAGTTAAAAAACCAAAGAAGATGGGGTTGCTTGGGTGGCTCAGTCAGTCAAGTGGCCAACTCTTGATTTTGGCTCAGGTCATGATCTCAGGATCCTGGTGTCAAGTCCCAGATCAGGCTCCCTGCTCAGCTGGAAGTCTTCTTCAGGATTCTCTCCCTCTGCCCTCCCCCTATTTGCTCACTCTCTCTCTTTCTCTCTCTCTCAAATAAATAAATAAAATCTTAAAAAAAAAAAAAGACAAGGAAGAAAAAAGTCTTCCTATCCCAAAGCTAGCCCCATGTCTTAAACATGCTATAGGAGTTCCTTAAATACTGTTAGATTAAATTGTGCCTATAGACCTGTTGGGCTGTGTTGGTAGATAAAAAAGAACATTTATTATAGCATAGGGAACATAGTTAATAATATTATAATAGTAATTCTGTATGGTGACAGATGGTAGCTAGACCTGCTGTGGTGATCATTTCGTAATAGATAAAAATATCAAATCACTATGTGGCATACCTGAAACCCATATAATATTGAATGTCAATTATAATTCAATTAAAAATAAATTTAAGTAAGAAAGGAGTATTTAAGTTACCACCTTTCCCCTTGGTCAGGCAAGCATAGGCTTCTGGGGTCAACTCTTGTAAAATTCAGAGCTGTGAGCCTCCTCAGAGAAGCAACCCAGTAAGTGGCCTTAATTTTCAAAGCCTGAGGAAGAAAGCCAACACGGAGAGGCATAAGGCAGGATGGATTCTTCTCAAGGAAAATCTGTCCAGATTGAGGTTTCCTCACAGGAGGTTGATTTGTTTTTCCCCCAAAAAGAGAAGAGTTCTCAGTACAACCCCTGCAAAGGGCTAGGCAAGCAGCTCCTCCAAACTCCTGTGGCTGTGAAGGGCAGGTGGCCCACTGGGCAGCAGCAGCCTCTGTGGGCCTTGCTCCCCACTTCTCTGCTCTTGGATACCAGCCAGCCCTGGATCCTGGATGAGAGGGGGCCCTGCCTTAATCTGGAACTGGACAGGATCCATGGCCTCAAACTGAACGTTTTTGTTCTGTTTGTGTTCTTTACAGTATACAGACAGAAGGCTCCAACTAACACCATCCTCAAATGCCAAAATAATATGCTCACCCAGCCAAATGGTCTCTGCTGAGGCCAGCTCAAGGAGATGACAAAACCTTGTTAAAATACAGGAAGGGTATAGGAAGGAAGTGGGATAAGCTTTTCTTGCCTGGATTGAAAATCTGTTAATAGGATAGATATATGCCAAGTATAGAGTCTTTGGAAGATGTTTCTTGTTCATAGGAAGGTGAATTTGAGAAACCAGAAAAGAAAGAATGGGTGAGGAACTCCAGTTGTGTCTAGAATTCCAGGTGTCTTGGGGCGCCTGGGTGGCTCAGTGGGTTAAAGCCTCTGCCTTCGGCTCAGGTCATGATCCCAGGGTCCTGGGATCAAGCCCCGCATCGGACTCTCTGCTCAGCGGGGAGACTGCTTCCTCCTCTCTCTCTGCCTGCCTCTCTGCCTACTTCTGATTTAAAAAAAAAAAAAGAAAAAAAAAGATTTCCAGGTGTCTTGAAACGTAGGGAGGTTTAAAATACCTGCTGTTCCTGTGCCTTCAAGAAGCATTCAAAGTACTTAAGAAGACAGCCATGCCGGGCACCAAAGACGATTCCATGTGGAAACGTTCTCATGTTGTTGGTTTTAGAGGGAGGCAGATAGTAAGTCAGGCTGAGGGATAGTTTCACGAGAGTGGACTGGAGGAACTCAGCTTTGAAGGGTGATTAAAATTTTCAGGTGGTCACCAGCACCGGGGCAGAGGGGGGTGGGGATGTCAGGCAGGGAAGGACAGGAGCCATACTCCAGAGGTCTGCAAGGACAAGGCATGTTTCTGGAACTCCTAGTGACACAGGAAGATAGAATCATAAGGTACTCAAGTCAGGCCTTTCATAAGAAAAGTAAGGATGACTTCAATTAAAAATATGTAGAAAATAGGGGGGCAACTGAGTGGCTCAGCGGGTTAAAGCCTCTGCCTTTGGCTCGGGTCATGATTCCAGGGTCCTGGGATCGAGCCCCGTATCGGGCTCTCTGCTCAGCAGGGAGCCTGCTTCCCTCTCTCTCTCTCTGCCTGCCTCTCTGCCTACTTGTGATCTCAGTCAAATAAATAAATAAAATCTTTAAAAAAATAAAAATGAAAATATGTAGAAAATAGAGGCACCTGGGTGGCTCAGTCAATGGAGTATCTGACTCTTAGGTTGGGCTTTGGTTTGGACTCAGGCTGTGATCTCATGTCTCATGGGTCATGGGTTGGAGCCCCACATTGGCCTCAGGCTGTTGCCCAAGGGGGGAGTCTGCTTGAGATTCTCTCCCTCTACCCCTCCCCACGCTCCTGTGCACATGCTCTCTCTCTCTCTCTCTCTCTCTGTCTCCGTAAATAAATAAATCTTTTTAAAAAAAGTATGTAGAGAACACTGTCAAGGAGAGGGAAGGAGATGAGGAAGGGTTCACAGAACAGAGAGAAAAGAGAGTCTGTTCTGTGGAACCCAGCGGTAACAGTGGCTGAGGTGTTAACGAAATGGCCACATAATTTGGTGATTTCAGTCTCAGGCTCTTGAGTCAGCTGCTGCATTTGTGTCCTAGCTCTGCTATAACCAGCTACCCCAAACTGAGGGGCTTAAACATCAGAAATGTATCGTCTCCCAGTTCTGGAGGCTGGAAGTCCAAGATCAAAGTGCTGGCAGGGTTGCCTCCTTTGTAGAAGAATCTCATGCCTCTCTTCTCTCTCCTGGTGGTTTGCCGGCCAGCTCTGGTGTCCAGTTTTGGTGTCCCTTGGTTTGTAGGTTCATCATTCCATTCTCTGCCTCCATCGTTAGATGGCAATCTCCCCGTGTCTAAGTCTAAACGTCCCCCTTTTATAAGGACAGTCACCTCCGATCTGGCCCGTCCTAATGACCTCATGTTAATGACCTCTCTAAAGGCCCTCTCTCTAAATAAGGTCACATTCGCAGGCCCTGGAAGTTAGGACTTCAACATCTTTTTAGGGGGGGACACAATTCAACCCATCCCAGCCATCTTGGTTTGAAGCCCAACGTGAACACTTCATTGGCTGTGTGGTTTTAGGAAAATTACTAGCTGTGTAGTCTTGTGAGAACTGCTTAATATTTCTTGGCCCCGGTAACCTATTTAAAATGGGACGAAGAGCACGGCTGGTGCAAGGATTAGCACAAAGGGCTTCATAAGCATCAGCAGTAACTACTGTGTGCACTAGAGGACTGTGTGTGCCAGTCCAGGTTAGGCCCTGGCCCCATCCCTGGTTCAGGAATGTAGACAAAGGGGCCACGGACAGGTCTTTATTTTACTCATTTCTTTCTTCCAAGCTCCCCACCCCCACCCTGGATGCCTCACCTAGTCCCTAGAATCTTAAGGGCTCAGTAAATACTTTCTGCATATGATGACTCTATCCCTCATCTTAAACTCAGCCAATTTGGAGTTTTGCTCTCAATTTTCCTAGGACTGCATCTGAATTTCAGTGAATCCCATCCTTCCAGGCCTTGCCGCAGAAGGCATGGGAACTGGTTCTTATTTCACTGGTCTACTATCCCTCGTTGGTCCTAAGGTAGCAGTCCCCTCGGGCCTTGTTCCCACGTAGATGCTCCCTGAAGTCTGTTGGGGTTCTCCACCCTTTCCATGCCTCACCAGGGCACAGGTTCCTTCTGTCGCCTCCAAATCAGCCTGGAATACAGAATTCTTTTTGAGTCTGTCTGAAGCTTCATCCCTCATGGAGTCTCCCTGTTTCTTCCACGATTCTGTCATGAAAGAGGTAGACTACCTCTGCCCCTCAGCTCCCCAAAGCTTTCTGAGGGTCTGCTGCCCCTCCCTGTGCCAGCCCGCCATTCAGAGACCATCCTACCCCCACTCTTCTTTACTCCCCATTCTGTGTCCCTAAACCCAGCTAGATTGGAGGGATCTTTTCTCTCTCTTTACTGTCTTTTCCTCAGACATTTTGAGGATACCTCCCCAATCCTCTCCATTCCCTTAAGGGCTCGGACTTTGGAAAGCAAAGACAGGAAGAGACCTGTGGGCTCTTTGTGCCTTCCTCACAGTACCTCTCCCAACCCCTGTCCAGACCAGTCAGTTGCCTCAAACGGGAAATGCCAGGAAAGGGGGGAAAAAAGTTAATATTTAAAAAATATTATCCCAGCTTGTTTCAGTGAATAAATAAATGAATACATGGCACCAGGCCAAGGACCTTGATCCTAAACCAGTTTCATGAAAAACCTCTCTCCTGAGTTTCCACTAACACCTCTGTGCCCCTACAGAAGGGCTAAGAGCCCCGCACCTTTCCCACCCAGGAGTCTGAGTGGAGGGTTAAAGCTTCTGTAGCGTCTTGGTGCTGCCTGTCCTTGGGGCCCACGTGGAAAGCCAGGTTTCTTCCCCTGTGCTTCCAAGCGTGGCTGGTGGTTCTAATGAACACTTAGCCCTCTGCCTGGTATTATCACAGTTAATATTTTACATGGCTGACCTCCTTACTCCCTGGAACCAGTTTTTACTCAATTGGTGCAGCAAACTAGAAGCTTTGCCCCTTACTACCCAGTGACCTTGGGTGACTTGCCTAAGCCTCTCCCAGCCTCATTTTCCTCATAAGTAAAATGGGGGTAAGGCCACCCCCCCACACACACTGGGTTGTTCTCAGGCGGGGCTGGTTGCAGGTGGCTGCTGCTGCCCGTGACGGAGGCTGTGGTTGGCTTGACCCGGCTCTCCTGAGCCTCCCCCGCAGAGAGAGGGAGAGGCGCTCATGCTGACAATGTCACCGCCACAGAAGGAGCCCTGTCTGTGCACTTCACGCAACAGAAGAGTGCTCCCTGAAATGCACTCCTGCACAAACCACCCCCTGTTAAGTTCAGTGTTGATCCATTCAAGAGCTAAGCACTTGGGAAACAACTACTGTGAGGCTGACATGTTCATACACCTGAGGAAAGGGGCTCCACAGGGAGACAGACGTGGACAGAATAATACTGAAAGGGGCTTGGTTGGAAGTACTGTGGGATCATGGAGGGAAATCACTGGTCTGCTTGCGGTCATTCATCTCTTCACAGCACCTTCACAGCCAACTGTGTTTCCAGAAAGGAGTTAAGGAGGCCTGGGAGAAATAAGGAACTTGGCCCATGAGGCCATCTTTGAGCTCGGCCCCAAAGCATATCACTAGGCATGGCAGTGAGGACAGAGACTCCCTGGCCCCAGGAGCAGCGTGTACAAGGTCCTGGTTCTGTGGACCCACCCGGCCCAGGAAGGAAATGGAGTGCTCATCCCCAGATATCCACACACCGTACTCCCTCACGTCTTACAGGCTCCCGACCAAACAGCACTATCTCCACGAGGCCTTCCCTAACTACCAGTGTCTTCTAACAGGGTACATCACTTGTTCACCAGCATTCTTCTCTGTGTCATCACAGCATGTAAGCTCCATGAGGGCAAGGACTTTGTCTCTCATGTCCTTCATGGATGCCCACACCCAGAGGAGTGGCTGGCCCCTAGCTGGCTCTCAGTAAGTCTGTACTGAATTCGCGCCAGGGATGGCTGGCCTCTCCATGGGCACGAGTGGTGGGGGCAGGCGTGGGGTGGAGGCAGCGGCCCCTCCCACCACCTTGCCTTAGCCCAGCAGTGTCTTCTGACACATGTGCACTCCTGATGTGAGGCCCTTGCTTTCTCTCCTTCCCTCCATCAGGCCCTGCTATCTCCCTGCTGCCTGCGGCCTGAGGAAAGGCTTGAATAAATGTGTTCCTCGAGAGCCCAAGTCAGGGGATTTCTCTTTACCTTGCCAGCTCTAGTCACAGGCCAGAGGCTTTCAGCATATTCCTCTTATGTTCCCAAGACCAGTGCTTTGACATCTCGAAGGCAGTGGGTTCCCAGTAGCCCTGGACCAGCAGCCCCAAAAGGACTCTGTTAGAAATGCAAGTTCTCAGCCGCGCCCCCACGCCTCCCCCAGTCATACTGAATCAGAAATTCTGGGGACGGGATTGACTTGGTCCAGCTGGGCTGCTGTAGCAAAATACCACAGCCTGGGGAGCTCGTAAACAACAGAAATGTATTTCTCACAGTTCTGGAGGCTGGGAGTTGGAGATTATGGTGCCAACTGTAATCTGTCAGGTGAGGGGCCTCTTCTGGGTTGTAGACTTTCTGTTGGATCCTCGCATGCCAGAAAAGGCTAGGGAGCTCCGGGGGTGGGGGTGGGGGGCGTGGGGAGGGGTCTCTTTGATTAGAGCATGAATCCCATTGATGAGGAATCTGGTCTCATGACGTAATTACTTCCCCAAGGCCCTAACTCTTAACACCAGCACATTGGGGGTTAGGTTTCAACACGGACACTTTGGGGGACACATTCAGACCCCAATGGAGGCCCAGCAATCCATGTTGCTGAGATGTCAGTGTGGGAGAGCCACAGGGTAGGCAATGGCTGGAGACACGCTTGGTTATCATAACTGAGAGTGGTGGTGCTGCTGGCATCTTGGAAGCAGAGGGCCCAGATGCTTCAAGCCTCTTAGACTGCACATGGCAGCCCCCATACAGCAAAGAATTAGCCAGCCAGACGTCACCAGTGTGGGTAGGAATAACCAGCCTGCTCTAAGGGATCCTCACTCCCTCACATCCACCAAACCCTCCCTTCCTTCTTTTCTATAATGTTTTCTCTGCTCCCAACAGCTGGCAATAATCAACACGCCAGCCTCTAACAGTCAGCTGTGAGGAGGACAGATGAGACCAGGGACCTCCTTCATGATTCCCTGCTCTGAGGAATACAGATACTTCAGATGACATTTACAGCCCAGTGGGTTACATGTTATGACTGGGGAGATATGAAAGAGGTTATTAAACCCAAGCTTGGAACATCAGGGAGGACTTCCTGGAGAAAGTGGCATCAGCATTGAGACTTCGAGACAGAGGAAGATGGAATCGGGGAAGGTGGGAGTACTCCTTATGGAGGACTTTCTAGGTTTTGATCCCTATGCTGAGTATTCTCCTATCTCATTTAATCCCCGAAATGTTTTCCAAGCTTTATACTATTCTATTTCCATTCTACAGATGGGGACACTGAAGCCCAGATACTTAAACAACTTGCCTAAAGCCACACAGCTAGGAAATGTTGAGGCAGGGATTGAACCTAGGTCTGTAGATTCCAAAGCCAGGCGGAAAATGATTGCTATTTACAGAGAGCAAAACCATCAAGTGGGAATTTTTAAAAACACAGTTACTCCTTGTGTTATTAGCCAAATTGTGTCACCCCAAAGTTTGTATGTTGAGGTCCCAACCTCCAGCACCTCAAAATGTGACTATATTTGGAGAGAAGCTGTTTCAAGGGGTGATTAAACTAAAATATGGCCATCAGTGTAGACCTTAATCCAATATGATGGGTGTCCTTACAAGAGGAGGAAGTTTGGACATAGAGACATAGAGACAGGGTGCACATATGCAGGACAGACCATGTGAGACATGGTGAGAAGGCAGGCATGTGCCAACCAAGAAGAACAGGCTTCAGAAGAAACCAAACCTGAGGAAAACCTTGAGCTTGGACTTCTAGCCTGCAAAACTGTGAGAAAATGAATTTTCGTTGTTTAGGACCCCCTAGTCTCTGGCATTTTGTGATAGAAGCCCCGAGCAAACTTAAGTGTCCTGGACGTGGCCTTGATGGTGGGAAAACTTAAGGCATATTAATTGTGCTTTGTTTTCTCTGCTGTACAATAAAAGGGAGTGAGAAATCTAGGTCTTTGCCTTCCCGCACCCATGATAACACCCAAGCCCAGTCTCAGGGGCCATCTGCTGGGCCAAACCTGCTGGGAGACCATTCTCCTCCTGGCTTTTTTGTTAAGAGCCAAAATTCATTGGGGTTTAAGCAGTGTAGGACATCTGAAAAGGAAGAGATGGGAGGGCCTCAGCAGGCAGAGGCAGAGTCTCTGAGGTTGAAGAGGTGATAGAAATAGGACGGTGCCACCAAACGGGACCTAGGCCTCATCTCCTTGCAGCAGCGCAGGGAGTGGCCATTGCCCAGCCAGGCAGCGTTGGCCGATGCTACTGACCCCAACTGCCAGGCACCAGAGCACTGGCACCCCAAGGTGTAGATCACAGACATCTCGGCACCTGCCAGCACGGACCAAGGCTGCAGACAGGGGCTGCTGGGAAGTTTCTCTCTACTATGGACCCCAGAACTGATACGGCTTCTGGAGGACATGGGGTAACTTTAGCACCAGTAAAAGCTGAGATGGACTCTCCCATAAGCCCAGAGACATGGACCCAAGTTAGACTGAGCTGAACTTAAAGCTAAAAAGAAATGTGATCTATTTTGCCCATCGAGGCTCATGCATTAAGATTCAAACTGACTACACTTTATTCAGAATTGGGATACAGGAAAACAGGCAGAAGTCAGTTCAAGGCAAACTGAAAACACTTCTGTCAGCAGGAGACACCGTGAAGCCGGGAGAAGGAGGAGTAAACTACCCTGTGTTTTCTTCAGCCTCTGCCGCTGTCTTGGCTCTGTTTTGTCTCCTGACTAGACCTAATTATGCTTGTCATCTGCATCAGAAGGATGGGGCTAAGATTAACAAGTTAATGTGGGTAAAAGCCCTTGGAGCTCAGTAGATGAAAGGAGATCTAATTAGCAAGGCCAGCAATGACCGCAGGCGGCCCAGCCAGGGCGGACTCCGCCCTTTGTACTCACCAAAGAGCTACTTATAGCTCCTGGGAGGGGCTTCTGCAAATTCCACCCAAGCCTTCAGTGTGGGGAGAAGAAGCTTCCACGTTTTCTTCCTGCCCTAGAATTTTGATTCTTCCTGGGTGGAGAAAAATGTGGACTTCTCTAAACTGATTGAGAGAAGGAAAAGGCGCAACTCTCAGCCCTTTTTTCTCGAGGCAGAGTGATCTGCACAAATAGGGGTTAATGATGCATGGAGGGGCAAGCAGAGTGTCAAGGTCAAGTGAGTTCCGCCAGGGCATGAGACAGATGAAGTTTCAAATCCCAGCTGCCATTTACTGGGTAGGAGAATTTAAACAAAACACTCAATACCCTGGAGACTCTGGGTCTTCTTTTGCCTTCCTCCGTCCTCCTTGTGAGACTTCGATTGTTCACGCTGGACCCCAAAGTTGCATGTTTTAATTAACAGCAAACAGTAATTAGTAGTAGTGCCTGGCATATAATAGCTATTTGAAATATTGGCTGGATTGAACTCTTTCATCCCACAAATACGGAGTTACCTATTATGAGCCAGGGAGAATGGGCACTGCAACCTGGGCGTGCAACCATGAGCCACAGACAAGTTTCTGTCCTCAGGGAGCTGATATGTGTATCCCGTGGAACCCCCGTTGGCTCTCAAATCTTCCCTCCACGTCTTCCTTCTACTCCTAAAGGCAGCACTTGAGAAGTCTTTTTAAATTAAAAAAAAAAAAAAAAAAAGAAAGAAATTCTCACAGGTATGTTTGCCTCAAAGAAAAAGACTGTTGATTATACTCTAAGAATCAAAGGGGTTTATTCCTTTGGAATACCCAAATTAGGCAAGAATTTTGAAGGCTAGACCAAGTCTTTTAACCTTTCCCCTTCAACTCTGTGGTATAGTCACCAGACTTGCTGTTTTACCTGTTATGTAAATGGCTGACTGGTGGGAGTAGAAATGGGGGAAGAGACAGTGTGGAAAGACTGGTTCCCACTGGCCCTTCTCCTTGAGGTGCTCACTTATGGCGCTGCCCCTGAGCACAGGTTTGAGTAAATATTGAGTGAATGGCTGTGCCCTGCACTGAGCAGTGGGCTAGAGGGTTGAGGGGCCAGGACCCTGATGCTGTGTCTGGGTTGATCCTGGCCTGGTGCTGCCTTCTGTGCACGGGCTTGTGGCTTGGGTCCATGACTTGCTGTGATTCTACAGCTAATGAGTGCAAGCTGTACCTCAGAGTGTACAGTCAGGCTCCAAAATCCTCAGGTCACCCGCTCCACTGTGCGGACAGACATCAGTGGGCTAGGGATAGGTGGAGGTTGGGCTGGCTGGAGAGGGAGTACTTGGATGCAGCAGGCCACATTCTAGATCTACGAGCTTCAGCTGCTGCACACCAGAACCGCCCCAAGAACAGAATGTAGTGCATTCTGTGTGGTCTCTGTACGGGGACACTGGATAACCTCGGGCAAATTACTTCGTATTTTAAGCCTCAGCTTTCTCTTCTGCAAAATGGTGACTTAAAAGAAACAAACAAGTAATTCAAAACCACCATGCCACTTCACACCCATTAGGATGGCTATTATTTTTAAAAAAGAAAAGAAAAAGAAAATAACAAGGGCTGGCAAGGCTGTGGAGAAATTGGAACCCTCGTGCACTGTCAGGGGGAATGCAGAATGGTGCAGCCAACGATGGAAAAGAGTTTGGCGGTTCTGCCAAAAACTTAAAAATAGAAACACCAGGGGCGCCTGGGTGGCTCAATCGGTTGCGAGTCTATCTTAGGTTCAGGTCATGATCTCAGGGTCCTGGTATCGAGCCCCGCATTGGGCTTCTTGCTTAGCGGGGAGCCTGCTTCTCCCTCTCCCTCTGCTGTTCCCACTGCTGGTGCTCTCTCGCTCTCTCCCAATAAATAAATAAAATCTTAACAAAAAACAAGAAATACCATATGATCCAGCAATTCTACTTCTGGGTAAAGGAGTTGAAAGGAAAGTCTCAAAAAAGGTATCTGCACACCTCTCTGTTGATAGCAGCATTATTTGGCATTGTAAATAATGCCAAAGGTGGACGCAATGCAAGTGTCTGTCAAAGGATGAACAGATCAACAACGTCAGGAACATACATACAACGACTATCATACAGCCTTAAAAAGGAAAGACACTGCTACAATATGGATGAGACTTGAGGACGTTATGCTAAATGAAATAAGGCGGTCACAAAAGGACAAATATGACGTGATCCCCCTCATAAGAGGTACCTACAACAGTCAAGTTCATAGCAACAGAAAGTAGAAGGGTGGTTGCCAGAGGCTGGGGGTGGGGGGAGGAGGGAATGAGCTATTGTTTAGCAGGTGCAGAGGTTCAATTTTGTAACATGAAGAGCGTTCTGGACGTTCACAACCAAGTGGGTATACTTAACACGACTGAACTGTATACCTAAACATGGGTGAGCGGGTAAATTTTATGTTACATATTTTACCACAATTTTTAAAATTAATTAATAAAAAAAGAGACAAATCTCCTGGGAGGAGTGTCGTGAGGGTCCAATGAGAGCAAGTCTGGCACGTGAACTCTAGGGCAGTAAGGGGTTAACCCAACTACCTCAGATCTCCCTCAGACTTTTCACTTTAAGAGGTTTCTCTACCTTCAGCCCTAAAGAAGTGATGAGTGCTGCAAGACTTTTATCCCGTGTGGCAGGCCACACAGAGAGGTTTATTGTTGGTGGTAGTTTGTTGTTGTTGTTGCTTTTTTTTTTTTTTTTTTTTTAAAGCTGGGAGGACTTTGGGTGCAATTTCTAACTTCAAAGCAGATACCTCTTACCACCGACAGCCCACAGGCCCAGGGAGTGTTTGGAACTAGCCTGCAGGCAGGGTAGGGTAAGAACAGAGCCTGACGGGGTGAGGTCCCATTTTTATGTCTCTGCCAGACACTGGTGCCAGTTTGCTACCAGCTGCCGGCATCTTTCAGCGCTGCCAATAAAAGGTTCAGGAATGCTCACCAAGCCAGAAATGCCAGGCCTCCATCCCGGCCAGCGCCCAGCACAGCCATCCACACGAACTCCCTGCTCTGTCTGCGGAGCGGGAACAATAGCCACCATGTTTGGAACCCAGGTGTTTTGCCTATTTAATCTCCACCACAATCTAACAGGGTGAGGGTGATGAGAGCCAAGGTTTGGATGTGAAAACTGAAGTTCACAGAGGTAAAGTGACGTGCCCAGGCTAGTGAATGGAAGAAACTGGACTTGAACGTAGATCTGTCCAGAGCTGCTGTCCATTTCGTCATGCTGCCTTGGGACTGAATGGATGATTGACTGACTGCCTGGCGGGCTGGCTGAGGGACTGCTGGAAAATTACGGCAATTGTTATTTCCAAACGTCTTTCACTGGAGGATTTTGAAGCACTTTTCAAGAATTCAACAGTAATTTGTAGAATATCTCCTCGGCAGGCATCACAGGCCACTGGATGTATGTATACAGTCAGGCATGGTTGCCTCTGTCCTTAGGGAGGTGATAGCCCACTGGGGAGAGGAACGTGTAATAACGAGCACTAGCTAACTTCAACTGACATACTGGGCCAGCTTTGACAGGGGTTATTTTATTTAATCACACCAAAAAAATAA
Organism: Lutra lutra; assembly: GCF_902655055.1. Taxonomy (NCBI): domain Eukaryota; kingdom Metazoa; phylum Chordata; class Mammalia; order Carnivora; family Mustelidae; genus Lutra; species Lutra lutra. Next base: position 141,605,137 of record NC_062281.1, read on the forward strand.
ACAAACAAAACAAAACAAAACCAGCCTGTGAAAGAGGTGTTATTATAATAAGTCCATTTTTCAGTTGAAAAGACAGGCTTTAGGTGGGTTGAAAAACTCACCTATGGTACTATAATTCACTCTTGCTCAAAGTGTTGTCCTTGGAACTGCTAGTCAGTGGTCTGCTAACAAGAGGAATACAGAAACAGAGTATCTGTGTTTTGTAGCAACTTGATAGAACAATTTTATGTTTGTTGAGGATTCTTGTATTTTATATGTTCATTTCTTTTTACTTCATCTCATTTTTTTTTAAAGATTTTATTTATTTATTTGACAGAGAGATCACAAGTAGATGGAGAGGCAGGCAGAGAGAGAGAGAGAGAGAGGGAAGCGGGCTCCCTGCTGAGCAGAGAGCCCGATGTGGGACCTCATCCCAGGACCCTGAGATCATGACCTGAGCCGAAGGCAGTGGCTTAACCCACTGAGCCACCCAGGCACCCCACTTCATCTCATTTTTAATGAATTCACTCTACTTTATCTTATAAAAGTATTTTTCTGCAATGGATTGCAGGGGACGGGGTGGTGTGGATCCCTGTCCCTTTGCCACAGATACTTGAGGAATCTGTGACACAGATAGCAATAGCAGACTTGGGATTTGATCTGGGAATCTAACTCCAGAACCTATGCTTGTCCTCAGGGTAGGAAAATGGCTGCTGCCCCTCCAGGCATCACATGTGCATTCCAAGGAGGAAGAAGGGAAGACAAAGGGCAAAAAGGACATGCCAGCTAAGTCACATGATTCCTTGAGGTTTGGCTGTCATGCCAGCTCATAGCCTTTGTTCTAGCTATCTTTTCTTCTCTGGATAACCAACTTGCTTATCCCTTCACTCCATGCAGATCTGTATTAGAATGTCACCCTCTTAGAGAAGAGGCAGTCTCTGGCCACCCTGTCTAAAATAGGACTGTTGTCCTTTTCCTCCCAAGCCCTGTGCTGTCCAGCAGAGTAGCCACTAAACAAAACTCAGGGAGGCCCCACTGCAGAGACCCAGCCCTGGGGCCACCGCCCTTGGCGGGCTCGGGCACCACCCGCGTTCCAAGCATTGTCTGTGGGCGAAGAAACAGGTTTCTCCCAAGCATACACAATAGTCTGCATACTTACCGATGAATAAAATACATTTTGATTGGGCTACCCCCTTTGTAGAAACTTCATGTCAATATCTGAGTCAGTAGATCCTGAAGGAATGAACATTATCCCTCAGGGTCGCTGTCCTTAGAGTCTGGAGCCGTAGAGCTTATAAAATCCCGAGGTGGAGTTCAGAAAGCACCAAGATTTTCAAATCTGGGGAGGCAACCTCTTCTTTTTCTAACTTAAATGCAGTTGGAAAAAGAGACAACAACAAAAGTCCTAGAGGTCTCCTTAGTTAAGCATACACATAGGAGCTGCCTCTCCCCATACCGCCCCTTGCGGGTCTGAGCTGAGATGCCTCGTCATCTGTGAGACACACACGGTGTCAAGCCCTGGCCCTCTTCGGCCTGGGACCCACTACCCCTCCCTCTGGAGGAGTCATCCATGCAGTCTGTTATCCAACAAACATTTAGGCTCACCTACTGTGTGCTGGGCCCAGAGGAGGGGTTCATATACAAGATTGCAAGGCTGGTCAGACAAGGGCACGGTGGTAATGTGGTGGGGCAGGCAGCTACAGGAGGTGGAGCCTGGGACCCTCCATCCAGGGGCCCTGGGAAAGCTTTCTGCAGGAAATGATGTCCCAGTGTCCCCAGAAGGTAAGTGGGTAGAGGAGAGAGCAGGGACGGGGGCGGAAGGATGTCATGAGTCTTCCAGGCTAGGGAATCTTGGACAGAGGGAGTAATTACTACAATTAATCCACGTGACAAAGGTCTAAGCGCCTTTGTATCTATATAGCTGCCTAAGGTAGGTTCTATTATTTGCCCCATCTTGTAGAGGAGAAAACTAAGGTCCAGAACAGTTAAATAACTTGCCCAAGGCCATAGAGCTAGAAAGTGGTAGAGTGAGTATTTGAACCCAGGTTGTCTAGAATAAAAGTCGTTGTGCTTAATCACTGCACTATACTGCCTGAGATATCAGGAAAAAAACAAAAACAAAAACAGAAAAACCCGATTTGACTGGGTTTGGTTTGATGTGACTGGCTCAGAGGTGGGTCAGGGAGGAAGGAGGGACCCAACCAAGCCAGTTTTGTTCACTGTGCTGAGGAGTCTGGACCTGCTCTTAAAGGGCTTTAAATAGAGGTGAAATGAACAGATTTCACTAAATTTTCTGCTACCAAGCCAGATTCTTATGGGACCACCAACACTATTCTCATAATTTCCCATCTCCCTGTTCACCTCAGTCACCTCCAGAAGGTCAAGGCCCCCTCCAAAGTCGTTCACTATCACCCCAACACTTAGCTGCACGGTGCTCCACACGGCTATTAACCTGCCCACCTTTTCAGCAGCCTCCAGGCCCGTGTCCACCTGAATGTTTCCCTCACTTCTTGCCTTTACTAGCGCATGAATTACGCCCTAAAAGTTTTACTTCCACTGTTGCTACTTGAAAGTGGGTTGGCTCTTCCCCTCTCAGACCCTGCTTGTGCGGCACAAGAGCCCCACCCACTCCCTCTGAGCCTCTCTCCCCACTTTCTGTTGAGACAGCCCTTGGCAAAGTGACTGGTGACCCTCAACCAAACTCAGTGATCTCTTTATGCCGGGCTTACTAGAACTTTGCAATAGCATTGCATGCAGTTTATGCGATCTCCCTTTTGGAAAGACTTCTTCCCCTTCTTTTGGTTTCTGTGACACCAAACTTCCCTAGTTTTACCCCCACTTCACCGGCAGCTCCTTCTCTGTTTCCTTTGCTGGCTGCCTCCTCTTTGACTTCAAATATCAGATCGCTTTTCTGTATTCTTTCTCCCCCTTCATGATCTAACTCAACCCCCAGGTCATATATCAATTTAAGTCTGTGTTTCTGGAATCTAAATCTCCAATACTAACTTCTCAGCAGATTTGGAGACGCACATATCCAACCCCCTCCGTGACGCCCCCAGTGGTTAACAAATAGACCTTTTATTTATTTTTTTTTTTAAAGATTTTATTTATTTATTTGACAGAGAGAAATCACAAGTAGGCAGAGAGGCAGGCAGAGAGAGAGGAGGAAGCAGGCTCCCTGCTGAGCAGAAAGCCCGACGTGGGGCTCGAACCCAGGACCTGGGATCATGACCTGAGCCGAAGGCAGCGGCTTAACCCACTGAGCCACCCAGGCGCCCCACAAATAGACCTTTTAAATTGAATGTTTCCTTTCCCTGTCACCCTGAACTTCACCAGGCTTCCCAAGCAAGATCAATGACACCGACGTCCACTCAACTGCTCAAGTCAAAAACCTAGGAACTCTCCTGATTTCCTCCTCTCCTTTATCCCCATCAGCCAGAGCTCTTCACTTTCTGTCCCAACATATTCCCAGTCTTCATCCACTTCTTGCCTCCTCTACTGTTACCACCCCTACCCAAGTCCCAGCATTTTTCAGCCCGACTAATGCCTGCCAGAAAGCTCCTTTCAGACTCTGCCTCCTCTCTTCCCCCTTCCCTGACAATCCACTCTCCACACCTCTGCCAAGACTATCTTTCTGGAAATTAAAGAGTAGTATGTCACTCCAATCCTCCAACACCTTCTCACCTGACCTAGAATAAAATCCCCACTTCTTGTCCCAGTTCACAGAGTCCTCCGTGACCTGTTCTCTGCGGAGTCTGCCCCTTGTTCACTCAGCACCACTCAGGGATCTTTTTGGTGCTTTGGACTCGAAAGGTGGTTCCAGCCTTGGGATCTTAGCTCTAGCTCTACTCTGCCTGGACCCCTCTTTCTCTGGACATTTGCATGCATGGATCCTCGTCAAGCGTCCACTGAAGTGCCATATCCTCAGAGAGGCCTTTCCTCATGGTCCAACCTAAAGAATTGGCCCCACCCCCATCACCCCCACATACACATCATATGCAATCACATTATCTTGTTATATTTTCTTCAAAACTCGTGAAGAAAACATAGCACTTGGCATTTTCATATTTATTTGTTTGCTTATCCAGTGTCTGCCTACCTCCCTCCCCTCTATCCTTGCCACACACACACACACTCTGAACTGTAATCTATACCTTTTTCTATTTACTAGCCTAGAAGAGTAACTGAACTCGAAAACATACTTGAGTGAATAAATTATAAACTATGTATTCCACATTCCGAAGTCTAGACTCTGTCCCCATAGCTAGATACATTGTAAGGAAGCATGAGTAATCAAGAGAAAGATTTTCAGGTGAGATATAAGAAGGCCTTTCAAATCATTAGAACTATAAATGGACTGAGCTCCTCTAGAAAGAAGGAAAGGTTCAAAGAACTATTATTGAGTAACTTCACTATTTAGTACCTATTTAGTCTCATTCTCACAACAAGCCTGCAAGGTACGGATCATTCTGTGTCTCATTTACTTAGGGAGAAACAGGTTCAGAGTGGTTAAGTAACTGGCTCAGGGTCACACCATAAGAAGTAGGATCTGAATCAGGGATGTTTAATTCCATAGCTTATGCTTTTGCCTGCCACACCAACCTGGCCCCTTACTTTGTTCCTTGAGCCTCACGGTCCTCAACTGCAAAATGATGATGAGGACATGCTTCAGAAGCTGTTGTGAGGGTCGCAGGAGGTAATGCTGTTAGAAGAGCCTGGGTAGAAGAGCCTGGCACATGGAGAGTACTTGTCACCCATTCATGATGAGCAGCATCCGCATTACTGTTAGTGACTGGGAGAGTGAAGACATGAACAGGCCTGGCCAACTCCGAAGCCTCTGATTTTTCCCATGGAGTTGGGTGGTAACTAGTCAGACGTGCTGTAGAAGGAAAAAATACTCAAGGACAGACCGACCTCATAGTCCCTCCTGACGGAGAGGGTATGGTCCCTGCCTCTCTATTTACTGGCCAACAGTAGTCCCAGTGAGTCTGGCTAGGGAGGACGGCCTTTCATCTGAGCAGGCGCTGCACAATGGGAGCACAAGTGAGGTCACGTGGCCTGCGGCTCCTTAGTCAATCCCAGATGGGTGTGGATACCACCCCACATGGTCTTGGGTGAGCAGGCAAGTTCCTTCATCCACAAAATGGGGATAATAACGGGACTTACTCTCCAGGATGGTGAGGATTAAAAGGGTTAATACACCCACAGTACTATTTCCGTGCCCACAGAGCCTTGCGAACACTGAGAGGCGCCATCTCTAATGGCGGATCTCTAATGGCCGTCATGACCATTATTTCCACCTGGGAATCCAGCGTGAGCAGCGCATTGTTTCAGGACCCAGGGCAGCCACGGTGGTGCAGAATTCACTTCCTATTGTTGGACCTGGAGGGTTTGTAATCAGCCGATCAGAATTTGTTCACGCTGTGTGAGGGCCAGGATGTTAGAGCGCACTGGATCCCTGTGCACAACGCAGAAAGAGGCAAACAAGTGTGCTGTTCCTGTTTTTGAGCCGCAGGGAAAGCCCGAGGGCTATTTTTAGCTATGGTAGGTTTGGGTTCTGGGGAGGGCACCGGGCAGTGTTTGTTACATTGCATTTTAACATAATACAGAGTCAGCCAGCTGAAGGGAACTGTTTCAGGTTGTTTTTATTAATCAAGAGTCTTGTTTTTTTTCCAAGTGGCGATGTTCAGACTTACTGGGCAGCAAGCAAACACCATCCGACCCACACGGATTTATCCTCATAAAAATAATTCCTTTGTTCTGTCAAGTTTCCATGAGCTATCCTAAAAACAGGAAAGAAATGCCATAAATATAGCATTTGCCTTCACTTGAATAAGTTGTTCTTTCAGGGAAAACATAGTTTGTGATTCTACTATTGTGTATCTCACACAAATGAGCTCTGGAAGCGTGTTTTGCAATTCAGGAACAAGGGACGAGCAAGACCTACCCAGAGAAGGCTTTCTGAGCTCTTTTAGATGCAGGCAAGATGTTTATCTTTCTCCTGAGTTGACAAGCAGCACAACAGGACAGGGGTGGGGGATAATGACAGCAGGCACAGAGAATTTGGGTTTGGGAAATTAGAAACAAAAAACGTATTGCTGGGATTTAATAAATACTGTCCTCCCAAGTGAGACCCAACAAAATCACCTAAGAACCAATAGCTGAGTACCAAGGATGGCCTTGCCACCAGAGGTGCAAAAAGAAACAAAGCTGACCCCCTCGGCCCAAAGGAGCTTGCAGCTCGGAAGGGAAAACAGATCCAAAAACAGTGTGGCAGGTACTCTGCCAGGGGAAAGACCCTACGAGAGCAACTGAGCGAGGTCCAAGTTGCTTAATATTCTTGAACTTCAGTTGCTTCATCTCCAACATGAGGCTGAGAATTCCCATTAAAGATGGCACGAGAAACATGTTGCACATATGGTCAAAACAAACAAAACCCTCCCATGGCCTCTTTCCCACACTCCAAGCTAAAGGAATAACCCAGAAAAGAGGAAAGCATGGGGGGGCCCACCAACGAGGAGTTCCGACCTAAGAGAGAGGCACAGGGAAGGCCTGCCGGATACCGAAGGGATCTTGGGATGACAGCTGTACCACAGGCGTGGGGGCCACCTGTCCGGATCAGAGCCAGTCAGAAGGCCCCTGGGGAGGTTGCTTCGAAAAGATGAACTTGATAGAACAACAAATGTATTTGAAGACTTTTGGAAAAGGTTTATGCCACTGTGGACAGGCTTGAGGCTGAATCAGAGAGAAGTACACGGAAAATTAAGCAAGCTTTAAATATAAGAAAATGATTCCAGGGGAAATAAAAAATTATGCAGGAAAAGTGAAAAATGGAGTGCTGTGGATGACACAGGTCTGCAAATACTGACCTGGCTGAAAGTCAGTGATATCTCTGGGGGGAAGATAGGAGAATGGGGAGAAAGTACGTGGTGTAGGTTGAATATGGGGCAGTGGCCAGGTGTTAGAGCTACACCTTCACCTTCTCAAGGTAGAAAGGCAAAAGATAAGGCCTAAAACTGAGAAATCACAGAGTGGCAGTACAAGCATGTTAGGGAAGGAAGTGGGGTGAAGAGGGTAAAGTGCTAAGAGTGGCTGTCTCTGGACCACGGGCAGCTGCCCTGCATGCATTTGGGGGAAGAGTGGGGAACCCAGAAGCGGGTCCCACCTTTTGCATCAGAGCTTCTTCTGACTCTCCAATGATATGCACCTGCAACTTGGACAACCATAAAACTAAATTTAAAATAATAGCTACAGGGGCACCTGGGTGGCTCAGTGGGTTAAGCCACTGCCTTCGGCTCAGGTCATGATCTCAGGGTCCTGGGATCGAGCCCCGCATCGGGCTCTCTGCTCAGCAGGGAGCCTGCTTCCTCCTCTCTCTCTACCTGCCTCTCTGCCTGCTTGTGATCTCTCTCTGTCAAATAAATAAATAAAATCTTAAAAAAAAAATAAAATAATAGCTACATAAGAACAGAAAGTGCTGGAATGCTTGCCATGTTTGTTAACAAATACGAAAGTCATGTGCCCTTCACAGGCAAACTCTTCTGAGAAGGAACTGCCATCACATGCTGCATGCCAGGCTAGCTCTTCACATTAGTTCTCGGATTTGCAAAGTTGGCTTGTTGATAAAACATCCTTTGCTTCAAAATGGGAGGGAGGATTAAAAACAGCATTCACCCCCATGAGGGGGTTGAGAGAGTCAACGGAGAGCTGGTGTTTACTCAGCACAGTGCTCTGTGCATACTGGCAAGTTTGCTGTCTGTTCTCCTCCTCTCTGTTGTAATGATATAATCACCCCCAGGCGACGCCCTCCCAGCGTCTTGGAGAAGGGGCCTGCTCTCTCTACTTCTTCCAGCGCTGTCTTAGCTTTGGCTGCTGTAAGAGAATACCACAGGCTGGGTGGATCAAGCAACACTTATTTATTTCTCACAGTTCTGGAAGCTAGAATTATGAGATCCAGGTGCCAGCACAGGTGGGCTCTCGGGGAAGGCCGTCTTCCGGATTGGCAGACTGTTGGCCACCTCCTCATTGTATCCTTACATGATGTGGGGAGAGAGAGAGGGAGGGAGAGAGAGAAGGAGAGAGAGAGGGGAGAGAAGGAGAGAGGGAGGGAGAGAGGCATGGCATTCCTGTATTTCTTCTTATGAGGGCACTAATCCCATGAGGGCTCTACTCTCATGATCTAATCACCTCCCCAAAGCCCATCTCTAAATACCATCACCCCGGGGATTAGGATTTCAACATACGAATTTGAGGGGACACAAATATTCAGTCCATAGCAAGCCCCACAGTGCTGGATGGCTGGAATGTCAGATGTGGCGGTGAGGTCATCTGGGACCATGCCAACAGGCAATGCCTCAGGATGGTGAAACAACAAGATAGGACACTTGACCAGCTGTCTCACCGTCTGACCTCCAGTCTGTTAAATGAGAAAGAAATATACTTTGATCTTGTTTGAGCCCCAGGCAGTGTCTTATATTCTCAATAATATTCTTCTTCATTTCATTAATATTAGCAGCAGTAGCAGAAGCAACCATGGATGGTGTGCTAAGGAGGAACAACTATCTCAGACCTGGGGACCTCAAGTCCTGACATGTAGGCGAGATTGAAGGGACCATTATGCATTCAGGCAAGGAAAAGGACAAGAACGTTCTGGGCAGAGAGAACAACATGGACCCCAGCACTGAAGAGGAGAGACACATAGTGTTTAGGGAACAGGAGGAAAATGGGGATGGAAGAGGGAGGGAAGTTTTAAGAAGCGAGGCTGGTGAGGTAAGCAATGTCAAGGCCTTAGAGGTCACCTTAAGGTTTTTTGGTTGGTTTGTTTGTTTTGAAGATTTTTATTTATTTATTTGACAGAGAGAGAGAGAGAGAGCACAAGGAAGGGGAGCAGCAGAGGGAGTCAGAGAAGCAGGCTCCCTGCTCAGCGGGGCTCGATCCCAGGGCCCTAAGATCATGACCTGAGCTGAAGGCAGATGCTTAACCAACTGAGCCACCCAAGCACTCCACATTAAGGGGTTTTGACTTTCATTCCAGGACAATGGAGAACCGCTGAAGGAAATATGCTGGGACTTATTTTTTAATGGATAGTGTTTGTAGACTGGAGAATGGACTGGAGGTGGGAGAAAGCAGTCAAAGAGGCCCAAAAGGAGGCTGTTTCAGTAATTGAAGTAATTGAATTTGACACCAAAGGGGCCTAGACCATGGTAGGGGTAGTGGGGATTGAGACAAGAAGATGGATTTGGACAGATTCAAACCATCAAGGGTAGAATCAACTAATTCAACCCGAAGGTAGAGGGAGAAGTGGGCGTTGAGTATTAGGCCCAGATTTCTGGCTATTGCCCTGGAAGGATGACTGAGCCATTCTTGGAGGCAGAGTACAAAAGCAAAAGAGTGGGTTTGAGGAGGAACATGGAAGACGCTGATCTCAGTTCAGACACACTCAGTTGGAGGAACCTGCAAAACATCCAAATGTTAAAGTTCAAGAGAGTATCTGGGGCTACCAGTGGCTTTGTACTCAATCCAGAAAGAGTCTTTTCAAAGCATTTCTAAAAAGTGAATTAGACACACTTCTGAATAGCCACATTAAGTCAGTCAAAGGGGAATCACGGTTTACAGCAGGGGAAATGGAGAGTCCAGAAAGATCCAAAACCTACAGTCAGGGCAGTGAGATGGTTAATTCCTTAGTTTTGCTAAAAAAGTAAATTAAAATAAATTAACATCGAAACCATACAATGAAACACAACATAAAACCCTGGATCTTTGCCAAACTGCTAACCTGTGCCAGTCAATCCTCTCACTAACTCAATCATTTATTCACCAAACAACAAGCGAGAACCAAACTGTGCTTTGAGTGGTCCTGGACGTTGCAAACATATAAGGCAAACAAGGCAAAGTTTCACCTGAATGACTTCTTATATCGAAGAGGCTATTTTAATTAGGGAAGACAGATAGTCAACACACAACAACCAAGAGAATGTCAGGCAGCAAAGGATAAATACTGTGATTAAAAATAAAGCCAGGTGAGTAGGATGGAGAGTGACAGGGGAAATACTTTAAATTGGGTGATCAAGAAAGACCTGAGAAGGCATTGTGAATAAGAAGAGCCAGCCGTGCAAAAAAATCTAGAACATTCCAGAAGCGGAGGGATGCATCAGTGTAGACAGCCTAAGTTGAGACTGAGTTTCATGTAGAAGCACAGTAAGAGGCCTGTGAGCCAGCCAGAAGGATGAGCCACTGAAGATGGGGTCAGAGAGCTGGGGGAGGCCCCGAGCTGGGGGTCTTGCAGGCCAGAGCTGGAACGTCATTGTAAGTGTGACAGGGAGTCGTCAGGGCATTTGAGCAGCGGAGTGGCCTTGGTGCATGTCCACATGCCCTATCACACTGGCTGCTGTGGGGAGGGTGGATTGGGCCAGGGGGCCAGGCTGGCTGCAGACAGGCCGGAGGAACAGCAGCCCACTCCTGCTCCCACTCACTTCTGTGCTGCCTGGCATCTTGACCCAGTCTCTGCCTCAGAACAGCCCTCAGGAGGGGTGGGGGTAACCAGCCCCAGTTTTCCCTCAAGATCCTATTATCATATTCTTCTACAAAGACAAGCACAGTTTGGAGCATGTCGCTGGCCCTTTAATAATATCTGATGTTTGATTAATAAGTTAAACAATTTCCATTGATTCCACGCATTCAAGGGCTCAGACAAACCAATTAAAAGGCCTAGAGACAAAGGCCAGACATGGCAGCTGTGTGCTGGCCCAGTCAGTTGCTTGACCGAGAAGGCTTGTCAAGCTCAATCAACAGGGTAAAGCTAAGAGTTCACAGTGACACAGAGTTTCCCAAATCGGCCATTGTTCTCCTGCTACTCTCAATCTGAGCCTCTGCCTCCTCCAGGAATTTGGAAGAAAACAAAACATTTTTTCTCAAACCTGGTGTTTTCAGGTCCTTCGCCACACTAGGAGCAGCCCCAGGCTTGGGTGGGGATCAGCAGGGCTCACCCAGCAGAAGCTGCTCCTTCTTTATCTGCTTCCTCCCAGACTCACAAGTTAATGCAGGACCTTTGGGCTTTCCTCACAAACAGGGCCTGAATCACTGTGGAAGCCCGGGAAAGTCATCGTCATACGTCCTGTCCTGGCTATCCACTTCCTGGGCCGGGCTGAGGTGTCCATGCCAACCACTGGATCCCTGCCACCCTCAGACAAAAGGCACGGGCTCCCGGAGCCGCCTGCCTCACACAGCCCCTCCTGGGGGAATCCCCGTCCCAGCCCTTGTGGAGACAGTCTGCCATCCCATGACCCTGTGGGCCAGCAGTGAACCCTGACCCCAAAGGGTTTTCTAGAGTGGCCTTTAACTTGCAGCATGGCAGGTCAAGATAAGTGAAGTCAACCGAATTATTCTCCTAGGAATTGGAACCCCAGAGCAGAGGCATGACTGTCCAAAGTGGGCCCTGGGCTGGGAGGTGAAGCCAGTAACTGTGGCTGACCACGTGAAGAGGCTACAGAGGAAGTGGGGTGGGGCGCACACGTGTGCACGAGAGAGAGAAGCAAGGTCTAGAGCTCAGCTGATGGGGCTTTTTAATTCTCTTCAAATAATCACTCAATTGATTGGGTTAATTTGTTTAAATTTAAACTAACTTATTTTAATAACATCAGTAATTTAAAATTTAGTTCCTCAGTGGCCCTGCACAGATCCAGACCTTTTCCACTGTCACAGCTAATTCTGCTGGACAGCCCTAGTCTAAGAGACCCACTAGGATAGAGAATATGAAGCCTTAGTTCCCAGTTTGCAATTCCTGGTTCCAATGCACACCAGGCTCAACTCTGTCTCCTGTCCCATATTCCATAAGGCATAACTTGTGTCATAATTTGCATCCACCACTCAACCTCTCCTGCCACTATCTTTTTCTTGAGCTAGATTTTAGTCCTCATTTTACTTTTTTTTTTTAAAGATTTTATTTATTTATTTGACAGACAGAGATCACAAGTAGGCAGAGAGGCAGGCAGAGAGAGAGGAAGGGAAGCAGGCTCCCTGCTGAGCAGAGAGCCTGATTCGGGGCTCGATCCCAGGACCCTGGGATCATGACCTGAGCCGAAGGCAGCGGCTTTAACCCACTGAGCCACCCAGGCGCCCCTCTCATTTTACTTTTTAAAATTTTTTTATTAATTTATTTGAGAATGAAAGAGAGAAGCACAAGTGGGGAGAAGGAGATGCAGACTTGGCCCTGAGCAGGGAGCCAGACTCAGGGGCTCATCCTAGAACCCTGGGATCACGATCTGAACCAAAGGCAGATGCTTAACTAACTGAGCCACCCAGGTGTCCCAACGACCTCACTTTACTTTTTATATTCAAAAGAATCTTAACTAAGTACACTGACCGACTGATATGAATGATTTAAAAAAAAAAAGCCGCTAAAATTTATTGAGTGCATATGTGTATGAACACTATGCCTTAGCATTTTATATGCATGCTTTTATTTAATCCTCACAGGAACCTTACAATATAGGTCTTTTATCTCCATTTGACAGCTGAAGGAACCAAAGCATAAAGAGCTTAAGCCAGTTGTCCAAGGTCACAGAGCTGGTAGGTCAGTAGAGCAGGAATGGAATAGATCTTTCATCTCCCATGACGGATGCATAGGAAGCCGGTCTGACTTTAAACCATGGAAGCAGACTGAAAAGTAGCAGGTAGCCCAGTCTGGGACTTGGTGAAGTCTGGAACTACAAGTCTGAAACTTTTTAGCTACCTCTGGATTCTGGGACACATTCTGAGGGCAGCTGATCTGGTTCCAGTTATCTCTCTGCCCAGCATTTTCTTTTTTCCCTTAAAGAACAGAAAGTTGGAGAAGTGACAGGCCACGGGCCCAGGCTGACCCTGCTGAGAAAGAGCCCATCAGGAGAAAACCGTATGTCCTGTGAACTGAGGGGCCTGCCAGCAATAACTCCCTGGTGCTAGAACTCTGGTTAGAGAATGTAAGTCGTGTGCTGATTGTCGTAGGAAGTCAAGTTGTGGGGGGCGGCGGGGGAGGCAGGGGAGTCAGCACATACTTCTCTGCTGAACTCCATTTCCCATTTGGTTTGGCAGCTTGTTTTTCATGAAATGAGGCCAATCCAAGAATTCCATGTCAACATTGCTCCTTTTACTGGAACCACAAATGCAGCCCCCCTGGGACCTGGCTGTATCTCTGGGCAGACATCAAAAACAACTCCTTTTTGCTTTGAAATTATAACGGTCTTCTAAGAGCTACCCACTTCCTTACCTTTTTTTTTTTTTTCCCTCTCCGAGGTAGAAAGTAAGGGCCAGGGTTTGTGGGCTCCAGCACCCCAGGATTTACTGTTGGCAGAGAGAGCCTCCGGGCCAGGCCCCCTGGCCAGGCCAAGGGGGTTCTCCTGGACTTTGAGGTCATTTTTCCTTTCTTGTGCTTCCAAGGCCTCCTGGTTCCTTCCTGCCTGCTTGTCTCCCTTTCAGGACCAGCCTGAGGAGTAGGCATGGTCTTCCCCAGCCTCCTCGTCCCCTCATCATGAGTTGCCCTCATGCTGCGACTTCAGGGGGCTTGCAAAAGAGGCTGTCACATCCAAAATCCTCTCCCTGTCAGTAACTCAGTGAGTCTAACATGCCTCCATTAAAACGTGTGTCGCTCTCTGGGGCTCTTTCCTTGAGGGAGAGGGGCCCCTTTTTAGCTGCTCCAACACTTGAGACCCCAGCTGGGGGTGGGGATGCACAGGAGGGGAGGAGGAAAGCAGGCATGTTTGGGGCAGGGGAGTAATAGTGGCTAGTGATTAGTGAACAGTTAAAAGTGGGTCTGTTGGCAACACTACAGACTGACAGGGCCTGTCAGCAATGGGGCTTGCTACAGACCAGGTTCTCTCCCTCAGAGGGGCGCTGGGAAGACTTGTCATGGCTGGTCCCCTGGGGCATGGGATGACCTGGCCCCAGGTCACCTTCCTCTAGCAAGTCTACAACTCCTGACCCACTGAAGCCTGGCTATGTGTCCTCTTCTGTGTCCTCCTAACATCCTGTGCTCCTCTCCTTCATGGCTCTAAGCACCCAGGCATTGCCTCTTCGCTTTCCTGCCTTCCCAACTGGGTTATTTTCCTGTTTGTGCTGCGCACCCGGTGCCCTGATGTGTACGCAGCGAGGGTAAGGCGCACCTCCCTTTGCTGAATGAATGAGTTTTAGCTGCTCCTTGAAGTTCTAGGGGAGGAGCATGTGGGAGGCCGGGAACACGTTGGGGAGGGATGCGGTTATGACTGCAGGAACCTGTGGAGGCTCTCTCCAAGGACTGCAGAGTGGTTCCTGGTTACATAGTGTGTCCAGGGTGTGAATCTGGGCTCCATCAGTTACTAACTATGTGCATGGGCAAGCTGTTTCATCTGGGTGCCTCCATTTCTTCATTTATAAAATGGGGATGATCATAATACCTGATATTCTTTTGTGAGAAATAAATGAGTTAATAGATCTAAAGTCCTTGAATCAAAGTCTGATATGTAGTAAGCTCTTAATAAATGTCAGCTTAAGAAATTTTTTGAAAGCCTTAGAAGAGAGCCAGCTCTGTAAGCTGTCATCATCTGTGGTTGACTTCCTTTGTTCCCACCTCACCAGCCTCCTCCTACTGCTCTAAGGTCCTGGCCCATGCTTGCCTCAGGGCTTTTGCATCTCCCCTTACCAGGCATGCTCTCCCCCAGAGAGTCATATGATTTCCTCATTTGCTTCAAGTAGGCCTTTGCTGAAGTATCAGTTCTTCAAAGACTTCCCTTTAGACTATATCTAGTACACAACCCTTGCCATGCTTTGGGTTTTATCTCATGTGTATAGTGTATAGTATAGGGTGCCAGACATGGTATTTATGCATTACTTTGAGTTTTGTTTGTGTCCACACTAAAATGTCACCTCCAAGAAGATAGGGACTCTGTCTAACTGTATCACTCCTAGTGCCCCATAGAGTGTCTGCCAGTAGCAGGTGCTTAGAAATAGTTGTTGGATGGATGGGTGGATAGACAGATGGATGCATGGGTTGATGGGTGTAGGGGTAGGTGGTTGGATGGATGGATGTGTAAGTAGCTGGGTTGGTAGATGGCAGATCAGTGAGTGGATGGTAGATGGATGGATGGATGGATGGATGGGTGTATGGTGGATGGGTGGGTGGGTGGGTAGATGGGTGGATGGATGTGTGGGTACATGAGTCTTTTGGAAGACTTCCATGCCTATTTCCACCAGCCTTCCAATCCTCAATCCCACATGCCTCCCTTCCCTGACTCCTGCTCGATGCCAGACTTGCTCTCTTGCTCCTTTCCCCCCAGATGGCTCAGTTTGCCAAAGCCATGAGCTCTCCTGGAGTTGGGGTTCTTGCACAAGCAGTTTGGGATTTGTCGACTAATTCAGAAAAATCAGCTGCCTGATGTCATCTATTAAGGGGACACAGTGCATGAGATAGGTAGTACAGTAGGAGAGACAATGAAGAGAGATGATTACATCTGCATTGGAGCTGGGTCAGAGAGAAGCCCAGGAGTGGGGCCACAAAGAAGGGCTCGTAACTCACACTGAGGGCAAAACTCCCCCAGAGAACTACAGCTAAGCTCCATCATAGAGCCTCATCTTAAATAAAGTGCATGTGAATAAAACATAACGTGTATGTCGGATTTATCTTGAGCTGAAAAAATACCTGAAGAAGCAAACTCTTGTGGAACCAAAAGTCACAGATTTGATATCATCAAAGAAATATTTTCAAGACCATGGGTAATGGCCGGCAGTGTAATCAGCAGTGAGTGGATCACCTCAGGATTTCAAGGGAGGAGAGAGCTTGGGCTCGAGATGCTATGGGCCCAGAATGGGGCAGAGAGGGGGACTTTCAAATTCCTGGCTGGGAAAGGAACATTTCCTCAACTTTGGTCCTCTGCAAATCACATGCTCACAGACAAAAAAAAAAAAAAAAAAAAAGGAAACAAAATTAAACAAAAACCACTAAAAGTTCCTTGATACGATTTTTGAAATAGAAGAGCATTGGGGATTGAATTGTATCTCCCTGACCCCAAATTCATACGTTGAAGTCTTAACTCTCAGTACCTCAGAACGTGACCTTATTTAGAGATAGGATCTTACAGATGTAATCAAGCTAAAATGAGGTCATTAGGATGGGCTCTAATCCAACAGGACTAGTGTCCTTCTAAGAAAAGGAAATTTGGTCACAGACATAGAGGGAAGACATTGTGAAGAAACAGAGAGAGAAGACAGCCACCTACAAGCCAAGGAGAGAGGCCTGGAACACATCTTTTCCTTAGTGCCCCTCGGAAGGAAGCAATTCCATGATATGTTAATTTTGAAATTCTAGCTTCCAGAACTGAAGCAACAAATTTCTGTTGTTTAAGTCACCCAGGGTGTGCGACTTTGTTATAGTAGTTTTAAGAAACCAATACAGAGAATTAATAACAACTCTTCTTTACATCAAGAAAAAAGGACTCCATCCATGTCTTTCCTAATCATTGGCAAATTCAAGTATTTCACAGGACAGTTTACTTTCTCTATGACAGTATATATGTTGTATGCATATTATATGTATGACGTGGTATAAGACAGCTCGTAACCATGCCTTTAAAGTTCTTGAGGGAACTGGTGGTGTGTTAAGCATGTGGGTTCAACTTAATTTAACAAGTAATCTAAGGATGCTACCATGTGCCAGGCACTGGCCTAGAAACTAAGAATATGCAGTCCCTGCTTTCAAGGAACTCACAATCTGGTAGAAAAAGCACAAGGGTAAAAATACATAGTTCTATCTCAGAGCGATAGTGAGTGATTAAAATGTGTAGAGACTGAAGGGTAACAGGCGGGAAAAATGACTAATTCAAGGAAAGGGAGCTGGTCAGAGATGGTTTGTCAGGGGCAGTTCCAGAGCAGAGTTAAACCTGCAGTCTTCTCCTTGAGGTTACAAGTCATGGAGTGCTACAAACCTGTAAATCAATGAAATAGATTGATACATGTGATCAGTCTGAATATGTTTTCAGAAGCTGAAAATCATTTGTGGATCATTGCAGTTTTGCTTATAATAGCAAAAAAAAAAAAAAAAAAAAAATTGGAGTTGTCCCGAATCTTTAATAGAGTTAGTGAATTATGATATATTCATATAGTGGTCACAGTATGGAAAATTATGTAACTGTTTAAAAATGCAGTAGAGCTATATATATCATCATGGAAAGATCTCCCAGACATATTGTTAAGTGAACAAATGAAATTTTAGAACAATGTATGTAGTATGATATCATTTTTGTTATAAATACAAGGATATATGCATGGTTACTTATATTTATGAATGCATAGACAGAACTCTGGTAAGAGAGATAAGGATATTATATATATATATATATATATATATATATATATATAAAATTCATATATTCATTTAATCTTTTACAACAAAAAAGTCTTTAAGGCAAAACAAACAAATTTTTAAAACATCCCTTATGCAAATGGCTAGGCCACCTGTGTAGGCCTGAGGCTCTGGGGCCCTGGAAATCTACTCTGAGATATGTCTGAGATAACTAGTGGGAACTCAACTCCTACCCTTTGTCCTCATGCTTTGTCCACCTGGTCAACATGTCCATTTACGCAGTGGCCTTGCCCCAGCTCCCCACAGTCATGCACATGCTGTTTACATTGCTGCGCCTGTAGCTAAGAGCTTTGGATTCAATGTGGGCAGACCCCACACTTTGCACTCACTAGAAAAGGTCACTGTGTGATCTTGAAAAAAACAATCCTTATTCTCTGAGCCTCTGAGTTCTCCCACAGGATGACTGCAAGAATTAAAGGCAATTCCCATTAAAGGCCAAAGAAATCACAGCTCCAAAAAGAGAAATGACAGAAATCAGCTGTTGACTATGTTCTCCACTAACACCAGACAATCCCCAGGTTATCCTCACCTATGGGCTCTCTGCCTCATCTTTAGTGACTATACTTCCCCAGTTTTAGTGAAAAATTATGACAAATCAAACCAAAAGGAAATGAACAATGGAACTTATATACCTGATCAAGACTGCTCATTTTCAGTAACTCAGATTCCACCTTCCTGTGTCCTCTATTTACCTTCCATGACACACACATACACACATGACTTTAAACCAAGAGAAGTTTGCACAGACCTGTTCCCATGGGAAGAAAACCCAATATGACACTATCCAAATGTGCAAATTTGCTGTACCTTTTATCAGAGCATTCATCAAGAAGTTTCTTTAAAATGAGGCATGCTCAATAGCATTTAGCATGTATTTATAGAATAAATGCAATTACCAGATATGTATTCAGTCATCATGTTATTAAAAATAATAGCATAGTGGACTCATCCTTTTCAGCTACCCAGCATCTGAGTCTGCTTCCTATTTCAGGGAATTTTCTCATTCTTTGGGTTTGGGGAAGACAGAGGAAAGTTCCATCCTCCACCCCCCTCAGAAGCTGAAAGAAGGTGGGCATTTTCCATCCCATTCCCTGGAACATAGGGCTCCGATCTGTATGTTGGACTCAGCCATTCAGATGCCTCCATCTGGAATTTTGAATCCGGAGCAAATGACACAAAGACAGGGGGTGGTTGAGATGATCACGGGCACACAGTCTGGGGGGCTGGCAGCAGCAAGGCCTGGCCACAGGTCCCAAGCTGACAGCTCCTGGGCCAAGGCTGGGCTGTGTTCTCAGCCGCCCAGCCTACATTGGTTCCTGCCCATTTTCCACACCTGGTTCTCTAGCCTTCCTGTTGATTCTGTAAGCCACCCAATATCCTTTCAGTGACTTCCTATTTTCCTTAAGTTAACCAGAGTTGGTGCCCATTTACTTGTCACCAAGAACCCTGACCAGAACTAATCACTGCAAATTACTGAGCAGCTATGGGCTAGGAATTATTATACTTTACATGGAGTATCTCACTTAAAGTTCACAACAACCCTAGGAGCATGGAACCTGTTATTCCCATTTGACAAATGAGAACATTGAGGCTGGCTAAGGTTAAGTGGTTTATTCAAGGTCAACACTAAGAAAAGAGAGTCAGGATTCAGATCCATCTGCAAGACTCTTCCTCCGACTCAGCTCCCAAGTATTTGAGGATCAGTTTACTGGTTACTCAAAGTCTCTCATAAATACTTAGGGTTGGAATTTTTAATTCCTATTTTACAAATGAGGAAACTGAGACTCAGAAGGATTAAAAGTGACTTGCTCAAATATTTATCATAAGCCTTCAAACTGCATATACCCTTTGATGCAACAATTCCTGGTCTGAGCATTTCTCCCAAGGAAACAATCAAAGGCATGGCCAAAGATTGTTCTTGGATTGTCATTTATTACAGGGAAAAATTAAACACCATCCTGATGGTCCAACAGTCCAACAGCAGCCAAAAAATTAGTGCATTTCATATGACGGAACCTTAGGTGGTCATTAAAAATCAGGCCCCGCCCTAGACCCAGGGGGAACATGAGGGCTGACTTCGAAAGGGCATTCAGGAACTTTTGGGAATGACAGAAGTGTTTTAAATCTTGACAGTGGTAATGGTTACACAAGTGTATGTAGTTGTCAAAAGTCATCAAGCTATACACGTCAAATGGCATTTATTGTATGTAAATAATACCTCAATAATTTTTTTTTAAAAAATCCTCCTATAGAAAGATTTTTATCAAAGACAATATTCACAAAATATTAATTGAAAAGGTTACAAAATAATATTTATAGTATATTTATTTCCATGTGTGCTATGTGCCTAAAGAAGGAAATTCCCAAAAGAACAATAGAGGTTATCATTGACTGGTGGAAATTATGGGTAATTTAGACTTTCTTTATACCTTTCTGTATTCTTTAGCAATCAGAAGAACAACACTAAGAAAAATGTAATGACTTGCCGTACGTCACAGAAGTATTAAATAGAGGAGAAAGAGGCTAGAAATTAGGACTTGGCAGACGAGCTAATTGTACCTTCTACTGTGCCTCAGAGTTTCTGCTCTGTACCAGGAATTGCTATAATACACACTTTGGAAAATTGCCTATAAGACATGTTCTTGCCTGTGAGGGACTTGAACTCTGCATGGAAGGGTAAGGAGGGAGTGACTGCGTCTGGTGAGGGAATCAAGAGAGGCTTCCTGGAGGCAGATTCTATGATGAGCCAAGAAGGATGAGTGGAGCTGTAGCATGGGAGGGAGGGCCAGACAGTGACATGCTTGTGGGAACAGGGAGCCTTCAGTCTAGACCAGGAAGGTCATGTGGAGGGTGGTGCTGGGTGATGAGGGTACAGAGGAAGCTGGGGGTGCTCAGGAAGGGGCCCTCAAATAAGGCCTGAGCCTTTGGGCCCAACCAACTGCGTTACAGATGACAGGCCAGAGGAACCCACAGATCAGCAGGGCTTAATCCCTGTTCCTGACAAAGAACCTCTGAGTTATAATGAACATCCATGAGGAAATAAAACACGGTAAGTACGGAGATATCTAATCCAGGGCTATTTTGAGATTTACATACAATGCATGTGCCTGTACCATAGCAGAGAAAGACATTCAGGGTACCTAGCTGGCGTGTGGTTACTCACCTACCTCTTCCCACTGCACCATGGGGACCCCAAGGGCAGAATCGGGAGCTTACTGGCTTTCATATTGCTGGTGCCCATCACAATGTATACCTGTGACTGGAACAGAGTGGAGAGTTAGCAAATGACTACAGAATGAGTGAAGGAGACATTTATGTCTTAGAAAGAAATCTAGGAGCGGAGGTATAGTGTAATGATTAGAGCATAGTCTCTGGAAGCAGACTGCGTGGATTTGAATCCAGGATTTGCATCCACTTAACAGGATTTGAATCCACTTACAGGCTGTGTAGCCTTGGGAAAGTTACTTAATCTCTCTGTGCTTTGGTTTCCTGTTTCAATAAAATGAGATCAGGAGAGTGGCTGCTTCCTAGGGTTGTTGGGGGGATTAAATGAGTTAGTAGATGGAAAGCATTTAGGACCATGCCTAGCACAGAATACAGAAGTGTTAGATATTAAAGGAGATCTTGCTAGTCTGACCTCCTTTAGAGATAAGGAGACTGAAGTCCAAAGAAAGAATAGTAATTTGTCCAAGGTCATAAAAGGAGTTGGAAGTGGAACCAAGGGCTCTGACTCTGTAAATCAGTAACTGCCTGGAATAAAGGACTTCTTGGTGGCTTCTTGCCATGGGCCTGGCATTGTCCTAGATCCTGTCTGGGGAACGTGTTTCCAGCCTTTGGATTAGAATGAAAAGCTATACACACAAGAAACAGCTCCAGACCAGTGCAGTGCAATAGAATGCATTCCTATCCAGGCAGGCTAGGGAAACTGAGGCCTCTTAGAAGCACTAAGATTTCAACGTGGGACTAGTTTGGGTGAAGAAATAATTAGACCAGTGGCTTTCCATATTTTTGTGTGGAGGTTGGCTAAGAAACATCAGACACTCCTTCTCCACAGACTCTCCCTCCACATTATAGTGAAAGGGGCAAGCCCTTTGGGATCAGACCATCCTGGATTGAAAATCTGTCTCCCCTGCTTATCAGCTGAGGGACCTTGCAATAAACACTTGCTGTCTCTGAGCGTTAGTGTCTTAACGTATAACACAGAGGTAAAAATACCCCGTTCGCTGGGTTATTGAAGGACCAAAGGAACTAGTATATGAGAGACACCAGCTGATCAAATAAAATCAATCCCCCACCCCACTCCCTTCTTTGGTTCTCTTGGCTGGCTTCCCAGATTGAGGAGGCCTTTAATACCTCTATAATTATAATGAAGGACAGGCTATAAGCTGCAGACAGAGAACAAATCAAATTAAATCACTGCAAGAGTTTAAATTATCTTCCCCTAAGACCTGAGACCAGGGATTTTTCTTCTTCTTCTCTCTCTCTCTCTCTCTTTTTTTTTTTTTTGGCAGTGGGAGGAGGGTGTTGAGGATAGAGGGAGCACAAAGCTTTGGAAAAGGGTGTGGTAAGGATTACAGAGGAAAGTCCCAGAAAGGGAGAGGTAGGCACTGAGGCTACTAGGTATGGCCAGCCCCACGCAGGATGTCAGCTTTCCTTTGGTGGAAAGGGAGGATACCAACATGTGTTGAGCATGACTAAGTACCAGTTATTGTGCTAGATGCCAGGGATACGGCCTTGAACTATGTATGACTCTTGCCCGAGAGGCTGCAGTCTTACGGTGAACACTAGCATGAAAGATAAAGTATTATAATCCAAATAATTTTAGCAAGAACAAGAGAGACCACAGAAGTCTGGCATGATTGATGCTAGAAGGAGATCTTATGGAAGGTGGGTCTTGAAGGCTGCATAGGAGATCAATTTGGGGAGGCAACCAGGAGGGGGAAATGACATAAGGTTCACCACTGCTGGAGTAAAAAGGGTTTGGACAATGAGGCTGGGGAGGGAGGGAGGGGTGAGATGATGAAGGATCATGTTAGCCTTTATCCTGGAGTGATGGGGACTGATGAATGGTTTCAAAGGAATGGAGGACTCTGTCCAATTTTTATGTTAGAAAGACCCTTCTGGTAGCAGGATGTGGGGTGCACTGGAGTGGGGGCAAGCCTGGAGGCAGGATGCCAATGAAGACACAGTTTCTGTGGTCCAGGAGAGAGAACGAGGGTCTGAACTCGGAAGGCAAGCGACCATCTTCTCCCAAGCCCCCCAACCACATGCAATCTTGTCCTCTTCTAAACCCACAGCACGCACGCTCCTCACTCATGGCCCCGTGACCCTGGGCCCTGTGTTGTATCTGTCTCTTTGTCATCCCTCCAGTGCCAGGCTGGGAGCACTTTACCCTCTCCTCGACCCTGGACCGAAGCACTGGCTCACAGTTGGCGCCGATGTGTTCTGCAGGTCAGGGGGTTCGAGAAGGAGGGCATGGGGTGAATGCCGCATGTGGTCCCGTTCATGAGCCAAACAAGACCTCCAGGCCTGCTGCTCACTTCCCCTTCTCTATTTGTCCTTAATCAAACTGTGCAAAGAAATGTCTTAACCGACTTCTGTATTGTTTTGTGAATCAACAAAAGACTCTTGCATGTTTACCAACCAGAGCTGTAAGGAAATAACATATAATCAGGGGAGGAAAGGCCAGCTGGTGGTAGCTGGAGTCCGCCTGCACGGCTGTTTGCCTCTCCCTTAGCAGAAAAGTCAGTTGTGGTTTACAGCCCAGGGCATTTTCCAGAGGTGAATTGGCCAGGACACAAAGACACTGGCCTGCCGTGTTTTCTCCCTCCCTGTTCCATGACTTTCCCTTTGCCGCCTTCGGTTGCCTCTGCGTGGGCACAGATAGGGTGGTTTCAGGTTAACCAGGGCCGAAAAGTTGTTATCACCTGATGTTCGCGCCAGCGGCTTATGTAAAACGAGCCGACTCCAGCAAGCACATGTCCCGGGCAGGAGCCCGCCCACCGCTGCCATCCTCCAGGCGCCGGGGAGCCGTGCACTGCCCAGGGCCAAGAATGAGGCAGCGCCCAGGGCCGGGGCTGCGTGGAGCAGCCTCTGACAAGGGTTGGGACACGTGGGCAGAAGAGTCAGGCAAGAAAGGATTGTGAGTCCCGGGTAGCACCTGTTCCCAGGGGGTAAATAACACTTGGCCCTTGTGTCATAACGCCTGCCTGTCGCCCAGCAGGCATCCCGTTCATCCTTCGTGGTGGGCCGCCAGCTCACACCATGCTGCTGGTTTCAAATGTGCTTTGGATAGGCAACGACAGTCCTGATAGCTTCTGCTCAGCGGAGTGTCCCTCCCCAACTCTCATCTCACAGCTGCTGTCCAACTGCAGGGCGCATGGGGTGGGCCGGCTGGCCAAGTATTTGGACCTGGTGCCCCCGGCTCTGGAGAGAGGCGAGGGGACGGGGGCAGAGAGCCCGAGACGGCCCTCGGCTGTGGTCCCGTGGGGACAGGTGCTGGTGGCTGAGCCTCATCCTCTCCCCCATCCCCCCTCCTTCCTCTCCTCCTTTCTCTCGCCTCTCTGTTTACAGTCTATTCACGGGACAATATTTGAAGTATTCAAAATATGGGCATTGGAGCCCAAGACCGAATGCCAGGCTCCCGGTGTAGAAGGAGAATTGGTGAGTTGAGAGACAAGGAAGACGAATCAGTCTGTTGGAAAATGAATCAGAACTCGGGCAAGGACTCTGTTTTGAAAGGACGTCACTTACGGGTTTAAGTTACTAGTGCAGTGTTTTAAGAACCTGGGGGCCTGAGGGCAAACAGGCCTGGGCTAAAATTCCAGCTCGGCCTCAGCCCTGCAGCAAAACTGTGCCTGTTTGTTGGGTGATCAGCTCATTAAGGTTCACGCAGGATTTTCTGAGTGTGGGGAACCTCCTCATCATGGACGCACGTAGAAGATCATGATCGTGCTTAGCTTTTCCACTGTGTACAAGATACAGACAGTGTCATCACAGTCCCTGCCTGGCATACAGTAAGTGCTCTGCTAGGAAAGCTAGTATGATCCCCTACAAGGACCCAAAGTCTTAGAGTTTTCAAGTCACCTGGGGCTCTGCTGGAGGGCCAGGGACACGGCTGCAGACACGCCTGTCTCTGCACCAACATGGCAGCCGTTTGTCAAGGAGCTACTGTTCTCTCTTCCCTACTGATAAGGAAATGACATCTCGGAGGGGTAGGACTTGCCAGATGTCCACAGCTAGAAAGGGAAGGACATAAATCTTGAACCCAGCTGTCCTACATCAGGCCCTGAGTTCTGTCCTAGATCATTCTACTTCCCTCGAGGCCATTTACACTACATCTTGAGTACTGCACAAGCCCTTGCTAGAGCTGTCGCCTCTCCTGGAATGCTCCTACCTCGCTGCTGTGGTCTTTGGGCCCTCTGTCTCTCCAACTGGCACACTCCTACTCTCCTCGGGTGCCCACCTCAGGCATCACCTCCTCCAGAAATCTGGACTTGATCTTTCTCGTGTATTTCTACTCTCTTAACACCCCTTATGTATTTTGCTGCTATGTCTCCCTCACAGCACTGTAATCATTTACTAATGGCCTCTCTCTGAGAGCTCCTCAAAGGGCTTTTCTCCTTCTACCTCCCCCAGAGCCGAACAGCACTCTTGACACATACCAGGTGCTCCAAGAACGTTGTGGAACTGAAGGTATGACCTGATTGTTTTGACTTAATAACCATCATTGCTTGAGTGCTTATGATGTGTCAGGCACTATGCTGAGCATACATATTATCTCATTGAATCCCCATATCAAACACATGAGGTTTGACTAAGGACAGATAGGAAAACAAGGCTCAGAAAGGCTAACTATCCCACCCGAGGTCACAGAGCCAGTAAGCGACAGATCCAAATTTTGAGTCCAGAGTTGCCTAGCACACCATTAACCACAGGCTCGTGTACCGCCAGTGCCTAACCCAGTTCCCTGCTCCTGTCAGGCACTCGGTACCAGAAGGCAAGTTGGGTGGAAGCTTGTGATGTGGGGACTAGCAAGCTTTCCACAGGACGTGCGGCATCGGACCCAGGTTCATTGCCTCTCTGTCTTCAGGAGCTCCAGCTCCCTGGGCTGGCGTCAAAAGCTCTTCCTAATTCCAGAGCTTATTTTCACCCTCATACCTTCCCAGCCTTTCTCATCCTCCCAGGGCAAGGTGAGGTCTGAGAAAGTGGAGGAATGTCACTGGATTGTCTTCAACAAATTCTGGGGGAGTTTCCAGACACTTTCTTATGACTGTTACAGCTCAGAACATTGAGCTAAGCTACAGTGACTCAGCCCGTGGAAAACCAGGGCCACTAAAGTGTCCCAGGAAGTCAGGTCGTCTCCGTGCAGCCAGGGCGGGAAATCACAGGCAGCCCAGCCGTCTTGGAGACTCCTTGTGGGCGAGACGGGCAGGAGGAGGGCCTGAAGGATGAGCTCCGCCTCTCAGGGAAGAGAGGCTAGGTCTGGCGGTGCGTGTCTCCCCTTACCATGACTTCTGATCTGCAAGAAAGCTCGGGAATGGCCTCGGGGGACAGGTCCTGGCTTAGCGTCCTCCTCGCAGTGAGACAAGAGCCAGTGATGCGGCCTTTCTGAGCTTCTCAGTCCTCTCCGTAGGATGGGGAGGAGATGGGTACCTACTTGCCAGGGCTCTTGTGCAATGAAAAGAATGAAGGTTCACACGGTGCTGAGCAGCTCGCACATCTAGCAGATGCCTGATGGTGGTTCTTATCGCATGAGTGAAGGACGGGAAACCGGTGAGGGGAGACTCCCGCACCGGGGGTGGTCAGGATTCTAGCCTGTTCCTCACTGTTCCTGGACCGAGCAGATCTACTTGCTGCGCCATTGTGACCACTCTCTGGCAAGCAGCACGTATGGCGTTCCGCTGACCAGCAGCTCCCAAAGCGTGTTTTCTGCAGGCTGGCATCTGCAGGAAGGACTGGTTCAGCCTGAGCCCATTGTGTTACAGCACGTGTGTTTTGCTTTGGCAAGCTGCAAGTGCCTGAGCCCACGACGTTATCTCACGGGGACTTTTTTTTTTTTTCTCCCCAGAGGTCAACCTGGGTGTGCTTTCTTACCCAAAGAAGACCTTGAGTTTGAGAAATTTCTTCTGGACCCATTGCGTGAGGGTTCATGAGCTCTACAGTCCTGGCCGTGTCCCCTTCCTCTATTATCCACCTCCTCCCACCCCCACCACCAGCTTTTGGCAGAACCTGAGGTAAATGGATAATTTATGTCCAGGTGAAGAAAGAGGTATAAATGTCTTAGATAATATCTTTTCTTCTCTGACTTCGAAGTGTGTCAAACAAAAGCCAAATGGTCTCAAATTGATAATAAGTAGCCTTTTAGTGTGGTTGTATCTTCTTATCAAGTCAACAAGTGTCTATTAAATTGTAAGTGTTGGAAGACGGGGCTGTGAAGACTTTTTGGACAGAAAGTCCTGTGGAACAGATTTAACAGTCAAATGAAAGTCTCAAGAGAAGTGACATTCTGAAGATTATTAGCCAGCTAGAGGGATTTATATCCAAGACTCTAATCTTTGGCTTAATTCTCTCTTCCTTCTCCTCCTCCTCCCCGTGGTGTCACTGGTGTGGGGCTGGGCAACATAAAGACACCAAGAATTCAGGGAAACACCTTCTATCTTTGAGGGGCTTTCCATCTAGGAGAGAAATGAGCAGGTTAAAGGATGAGCAGATAATCCTTAACAACATGCCCAGGAGAAAGAACAAATGCTTTCATGCAAAACAACCATATCCTGGCTTTATATCCTCCAAAGCCCTACTCTTTACCCTCCCTCTGTGGGACATGGGGCATGTTACCTAACCTCCTAAAGCCTCCATTTCCTCATCTAGAAAGCCTTAGGGGCCCTGTGAAAGCATTTAATATAGAGCCTAGCACATACTAGGTGTTCAATAAACGGAGCAAAAAACCAATCCAACCCTACAAAAATGCAACTTCCTCCTCTGTTACTTCCCTCTGGGTACCCTGTCATTTGCAATGTTGATTTACATCCAATTTCCCCTTCAGTCCTCATAAGAGCTTTCAAAGGTAATTAGGGAAGATTCTGAATAAATAGTCACTGAATGAATGGCTACATGGGTGGATCAGCAATAAAACTAACAACCACAGAACAACTTATGATAGGCCAGGGACTGCTCTAAGCACTCTAAGCACTTCCCCTATTCTGTGTAACTTCTATAATACATACATTACAACTGCACAACAACTCTATTATCATCCCCATTTTACAGATAAGGAAACTGAGGTCCAGAAGATATTAAGTACCTTCCCTAACATCTTAGCTGAGGTTAAGCCAGTTAAGCTGGCTCCAGAGTTTGGGCTCCTACCCTAAACACTGCACTGACTGACTGACTGACTGATGAAAGAATGCATACAGAGGCCAGGTCACTCTCCTTTTTTACAGATACCGAAGCTGAGGCTGACAGAGTATATGACTTGCCCGAGGTCCTACAGCTAGCTTAATAGTAAAATGGCCATAACATGGCAGGATTCCCCTTCCCTGCCCCCTTCAAAGGTAAATGTAGTCACGTGACTTATTTTATCTGATACTATGTGGGTAGAAATTGCATATAACTGGATGGAAGCCTTAAGAACCTGCCACATTTCTTAGAAGCACACATTGAATTGAAGCCTCTAATTGCCTAGGTCAACTGAGTGACTAAAAACAGCAGAATCTCCCTGCCTACCCATGATAGCATTAAATGAGAAATACATGTTTACCATGTTAAGGCACTGAGATTTGGGGAGGTTTGTTAGCACAGCAGAACCTGAGTTCTCCTGACCGAGATAGGTAGGACCAAGAATGAGAGCTTAAGTAATCAAATGCCTCATACAACTTCTGTTGCATTCCCTGACCTAGTCAGCAATAAACCCTTGGGAGTCTCACCTACCAGTGGCTTCTCCCCCTCACCCACTGGACTATTCTTGGATTGAATGAGCTGGATCAGTTATGGCATGAGGGAAAGACAGCTGCAGAATTCCAGCCCCTGACAGAAGGTTTTAGACAGACGTTGACAGCTTGGCTCTGCCGGTTTGATACAACAGAAGCCCCCTTCCCAAAAGTGCTGTCTTGTATAACAACTTTTCTTAGTGAATAGAATATTGCAGAGAGTGAGCTGTTCATAAAGTATTGAGATTAGTAACAGTACCTCCTAAAGCTAAAGATGTAAAGTCAAGTTCAATTGACCAGGTTTATATTGGACTGATTTATTTAAAAGGTTGTTAAGATTTTATTTTTTTATTTTTTTTAAGATTTTATTTATTTATTTGTCAGACAGAGATCACAGGTAGGCAGAGAAGCAGGCAGAGAGAGAGGGAAGGAAGCAGGCTCCCTGCTAAGCAGAGAGCCCGATGCGGGGCTGGATCCCAAGGCCCTGGGATCATGACCCCAGCCTAAGGCAGAGGCTTTAACCCACCAAGCCACCCCAAAAGGTTGTAAAGATTTTAAACAATAATTAGTTATATAACCTAATAGACTTATTACTTTCTATTTGGCAAATAATTAACAATTGATATTGACATCAAAAATGCTCAACTAATTTTTCAAAAACATTTTTGATTGCTTAAGTGAGTCCAACTAGAATTTCTAAAAAGCAGTTTCTGTATGTAGAGAGTATCATTTATATTATAACTAACTAATGAGAGAAGATTATATAAAAGAGGAGAACCAGGATTTTAAACACTGATTTACATATATTCTTACTAAAAATGTTTGTTGACACACACCAAAAAAATAATAATGTCTAGATCTAAATGAACTTTATATTCAGCTTTTTATTTTTCTGCATCCCCAATTTTACGTATAGACTATATTTTTCTATATCATCTGGATTTTTCCATAAACTGTACTTACAACCAAGTAGTTCAATCAAGCTTTTCTCTTATAAGTTACGTTTCCTTTCCTGAGATTGGCTGGCTATCTTTGGGGCCACTGGAGGCCATCTTGAAAGTGAACCTGAGCCCAGCTGCGATGTCAGGTGAGGGCAGACCCAGAATATGACCATGTGGGCTGGATGAGTTCCATGTGAATGATACGGCAACTGAGGCCCAGAGAAGGGATGTGCCCACAGCCACAGAGCTAAAGAGTAGAACAAAAACTAGAACTCAGGCCTGACACCAAAGTTCATACACTTTTCAGCAATCCCCAATTTTGAGGAGGTTGTAAGCACGTGGTTTGCATTATTAGAATAGATGCTCTTCCAAAACTTAGGTGTACATAACTTGATTGGACATAACAGCGACTGGACATAATGTTCTGGTGCATTTACCATTTACCGTGCACTTTACTGTTACAGCATTTAAAAATGCATTATCTCACATTAACCCAGAACAACCCTGTGGGGCCACAAAGGACACTTAGCTCTGAAACTCAGTCCTGTTTTCTTGGCCTCCCTTTCCACATCAGCATGACGCCTCACCTTCATGTAGTCACTGCAGAAAACCCTAGGTATCACCATATCTCAGTGCCTCTAATTTCATAATTTTGTACTTTACGGCAAGTGACTTGAACTCCCTGAACTTCAGTTCCCTCCTCCATAAAATGGACATAATAATGTAAATTGTCCAGATGCCCAAAGGAAACTACACACGTAGCATGCAGGGTTCACGTTCAGTTCCATGTTGCAGCTTATCAGGTCCTCCCGCAGATACATTTGACCAACGGTTTCGTGGCATGCCCTTTCTAATCCCTTCTACCAGGTCTTCTCCATGTCATAGGCTGGTGCCCTCTGCCTCACCAAATCCTTCCCCTCCAAAGCAGTGTCACCTCCTCTGAGAAACCCACCCTGACTCCTTCAGCCAAACACAACCCTCCCACTTTTGAATTTCTATTGAAATTACGGTTCCTGCCCCACTTGCCTGTACTTTAGGATCATAACATTAACTGAGTGACTGTCTTCTTTTTCTACCATACCACACCAGTCAGGGATCTTTTATAACAGATAAAGCTGAATCTTTAACTCGGGCTTTCAAACATTTTTGATATCTATATATCTCTCTCTACCTGACTATTCATCCTCACACACAGATATATGATGTGTGTATATATATATACATATATCATATAGGCACCTGTATTTATACATGTATATCAATATGCATATGTATATATTTTTGTAACTCGGCTCCATTTGAAGAATAGATCAACACCTGGAAGACCTTTGCTTTTCTTCCCTAGCTTTGAAAAGATAAAGAAATGGATGCTAAACTGGGACAAAGGGGAGAGGGAAAGAGGCAGATTAGCTTGCGAGTGGAGAAAGGAGATAAGAAAGGCTAAATATAGTATCTCATTTAACTGTCAGACCCACCCTGCTGTGTTGTTCGCTTTACAGTCAGGAAAGGGAGGCCTAGGAAGGTTAAGTGCCACACCCAAGCTCTCAGAGCCAGACTGATCCTCCCTCTGCCTGGGTCTGAAGTTAGTGCCTTTCCTGCATCTCCCTCACGCAGCAGGTCTGCACACACTCCGAGCCAGGCCATGTGTGTTGAATTCTGGTCCTACCGCTTGCTCATTATGTGACCTTGGGTAAGTTACCTAATTCTAGGCCTCGGTTGCATCACCGATAAAATGGAGTGATACACAGAAGACGGCTTTGGGAAGAGTTTGTCAACATGAAATGAACCTCAGCAAGTAGAACACCTAGAAAAGTTCCCAGTGCAGAATTAGGGCTCTGTCAGCATGAGCTATGATCTCAGGTCTCCCCATGAAGGGAGCAATGGCCCCAGCAGATCCAGGAGGAGCCCACTTCCTCCACACCAACTTGTCCTCTGTCCCCCCTTCTCCAAGCTCAGGACCCCACCAGGACCCCAGCTGCTCACACCATCACAGCCTAGGTTCCCATCCTTTCTGCGGGGGATTTCAGCTAGGGCACAGGTGAACTTTTGATGACAGGAAATAAGATCTTGTAGAAAACCAGTGGAAGCAAAACTCTTCAATATGCTCCACTTTACCAATATCTCCTGGATTTGCAGTTCACACAGTGGCAACTTCAGTTTCTGCTTCATTTTCACATCTCCCTTCTTCTCCAGCATGGTCAGGAAAATGCCTGGGATCACAGGGTTCCTAAGTGCAGCAGCTGGGATCTGGCTCCAGACCCTGCCTGCTGAACCACTACCCCACAGGGCTGCCCCCTTTCCTTCTAGAAAATGCCTCGAGGACAGGCATCACCTCCAACCAGACTTTTAGTGGTAGCCCGCACCTAGCATCTTGCTTGTCATAAATCAGCAGGACCCAATGACAGACTTGTTGCCTGACAACGTTAAATGTTTTCATCTTTTCTCTTCAGAGTCTGTTAGGCCGGGTTGAATTGAGGAGAGGTTAAAATATTCACTCGTTCATTCATTCATCATTCATTCATCAAACGCATACTGAATGCCTAACCTGAGCCAGACTCCAAGCTAGGCGCTAGAGAAACAAAAACAAATAAGACAAGAACCCTGCACTCCAGGGGCTCAGAGTCCATGTTGGAGTGGGGGTGGGGGAAGTGCAGGGATTCTCAACACTGGATGAACATTTTCATCTGCTGGGGAGCTTTTAAAAAAATAATGATGCCTGGCCCTTACCTCCAAGTGGTTTTAATTTAATTGTTCTGAGTTGGGGCCCCAGGGTTGGTTTGTGGAATTTTTTTTTAATTTTTTAAATGATTTTATTTATTTATTTGAGAGAGAGAGAGCATGAGAGGAGAGAGGTCAGAAGGAGAAGCAGACTCCCAAGCAGGGAGCCCGATGTGGGACTTGATCCCAGGACTCCAGGATCATGACCTGAGCCGAAGGCAGTAGCTTAACCAACTGAGCCACCCAGGCGCCCCTGGTTTGTGGAATTTTTTAAATAAACTTTTTAAAGACAGGTTTAGATTTACAGAATTATTATGAAGGTTCTAAAGAGAACTGCAGTCTACACCACACCTAGTTTCACCTACTGTTCACATCTTACATCAGTATGGTACATTTGCCACAGTGAATGGACCAATATTCATGCATAGTTATTAACTAAATTTCATACTTTATTTAAATGTCCACACCTTTTTCCTAAGGTCCTTTTCCTGTCCCAAGATCCCATCTAGTAACCTCACCCCAGTACATTAATTATCTTGTCTCCTTAGGCTCCCCTGGTTGGGACACTTTGTTGGCTTTGATGTTTTTGGTCCTTTTTTAAGTTCTTCAGATTCTAATACATAGTTAACGTTGAGGACTTCTGCTCTGGGGTCAAAAGCTTGGAAATTCTAGAGCAGGCTATCTGGGGTCAAATTCTGGTGGCGCCACTTGACAGCTGTGTGACCTTGGTACAGTAACAAGTAAGGCTGTGGGGCCTCCATCTTCTCACTTGTAAAATGGGCATAACAATAGAATCTACACCTCTGAGCTGGGAAGGTCCAATGAGGCCAACATTTCAGAACTTTCTCACATCATAGCACCGAGGGAAAATACAGAGTATTTGGTATTATGCACTGGCATGGTATACAACACAAGTTATGCTGGTGTAAATGGATGGGTCTACTCACAGTGGAGAACGAGAGGATCAAAGAGTGGGCCACCTGTAGCTCTGGGACACCACTGTAGGAAGTTCGGTGTTGACACATGTGAAGGCACTCATTCTCCCTGGATCCACATGGGCCCATCATAAATGGCTTCTGTAAGTACAAGGGAGGAGACAGACCCATGAAAAGCAGGGAGTAGCACAGACCTGGGCAGTGACAGTGGGCAAGGCCAGGGCAGCTACGGCGGGGGCCCGTTTGTGTCTTTCCAAAGGGAATGTGCATTGTCTCAGCAGCCGGAGGGAAATGCTCTAACTTCCTGAGAAACGCCGGGTGACCAGCTCTGGACAAACCCCAGGGCACCTCGTTATACCGTGAGGAACAAGAGCAGCCAGCCTGCTGACACATGAAGAATGCAGAACGCCTCGCCAATTAAGCGCTGGCACTCGGAAACTGAAGGCTCAAGATTCCTTGTCCAGAGCCTCTAAGGCCAATCCCTCCTGCGGCTGCTGCCTCTCTAGCGCCACCACCTGGTATCTGCGGGGTGGTTTGCAGCCTGCAGAACCTGCCAAAACTGGTAGTGTTTTTTCTTTTCTTTAATGGATTTTTCTTTGAGAAATACAAGACTTGTGGATATTAAATAAAATCAACTTCTAGGGGAGAAACTTAAAAATCACAACAGGGGGGAAAAGTTGACGCTGTGTAGGCCATAGCAGAACCCAGAGAATATATTTGTATCATTAAAAAATTCTAGGTGCTTCCTAATTGACCTTTTGATACAAAATGAGCTATTAAATTTGTAATTGTTGGTTCTTGGTGTGGAGGTTCGTAGGACAAGCTAGGGAGCCTTCAAACCTTGAGCTGACTTCCCTGGGGAGTTATTTGGCTTTTGAATCAGGTTTTCTTTGTTTAAGAGGAAGCAGCTGCAACAGCAGCCAACCTCTGGGCAGTTTCTTTATTAGGGTGGGGAGCCTGCAGAGCTACCACAGCTTCATCCACTTGGGAGCTGGGAGCTGGGAGCCAGTGACCATGGCACAGGCAGTAGCCTGGGGTTGCCAATGTCCAGCAACATTCCCTGAATCTTTCCAGGCAACTTTGAATGCAAGTGGGAGCCAACTCTCTCATAACATCTGCTTCCGTTTCTGAGAAAGTGCTGTGGTCCAGCATGGAGGCAGGCAGGGCCTCCTGCTCTCCACAGATGCCACAGTCTGTGGTGCCTATAGGTGCCTGAGGGTAGAATGAGAGCAGTGGCCACTGAAGGCATGTTTGAGTGATGCAAAGACACTGGCCATTTGGATTCCAGCTAAGCTTTGTTTCCACAAAGCGGACCTGGGGATCAAGTTCCAGATTCAAGTGTTCAGTGCATCTTCAGTTACAGGACGTCAACCCCTCCACCCCCCTACATTTGCTAGGCATGTATTTCTTGAAGCTAAAGAAATGACAGATGCAAAGAACTGTTAACTTGAGATGGTTCTCTCTGCAGTTTGGCCACAGATAGATCACTACCATCCCTAGACAGTCCTGGCACCTTTGAGACCCAGAGAGATTCATGGACGATTTAGAAGTCATGATAAATGCTGATGTGCAGAGAAGACTTAGTGCTATGAAGTGCTGTCTTCCTCGTCTTACAGTGAAGTATACATGCCAAGAGTGCTATAAAGGACACATCAGGGGTTGAATTTTAGCCCTACCAGGTGACCAGGGGTAAATTATTTAACCTCCCTGGGCCTCCATTTCCTCATCTGTAAAATCAGGTTTAAAAACACCATCCTCGAGGTGTTGCATTGGGAGGATAAAGAAGCATAGTAAGTGCTAAACTTAATACCCGGCACATGGCAAGACCTCAGTCAAAGGTAGCTGGGACTAGGAGGAGTCCCACCATGAGTTTGTGAGGCAGGACACACCTGCTTCACCGAGGAAGAAATTATAGCTCAGAGACAGGGGTGACTGAGCCATGGAAGTGGCAGAGGCTCTTGGGGCTCAAACCATGATTCTCTAGACATTGAGTCCAGGGCCCTTTCCTCACACCATAGACAAGGCGCCTGCCAAGTCTGTAGACAATCAGCTGAGGCAGAGACCTCAGGGCTGGAGAAACAGCCACATCAGAGGGAGCAAAGCAGGCAATGGGGGACCCCCAGACAGGCGGGAGCTGGACACCCAGACCTCAGGGCTTAGACACAACCCTGGATGGGTGGCAGGGAGGGCCAGAGGGGTGTGTGATGCCAAGGCATGAGGTCCTTGGCATGAAAGGACAGGTGGTCTCACAAGCAGCCAGTGAAGCCTGACTCAGGGAGTGGCATGATGACATGAGAGACCAGAGGCTGGAGACCAGGAGACACAAAGAACTGAGAGAAGAAATGGTGGGAGGAAAACCTGACCAAGAGCCCCACGATAGCATTAGCTGAGGATGGCATGTGACTTTTTGGGCAGGACAGGTGAAAACAGTCTGTGATAAAGTCAGCTAAGGAGCTCCTTTAGAGTTCCTTCTGAGGACATAAAAAAAAAGTGTCTTTCCTTATCAAACCAAGCAACATTCCCTTTATCTCCAAATTCAAGTCAAATTCCTCCAAGTCCACAGTCAAGTGAAATTAGCTGGGAGAAATAGGACTTGATATGATTTGATCTGGGAGGCTCTAATGTCCATGTGTTGTGTGTCTGTGATGTCCACGTGTCCATCCAGATGTAAGCAGAATCTCTTTAAGCCTGTCTTCAGAGACCAGGAGTCAAGGAATTTTGGAATGAAAGGTCATGCAGCTCAAATTTCCCTCTAGGGCCTCCCTTCCAAAGGGAAGTGGTCTGCCAGGCTTTGCTTGAACATCTCTGAGGATGAAGAACTTGCTCCCAGCCAAGGAAGCCCCTTGTATATATGGACATTTCTCAAATCTGAATTTTAGAAAATGCTTCCTTGTTTGCCTGTCAGGATTCCTTCAGTTGCCAGTGACAGAAAGTCCAGCTGAAACTGTCATTACCAATAAATAAATAAGGAATACACTGTGTGACTCTTGACATGCCAACCGGAAGCCCCTCTAATGAAAGATGTTTAGCCCCAGCTGATGGAGAGCTCCCAGTCAGCAATCTTTAATTCTCAGCCCCTCCAGGAATTGCCTTGCTGCCCCAGCCTTTCCTGGGGTAACCCAAAACCAATGAGTAATCGATGCCGGAGTATAGAGGTCTGGCTCATTTCCACCCAACTCAGGGCGCTGCTAAAGCTGTTTTTAGGCCTGTGTTTGGCTTCAGTCCTCCCTGGGCAACTTCTACTTCCTTCCCTTCCTCAAGTGTTCATACCCAGGACACACCCCAGTAAAGATCCCGCCCCCCAGACTCCAACTGAGTCCACTTTCCAAGAAACAAAATTGTTGACATACCACCTCACTTAACTGAAAGATCCAGAGGACATCAGGCTCGGTTGCTTCCAGGGGCTCAGAATGAAAGAGTTGGGACAGAGTGTTACACCTTCCTTTGGCTGCGTGTTCCTTTGTGTTGACTTCCCCTGTAGATATATGCACTTGTGAATCCAGTGAGGGAAGAAGATTTTTACCAACAAATTCCTAGAAACTCAGAATGTACTTCTCATCAACCTGATCTGAGGGACAAGCTGATTCTTAGACCAATCATTGAGGAGGAAGGGGTATGCTTATTATCTTAGGCCGAGCCATAAGATCCCCTGGAGGAAGGAATAGAGTTAGCCCACCAAAATAACCATGTTGACCAAGAGGAAGAGAGACCTATTCCCTGAACAAGATGTGGGTTCTGTGAAAGAAAGAGAAGCAGACACTGTGCAGGCAAACCCTGCAAAGGTCTATCACAATTTTGCCACGAGGGACTTGGTCCCCATGCTGTTCCCATCCATGGGGCCCCCTGATGCCAGTCTAAGCCCTCGGCCACCAGAGAGCCCTTCAGGTATCTGGAGAAACCCACTCCAGCCCCACCTCCAGTCTGCTGCCCTCCGGTTCCCGACCTTCCATTCTCCTGTGGCCTGACCCTGAGCTCTCTCACCTCTCAGGGCATTTTCTTCTAAAAACAATCTATCTTTTGTCTTTGGTTTCAAAGTGTGCTGCCCACGGTAAAATACAAAGCTCTTAGAAAAGTACAAGATGATCACTTCTCGCCTATGTATTCTACTTCTATTAGTGGAGTCTGAAATCCAAATAATGAGCTTTTCTCAGTAGACAAAAAAAAAAGCAACTTATAACAATGTTAGCTCTCTACTCACAAAACCCTATTTGCTGAAGGCACTTACTGCTCAGCTGCTCTCCCAAGTGCCTAAGGCCTCACTCCACTGCTGTGCAGTTGGTCTTGCACAATATCATGTATAACAAATTGCAATCCTATAGGTATTGATGGGATATTAGAACTCGTGCTGCCTTTCCTCAGTGTGTAAGGGTATAGAAATTCACATGAGTGAGACAGTGTACTAGATCAGAATCCTGGATTCAAGGCCTGAGCCCCAACTTCTATGAGAGGTAGGACCTTTGCAGGTCACTAAATTGTTCTATCTCCCTTTCATCACATCTACAATGGGTTAAAAATAGCTCCCTCGGGTGAGGTATACATAACAAAGTCCAGTATACAGGACTTGAAAACTATGAGAATGTGTGTGTGTGTGTACGCACACGTGCACGCACATGTGGCATAAGACACTTTACGTTATAAAATGTTTTTCCTTGCCATATAAAAATGTTACAGTTTCAAATGTTTCTCCTACTGTGGGTCACAGTTTAAGAATCTGAAGGAAAACACTCCTTCACACCATGTGCTCCTAAGTGCCCAGGCCTAAGTCTGTCTTATTCACTATTGTGCATGTAGACACACACACAGAGACTAAAACAAAAGCTTCATGAAATAAAGCTTACTGGTTACATAGACGTAAAAAGTAAAGCTAAGTAGCAAACATGGATTTATTGCTATTTAAATGCAACCTAGAAAAAAGAAATCCCAAGACAAAGATTACAAAACCTAAACATTACTGGTCATGACCCACTATGTTGATTTCACAGCCCATCAGTGATCGCAGCTCAGGCTCAAAAGCTCAAGTCTGATGCAAGAGCCAGACAATTAGATAGGGAATCCACGAGAGGTTAAATACAGCCCTGAGGAAAGGACACCAGCAGAGACCCAGGTGGTCGGAGGGCTCCCCAGAGAAAGTTGCACTGAAGCTGAAGTTGAAGGATGAGTAAGAGTTGCAGACTTTGGGAGTGAGAGAAGCCAAGACAGGTGTGGAAAGCGACTAGCAGAAGGATCTATTTGTGCAGGGAGAAAACAAACCCCTGGCCCCTTGCCACACAGGACAAGGGAAGGCGAAACCAGTATTTCCTACCTAAAATAACACAGTGAGCAGAGGTCGCTGAATTGAATGGTTGCAAGATAAAAACATAAAAGCATCTTTATAAAAATCTATGTCTTCTTTACAAAACTATTTAAGTGTACAAAAACACTGGTATACATAAACCAAAAAAAAGTACTTCAAAACTCTTAGGAAATAAAGAAGGCAATTATGCCCAAGATAGCTGATAGGTGGGATGAAGTTCAAGGTTATTCTCTCACACTTCCTTAGGGAGTACTCAATCAGGCATAATTTATCTAATTGCTCACACTTAATTTTAATCTCAGTGGAAATGAAACTGCTTAAGTTGCAAAGGTGATAAAGCTTTGAAAAACGTAGACAGGTGTGGTTCCTGGCTCCAGAGAGTTCCCCTTTTCCATGTGCCCGCCATTCTCAGCATTACTCACACCTGCAGACGAGGCAGGGCCTCGGGCTGCAGCTCCCAAGTGGAGCCAGGGCAGGGCTGGCTCCTGTAAAAAGCAACTCAACCACAGACCAACCACCTTCCAGCTGACTCTGCCCCCACACTCCACTTTCTGGCACTCTGATAACTGGGCCTCTCATTGACTTGTTTCCTGGTTCTGGTCCATCTCCCTCATGCCAGGACCTGGCTCCTACCTCATCCCCTTTGGCATGGCATTTCAGCAAAGGATTTTCTTTCTCCAGTTGGCTCCAGCCTCTACTTCCACCGTTTCCTCTCTACATAATCCTTCCGTGCACCTGCAACAAAATTATTGCCCCAAAAGGTCCTAAGAAACTAGATGATCTGAGAAGGGGCATGCATTGTCATTCATTTTTTTGATTCATTAAAGAAGCCCAGGGGGCTCCAAAGGGTGCAGAATAGATTAACTCTACGTGCCCAGAAAAGGGGGTTAGGGTCTGGAAAGTAGCAGTCCTGTGCAGAGAGAGAGAAAGAGGGACAAAGAGGGAGAAGTCTCAGGCATCTAAGAGGTAGCATGAAGATGGAAGATTCCAAGTGAATGACTGAGGTGAAGAAAGGAAGGAGCCCATACAACGAAGCTCTTCCCTACATTGAAGTTTTGCTGCATTAGGCTTCAGCTACTCTGGCCTTTTGGTTGCCCCAAACACAATTATGATGTGTTGTCCCTTGGCCTCGGCAGGCTGTCCCCCCACCTGGCTCCTCCCTACTCATCCTACAAAGTCACCTTCATGTCCCCTATCGTGAACTCTTACCCTGCCTTTTCCTAGTACCTCCCATTGGGCCATGATTACCAAATTGGATATACCATTATTTAAGACCTCTCTTCGTCATTAGACTGTAAGGTCTGAGAGGGCAGAGGTCATATTTAGGTTAACTTTCTGCTATGCTTGATAGCCCCTAGATCTTTCACGTAGGTGAGCCAATATGTCACAGTTTCATTCCCTGGAAAGTGGAGTTCAGGGGAAAGATATTTATTAGGGAGCATCCTAGAGATGAACACTTGAAGAAAGGAGGAGAAGGGAGCCAAAAATGCAGAAGGAGGATTCAAGCCAAATGGAGGGCTGAGGACAGCATCAGATGAGGCCAGGAGGTGCCCTGTCACTAGAATAGCCTTCAGAGCTATTGGCGCTGGGCAGAGATGATAGGCATTGATTACTCCTTGACTTCAAGTCACTTCAAGAAGCAGTAGGAAATAAAATAAAGGTAGAAAAGTCACCTACCTTTTAGGTAGGAATTATACTCAAAGGTGACTAAGCAGCAAAGCCATCCCTGAAGGAGCTGATAGTTAAAGGTTCTCTGCTGATTATGGCAGAGTTTAGTTAGAAATTAAAATTTTCAGGGGCGGCTGGGTGGCTCAATCAGTTAAGTGTCTGACTCTTGATTTCAGCTCAAGTCATGATTTCAGTGTCCTGGGATCAAGCCCCATGTCACCCTCCACACTCAGCACAGAGTCTGCTTGAGATTCTCCCTCTCCCACTCTCTCCACTAGCATACATACTCTCTCTCTCTCTCTCTCTCTAAAATAAAAAAGTAACATTAAAAAAAAAAGAAATTAATACTTTCAGAGGGATTGTGTACACAGATGTAGGAAGACCCTAAATTCAC
Source organism: Lutra lutra (assembly GCF_902655055.1). Taxonomy (NCBI): domain Eukaryota; kingdom Metazoa; phylum Chordata; class Mammalia; order Carnivora; family Mustelidae; genus Lutra; species Lutra lutra. The sequence continues at coordinate 141,645,358 of NC_062281.1, forward strand.
CTCCTGCTATGGACACAGCCAACTTACAGCTACATACAGAACAATTTTCTCCTGAAAAGGACCTGAGAACTGGATGAACACATCTCCACAACAAAGGACTAAAGAAGTCTATTGAGAAGAGTAGGAGAGGCAGACATGGCCTTGCCCAGGACCTCACCCCAGAATTGAGAGGGATCCCAAAATATGGAACTATACCTCAAGGAGTAGGGGGATTGGGCCACACATGAGACACGCAGCCCTGGGAGTTAGCATCAGAAAGACCAGCCCCTAAAGCATCTTGCTTTGAAACTCAATGAGGATTAAGACCAGAAGAATCATAGAACTATAGGGAATGGAGATCCAGCTCTTCAAGGGCTTGCATACCAACCCACTCACCCTGAGACCCAGCACAAAAACAATGAATTGGAAAGCATCTAGAACATAAGTGAGGGGAGTCTAGTTACTAATCTTAAAGCTGCTACCAGAGAGGGAGGAACCCTCAGGGACTTTATCCAGGGATGGAAGTGCTGCAAGACACCAGTTTTACAATCTTGTCCTTACTTGCTCGTAATGGAGCAAACAGGTGCCATTTTGGTGCCCTCCCATTGGCTTGCTAGCTCCAGAGGGTATACTCTCCCTATCCTGTGCTATATCCTGGGTGGGAAAATTCCCCAAGCTACACCCTACTGGAACAGATGAGCCACAAATGGACCAGAAAAGTGCTCAGAGCCCTGCCCACCCCACACAGCAACCTAGCTGGAACCAGTTCAGATGAGTGCCCCGATCCCACAATCCCTGCATAGCAACCATAGCCCAACCACACTCACAGGCATACACAACCCACATGAGGGATGCCTAGCTTTGCTGGCCAGGGGAGATTATACTTCTGGGCTACTCAGAACAGCTCCTACACAAAACCACTCTTTAAAGACTGAGTGAGGTAGCCATTTTGCCTAATATGTCTAGACAAACACAGAGACATAGGTAAAATGAAGAGACAGAGGAATATGTTCCAAACCATAGAACAAACAAATCCCCCAAAAGAGACCTTAATAGAGATAAGAAATCTGCCCGATAAAGAAGTCAAAGTAATAGTCATAAAGACACTCATCAAGCTCAAGAGAAGAATGGAAACACAGAAAGAACTTCAACAAAGAGAAAATATTAAAAAGTACCAAATGGAAGTTATAACTGAGTAAAAAATACACTACAGGGGTTCAACAAGAGAATGGACAAAATAGAAGCACAAATCAGCAAGCTAGACAATAAAACAATGGAAAACAACCAAGGAGGGGGTAGCAAAATGGAAAAAACAAAACAAAGAAGTGAGGATACCTTAAGGAACCTCTAGGAATCAAATGGAATAACTTTTACATTATAGGTGTCTCAGAAAGAGATGAAAGAAAGAAAGAAATAGAAAAGCAATGGAAAGAAAGAAAGAAATAGAAAAGCAATGGGAAGAAATAATGGTAAAAAAATGTCCTTAATCTGGAGCCTCCAGGTCCAAGAAGTCTAGAGAGAATTCCAAATAAGATGAACCCAGAGAAACACACTGAGATGCATTATAATAAAAATGCTAAAAGTTAAGGATAAAGAGAGAATCTTAAAAGCAGTAAGAGAAAAGCAACATACTACATAGAATGGGAAACCCTATAAGGATATCAGCAGATTTTTCAGTAGAAACTTTGCAAGCCAGAAAGAAGTGGCATGACATATTCAAAGCATTGAAGGGGAAAAACTGCCAACCAAGAATTTTTTTTACCCAACAAGGTTATCATTCAGAATTGAAGGAGAGATTAAGAGTTTTCCAGCTAAACAAAAGACAAAGAAATTAATCACCACTAAACTGGCCTTATAAGAAATGTTATAGGGACTTCTCTAACCTAAAAAGAAAAGGTACCAATTAATAATAAGAAAACAGGTACAAGTAAAATCTCACGGGAAAAGGTAAACAAAGGCAGTGGATCAACCACTTAAAAGCAAGTATGAAGGGTAAAAGATAAAAGCAGTAGAAATAATTAAAATACAGTAACTAGTTAAGGGATACATAAAATAAAAAGATGTAAAATGTGTGTACAGGGATAAAATATAAAGTTTTGGCATGCGTTCAAAATTAAGTTACTGTTAACTTAAACCAGACTATTATATACAAAAGATATTACATGTGAACCTCACCATAATCACAATAGAACATTTATAAAGAATACATAAAAGAGAAAGGAATCTAAATATAACAGCAAGGCAAACAAACTACAAGGGAAGAGAGAAAGAAGAAAAAAGGAACAGAGAGGAACTACAAACACAGCCAGAAAATAATTAACAAAATGAAAATAAGTACATATCTATTGATAATTACTTTAAGTGTAAATGGACTAAGTGCTCCAATCAGAAGACAGGGTGGCTGAATGGATTAAAACAAATAAGACCCTTCTCTGTGCTGCCTATAGGAGACTCACTTCAAACCTAATGGAACTCGGAGAATGAAAGTAAAAGTATGGGGAAAATATATGCCATGCAAATGGAAATAAAAAGGAAGCTGGGGTAGTGATGCTTATGTCAAACAAAATCAACTTTAAAATAAAGGCTACAACAAAAGAAAAAGAAAAGCATTATATTATAGTAAAAGAGTCAAATCAACAAGAAGATAGAACATTTACAAACATTTATGTACCCAAAATAGGAGCTCTTATATATAAAGCAAATATCCACAGAAATAAAGGAAGAAATAGATAGTAATACAATAATGGTAGGGGACTTTATTATACCACTTGCATCAATGAATAGATTATCCAGACAGAAATTCAATAAGAAAACATTGACTTTAAACAACACATTAGATCAAATGGACTTAATAGATATATACAGAACACATCATTCAAAAACAGAATATACATTCTTTTCAAGTACACGTGGAACATTATCCAGGAGAGATCACATGTTAGGCCACAAAACAAGTCTTAATAAGTTTTTAAAAAGTGAAGTCATATCAAGAATCTTTTCTGACCTTGATGGTATAAAACTACAAATCAATTATAAGAAGAAAACTGGGAAAAAACAAAAATACAGAGAGACTAAATAACACACTATTAAACAGCCAGTGAGTCAATAAAGAAAAAGAAAAACAAAAAAAAATACCTTGAGAACAATGAAAATGGTCTACCTCAAGAAATAAGAAAAATCTCAAATACTGTAACTTTACATTTAAAGAACTAGAAAAAGGAGAACAAAGAAAATTCAAAGTTAGTAGATTAAAAAAATAACAAAAATCAGAGCAGTAATAAATGAAAGAGAGATTAAATAAATCAGGTCTGGTTCTTTGAAAAGAAAAGCAAACTCTACAAACCTTTAGTTAGACCCACCAGAAAAAAAGAGAGAGCCCAAATAAATTCAGAAACAAAAAAGGAGAAATTATGATAGATACCACAAAAATACTAAGGGTCATAAGAAAGTACTATGAACAATTATACACCAACAAATTAGATTACCTAAAAGAAATGGATAAATTCCTGGAAACACACAATCTTTCAAGACTAAATCATGAAGGAATTAAAAATGTGAAGAGACCCATTACTAATAATGAAAGTGAATCAAAAATCAAAAGCTCTAATTAAGCAAAAGTCTAGGTTCAGATGGCTTTAGAGATGAATTATACCAAACATTTAAAGAAGAGTTAATACCTATCCTTCCCAAATTATTCCAAAAAAATTGATGAGGAGGTAACAATGCCAACATCATTTTACAAAGCGAATAACATCCTGATACCAAAACCAAACAAAGACACTCTGAGAAAATTTCAGGCCAATAGTCCTGATGAACATAGATGCAAAATTCATTAACAAATGATTGGCAAACTAAATTCAACAATATGTTGAAAAGATTATATACTATGAACAAATGGGTTTCATTCCAGAGATGCAAGGATAGTTTAACATCTGAAAATCAATCAATATGATATACTGTATTAACAAAATAAAGGATAAAAATCATATGACCATCTCAATAAATACAGAAAAAGCATTTGACAAAATTCAACACCCATTTATGATAAAACCCTCGCAGACCTGTACCCCTGGGGCAAATAATACATTATATGTTAATAAAAAAAATTCTCAACAAGATGGGTATACTGGAAACATGCCTTAACCCAACTAAAGCCATATACATCAAACCCACACAGCTAACATTAGACTCAATGCTGAAGAGCTGAAAACTTTTCCTCTAAAATCAAGAACAAGACAAGGATGCCCCCTCTCTCTACTTTTATAGTACTGAATGTTCCAGCCATAATAATCAGACAAAGAAAAGAAATAAAAGGCATCCAAATTGGTAAGGAAAAAGTGAAACTGCCACTATTTGCTGATGACATGATACTATGTATAGAGAACCCTAAAAGACCCCCCAAAAAACACTAAATAAATTCAGTAAAGTTGCAGGATACAACATTAGCATACAGAAATCTGTGGCATTTCTATATATTAATGATGAACTACTAGAAAGAGAAATCAAGAAAACAATCCCATTCACAATTGTGTCGAAAAGAATAAAATACCTGAGAATTAACCAAGGTAAAAATCCTATACTCTGAAAACTATAAGACTTAATAAAAGAAATTGAAAATGACACAGATAACTGGAAAAATATACCATGCTCATGAATTATAAGAATATTGTTTAAACGTCCATAGTATCCAAGGCAATCAATAAATTCAATGCAATCCCTACAAAAATACCAATGTTTTTCATAGAACTAGAAAAAATAATCCTAAAATTTGTATGAACCATAAAAGACCCCAAATAGCCAAAGGAATCTTGAGAAAGAAGAACAAAGCTGGAAGTATCACACTCTCAGATTTCAAACTATACTACAAAGCTGTAGTAATCAAAACAATATGGTACCAGCATAAAAATAGACACACACATCAATGGAAAAGAATGGAACCCAAAAATAAACCCATGCTTATACAGTCAATCAAACTATGACAAAGGAGGTGAGAATATACAATGAGGAAAAGACAGTCTTCAAGAAATAGTGTTTGGAAAACCAGATAGCTACATGCAAAAGAATGAACTGGACCACTTTCATAGACCATATACAAAAACAAGCTCAATGGGACGCCTGGGTGGCTCAGTGGGTTAAGCCGCTGCCTTCGGCTCAGGTCATGATCCCAGGGTCCTGGGATCGAGTACCGCATTGGGCTCCTTGCTCAGCAGGGAGCCTGCCTCTCTCTCCATCTCTGCCTGCTTGTGTGCTTTCTCTCTCTCTCTTTCTGACAAATAAATAAATAAAATCTTAAAAAATAATAATAAGCTCAAAATGACTGAGGACCTAAATGTAACATGTAAAATTAAAACTATAAAACTCCTTAAAAAAAAAAAAAAAAAGGCAATAAACTCTAGGACATTGGTCTTAGTAATATCTTTGTGGATTTGTCTCCTCATTCAAGGGCAACAAAAACAAAAATAAATAATTGGGACTACATCTAAATAAAAAGCTTTTGCACAGCAAAAGAAACCATCAACAAAATGAAAAGGCAACTTTCTGAATAGAAGATATTTTCAAATGACAAATTTGATAAGGGATTAATATTCAAAATATATTTTGAAAAACTTACACAACTCAACACCAAATAAACCAAACAATCCAATTAAAAATTGGGCAGGTGACCTGGATAGATATTTTTCCAAAGTAAATGTACAGATGGCCAACAGGCACATGAAAAGATGCTCAACATCACTAATCATCAGGGAAACAGACTTCAAAACCATAATGAGATATCACCTGACACCTGTCAGAATGGCTAGAATCAAAAAGACAAAAAATAACAAGTGTTAGAAAGGATGTGAAGAAAAGGGAACAGTTGTGCATTTTTGGTGGGAATGTAAATTGGCACAGTCACTGGAGAAAACAGTACAAATTTTCCTCAAAAAATTAAAAACAAAAATAGCATATAATTTAGCAATTCTACTTCTCAATATTTATCCAAGGAAAACAAAAACACTAATTTTGAAATACATATTGCACCCTTATGTTCACTGTAGCATTATTTACTATAGCCAAGATATGGACACAACCTAAGTAACTATCAGTGAATGATTGGATAAAGATCTCTCTCTCTCTCTCTCTCTCTTTCACACACACACACACACACATACACACACACACGCACTTGGCCATAAAAAAAAAAGAATGAAATCTTGACGTTTGCAACAAGGATAGACCTAGAGGGTACTAGGCTAGGTTAAATAAGTCATACAGAAAAAAAACAATACCATGTGATTTCACTTTTATGTGGCATCTCGAAAAACAAAACAAATGAACTAAACAAACCAGAAGCAGACTCATAGAGAACAAGCTGGTGGTTGTGAAAGAGGAGGGGAGTAGGGAGTGGGCAAATGGGTGAAGGGGGTTAAGAGGTACAAACTTCCAGTTAGAAAACAAGTAAATCACTCTCTGTAAAGTACAACACAAGGGACAGTCAATACTATTGTATTCTATGTATGGTGACAGATGGTAACTAGACTCACCATGGTGATCACTTTGTAATGCATATAAATATTGAATTACTATGTTGTATGCCTGAAACTAACATTATACATCAGCTATAACTCAATAAAAAAGAATGAATACCAAGTATAGAGAGGGATACTTCCCATATATTATCTCCCCAATGAGTGACAAATATAGACCTGTCTCATTTACTACAGAGGAAATGAGTCTCAAAAAGTTGACAAAAGTTGCTTAGAATCATGGAGCTCTGAACAGTGCCAGATACAAACCCTGCCCTGCCTGAATGCGGTCTTATGGTTCAACCTTCGCCTGAGGACCTTGGCTTAGCCCTTAGCAAGGGCCCTTCTCAGCCCTTGCTGAGAAGGCATAAATCTGGACACTGCGGCTGCAAGGGGATCTTGGGGTGGCCATGATGAGGATACCAGGCCCAGCCTGGCATTTGACAAACCGAGTCTGAGCACCCATCCTTCTCTGTGGCTGTACCCTTGTGGGTGAACCCTAACCTGCTAACCTCACTTGCCCTGGCTCCTGATTGCTCTCTTGGCAGAATGAGTCAACTTAGCCCTCCTGACCTTGGGCTGTACACTGACTGTAATTAACCTGGCCACAGCCACAGTGGCTCAGCCAAGAGAGCCCATAACCCTTTCTCTGGCACCCTGCCTGTTCTTAGATGAATGATCTCATTGAGTATAACAGGTGTAGGTGTTCTTGCTTCTAGAAAATCCCCAAACCTCTCATTGTATCCTTCATAGAAAATATAAACTTGAGCTATCCCCTGCTAATTGGTAAACTCCTTCTGGGCAGGATCAAAGTCTAATTCAACTTTGATTCTGGGTACTTAGTGCATTATCTGGATAGAACAAATGCTCTATCAATGAAGAGGTAAAACCAATCCACACACAAACAAGTAAAGCTAGTCATACAACACTAGAATGACACTGGCTACTCATGTGTTCCACTCCATCAGAAAGATGTAGACTTAGAACATCTTTTATTCATTTAGCAAATAGCTATGAAACACTTGCTAAATGGCAGACATTATACTAGGTGCTAGAAAGACATCACTGGAAAAGAAGATACAGTTCCTAACTTCATGAAGCTTACAGATTAGGAAAAGAAATTAGTATCCAGCAAATCATTGTTCAAACAATAGCCATGGTGATCCACAATACAGAGAAGCATGGTGTTGTGCCAATGAGCATAATCAGGAGCTAATCTGATCTCACGAACTACAGAAGATATTTCAGTTGGAACCTAAAAGATGAAGGGGAATGAGCCAAACAAAAAGGAAAGAATAGAAGGAGCTCGGTCCATCCATGCCATCGAAGGACTTAGAGTAGGCCTGTGCAACACGAGCACCAAGAAAACAGGAGAAGGGACATGAAGACACTGAGTGACACTGATGAGGAGAGTATGGCCAGGTCATTCATTGCACAGTAAGCCATGGCAAAAACTTTGAATTTTTCAATAAAAGAACTGGGAAACCACAGACAGTGTTTAAGCAGGGGAGTAACATAATTAGATTGTTTTTTTAAAAAATCTCTGACTGCTATGTAGGAGCTAGATTAAAGAATGCAAGAAATGGGAGGGGGATTGCTGGTGCCTGGATGGCTCAGGTAGTTAAACATTTGACTCTTGATTTTGGCTCAGGTCATGATCTCAGGGTCATGAGATTGAGCCCTGAGTCGGGCTCTGCACTGGGTGTGGAGCCTGCTTAAGAGTCTCCCTCTCTCTGCCCCTTCACTTATACTCACTCGCTCTAGTGTGCTCTCACTCTCTCTCAAAAAAAAAAAAAAAAAAAGATGTGGGGAGAAAAAAAGAAGGCTTTTTTTAGCAGTCCAAGCAAGACACTCTGGAATCTGGGAGCAGAGAGCCGGCAGGAGAAATGCAGAGCCATGACCGGAATTGAGAACTTCTCAGGAGATTACTAAATCATCAGGTCTTGATGATTATCCAATCCTATAGTGGGATAGGGTGTTGGGGAGGGCAGTGAAAGGGAGAGGAGGTATCAATGAGGACACAACCCAGATTTCATCCTTGAGTATCTAGATGGCAGGTGGGGTTATCCTCTAGATAGGAAACCAAAGAAGAGAATGAGTTTAGGAAACGGCTGAAAAATTCATTTTAAACCTGGGCAGGTATGCATATGGCAATGACAAGTAAGTGGCTGGACATGTGAGACAGAGCTCAGAAGGAAGATTTGAAAGGGAAATAGAAATGTGGGAGTGGTCACCATACAGGTGGCATTAAAGGCCATGGGAGTGGATGAGATCACTCAGGGTGAGACTAGAGTGAAAAGAGAAAGTTAAAACAGATAGGAGTCACTCCAGAATGAAGTCTTCATGACTCTTGCATCATCAACAGCAAAGGCTTGAGCCAGAAGAGGACCACGTGCTCCCAGCACTGATTCTTCCATGTAGGGCCTGGAGCTTATGGGATCAACAATGGATGAAGGTCAGCCAAGCAATTTGGTAAGGCAACCTCAGTGCAGGAGGAAAGGAAGTACACTTTTATATCCTGATAACCCTGAAAGAAGTCCGTTCCAAAGAGGGTATTACCGAAAATCTAAACTTCTCTTGGGTGAGTCTCCATGTCAACCTCCTCCCTACTGTGCTCCTTACTATTTTTTCAGTATTGAAATGGTGGACTCCTATAGGGTTCATTCTAAAAGCTGAAAAATCCAATTTCCCAGATATTAAAGGGAGTCTGGACCCTGAATGCCATTGCTTTGGACAGAAGAACTAACCCAGGAAATCCAGTTGGTTAAATATGAACTTACCCATAATCAGCACACCATCCTGTTCTCAAGTCTCATGGTGCCAAAACTGAGTTATGTAAGCTCAGTGGATTTATTAAGAGCTATTTGTAAATTTAATAGCATAAAACCAAGGAGGAGCCAGATTCTCAACTGAGGCGGACAGGTTTGTGCAAGGTATGACTCAGGTGCCTTTTCCCTGTAAGCTCCCTAACAAAATGCCATGGTTGACTGAAACCTATAAATGCTGTAGGAAGATTACCTTGTGCCTTAGAAGTGGCAGCTTCTAGAAAATAAACTGCAAGATTCTTGATACATATATATATATGTCTATGTGTGTATATACGTAGATATGTGTGTGTATATATACGTATACATGTATATATGTGTATATATACACACACATATCTACGTATATACACACACACATAACTACATATACACACACAACTACATATATATATACACACACATACATACCTACACACCCACACATGCATATCTATCTGTATGTACATACCTACATAGATATGCAGATATATACAAATACTTTACAGAAATGAGAAAAGCATTTGTGGGAGTGAAGCCCTAGATTCTAAGTCTGCCTCGTAACTAACCCTCTTTTTCACAATTTACCGTCATATATGTTGGTGTGTGCATGTCCAAAGTATGCATGTCCAAAGTATGCTTTAAGCAGTGACAGAGGTGTGGTAATGATCTCCCCTACCACTCCCGGTGAGACAAGCACTTGGCTCAGTGCCAAGGACAATTATTGGAGAGGAACAGCCTTTCTGAAGAAGGTAGCACCAAGCCAGACCTGGAAGTTGGCCTGGGGTTCCCATAGCTGGGTAGCTGGTGGGGATGGTGTTTAAGTGGAAGGGAAATGTTTGAGCAGGAAAGGGAAAGGGATGGTGAGGATCTAGGGGTCTTGGGAAACACCAAGTTTCCATTAGAGCATTAGGACATTTCGGAAAGAAATGGAAGGTAAAAATGGACAAGCAGTTTGGGAGCAGGGTCAGGTCATGGAGGGTCTCCAATTTTGGGTGACGTAATTTAGATTTCATCTGTAGGAAGTGAGGAGTGGGAAGCATTTGAAAGGGTTTCAACAGGAAAGTGACAGGACTTGGATCATGCTTCAGGAGCAATACTTGGTCACGGGGTGGGGAAAAATTAGAACTGGAAAATTCAGAAGCTTGTAACACCAGGCCAGGCCGAAATTTAAAATAGTGATGTTGATGAATATCTATTGACATAGAAAGGGTTTAATAGACATTTCTAAGCTTAAGTCAGTTGCAAGTTGATATTGTATAAAATCTCATTTTTTGTAAAATAAATATGCATACACATACCGGTATATCTGCAGAGAAAAAGTCTGTAAGAAATATCCCAAAATACAGCATTGGTTGTTGGTGGGATTATGGAAGACTTATTTCTCATTTGATTCTGTGTATTTTGTACTACTTCCTACAAAATGTTTAAAAAGAGGGTGGGGAGATGGAATCTGCCTCTTTCTTTTTTTTTTTTTTAATATTTTATTTATTTATTTGACAGAAATCACAAGTAAGCAGAGAGGCAGGCAGAGAGAGAGGAGGAAGCAGGCTCCCCGCTGAGTAGAGAGCCGGATGCCGGGCTTGATCCCAGGACCCTGGGATCATGACCCGAGCCGAAGGCAGAGACTTTAACCCACTGAGCCACCCAGGCGCCCCCAGAATCTGCCTCTTTCAACCAAAAAGTCCAACGGAGTACTTTTCTAAACAATAGAATCACCTACTTTGGAGCTGGGTTGTACCTCTCCCTTCATTTAATAGCCCCAAATAAAGGTCAGAGTGACCTGAACAAGGGAGGAAGCCACCAGAATGGGAAGGACACAGACTTTTCCTTTTTCCTTCTGAGGATTCTAATCCCTGGAGAACCATACGAGCTGGTTTACGGAGGGAATGCCAACAGTCATGAATCTAGGCTTAAAACAGATCACTATGCCGCTCACACGCTGTGAGCACCTTATCACCAGAAGAGGCTTTAGGATTACGGACACCCACCATACCGCGGAAGAGCCGTGAAAAATCGGGCTGCGAATGGGCCATCATGGCTCAATGGCATTCTTGCAACCGCTGAAGCACTTGGGAGCACAGGGCTCGCTCACCTGGACGGGGGGTGGGGGTGGGGGTGGGGGTGGGGGGTGGTGGTGGTGGTGGTGGTGGTGGTGGTGGTGGTGGGTGGGTGGGTGGGTGTGTGTGTGTGTGTGTGTGTGTGTGTGTGTTCACCACACATGGCCCAACTCCACCCTTCTCGCTGATTCCGATCCATCCCGCAGCAAATTACGCCGGGAGCTCTTTGCGCGTGCAGGGCCGGGTCTACGTGGGGGAGGGGCCGCCAGGATCCAGATTTCGCGGGGTCGGACCTTTACGTTTTATTTCCTTGAGGACACCCACTACGCTTTTTCCTTCCTTGGTTCTTTCTGCTCAGCTCTTTCTGGCTGTTTAAATGTGAGCGTTTCAATAGCTGTTGTGTGTTTTTTTGTTTTTGTTTTAATATTTTATTTATTTATTTGAGAAAGAAGGTCAGAGGGAGAAGCAGACTCCCGGTGGAGCTGGGAGCCCGATGTGGGACTCCATCCCGGAACTCCAGGATCATGACCTGAGCTGAGGGCAGTCACCCAACGAACCGAGCCACCCAGGCGCCCCAATAGCTGGGGTTCTTATTGGTTCTCTGCCATTTGCGGGGAACCTAGAACACCTGCTTGGCCCATAGCAAGGTCACAATGAATAGTTGTGCAGCCAATGGCCTTCACGTGTGTTACTCGCTCCACAGGGATCATGCTTCCCCTAAATTTTTGCCTAGCTTGTTCTCGTGACTCCCTCTTTGCTCAGCTCAAACATCACTCTCTCTCAGAGGCTTTCTGGAATTCACCAGAGTCCTCTGTTAATTATTCTCTTGGTATCCTGTGTTTCTCCTTGGAGCACTTTATCATCATTGTAATTACATAATTACTTAATCTGCCTCTCCTGTTAGTATCGAAACTCCATGAAACCTGGGACCCAGCTGGTCTTGTTTACCACTCAGTCCCCAGTTCCTACCACAGAGCCCAGCCCGCGGGAGCCCCTCGATGAATGGTTGTCCAGTGACTGACTGACCGAATACTTAAAATTTGATGACCGCTGAAACTTGGCTGGAAATGAGATGATTGTTGTTACTGTGGTTATTGATGCTGATTGCAGACAGCTGGCGGCCAAGCAGGTCACAGCCCCCAGGCTAAGTAAGTCCTGGGACATTTCCCGACTCCCCCCTCCCCGTAGGAGGTTGTTTCTGAGAGCAGGTTTACAGAATTAGTGGATGCATGAATTCATTCAACAAATGTTTGAATAAGTTGTTAGGTGGGGTACCAAGGTGAGTGGAGCAGTCTCTGTTTCTGAGGGTCTTACAGCTCAGTGGGGGTAATAGTCCCAGAAGGAGAAAGGCAGCAACATGTTGGAGGCTCTGAGTTTTGTAAGGGTGGTAACCGAGTACCACCAGCTGAGTGGCGTAGACACGTATTGTTTCACAGTTCCGGAAGCTAGAAGTCCAGGATGGAGGCGTCAGCAGGGCCATGCTCCCTCTAGAGGCCCTTGGGGGGGATGTGTTCCAGGTCTCTCTCTTCATGTCTGGTATTTCCTCACTTGTGGCAGCAGAACTCCAGTCTTCACATGGTGTTCTCCCTGTGCGCACGTCCCTGTGGCCAAATTTCCGTTTTTTATAAGAATACCAGTCATACTGGACCAGGGCCCACGGTGATGACCTCATTTTAACTTGATTACCTCTGTAAAGACCCTATTTCCAAATAAGGTCACATTCTGAGGTAGTGAGGGTTAGGATTTCAACATAACTTTCCGGGGGACACAATTCAGCCCAGAACAGAAGCACTCTGAGAGGAGTCTGCAACAGGACTCAGTGGGGCAGCAGAAAGACATAATCCATTCTAATGGAGGTAGGGGTGAGCTAAGGGTACAGAAAAAGCTTCTCAGAACAGGTAAATCTTGGACTGAGTCTTGACAGGTGAATGGGCATTTTCCAAGCAGTATGGGGTGGATGTGGGGTAGGGTGGGGTATACGATGCAGAGAGGGTGGGAAAAGGCGGGCAGAAACCCAGAGCAAAAAGACTTGGTATAACCAAAGTGTTGGTCCTGCATGACCCCCAAGTCCTCCAGCCTTCTAGAATCATCCTTTTGTTCAATATTCAAATGGCAATGCTGAGGCGGCCCTGCTGTGAACAGCGGGAAGCTCGGTATCTCTGAGGATCCCTGTGGTTCCAGGGAAGGGGAGACTTCCCTGGGCCACTTGGCAGTTTGCTGCCCACTCCTTGTCACGGAGATCGCACTGTGGCTCTCGGCCTCTGCTGCTGGAGTCCATCTTCTGCATCCCCTCAATCTTTTCTGGGCACCAACTCATTTCCCATAACTGTGGCACAGCAAGCTGAGGCTGGAGAGAACCAGAGGACACAGCACAGAACAGGGAATGGCTTCTTATGAAACACTAGCCACGGTGGCCCCAGCTTGCCTTGGCTACCTCCAACGATGGGAAGTTCCTACCAGCCAACTTTACCTCCTTAGGCTCCTGTGATCACTCCTTCTCTATCTCAACAGTTAGAATCTTCTAGAAGCTTTTAAAAAGACCAATACCCAGGACCACCTGAAACCATTTAAGTCAGATTCTAGGGGAGTGGGACTGGGCAGGTATACACCTTAAAGCTCCCAGGTGAATCTAGCGTGCTGCCAGCCTTGAGAATACCTGCTCTGCATCTAGACCTTGCTCATCCCACCCCTTCCATGTTGTCCCCGCAGCTAAGGAAAGCTCCACGTCCTATTACCTCATCATACAGACCAATTCCGCTCCCTATCTGTCTCTTTCCCTCTCTCTCTGATTTGCTCTTACTTATCCAGGCTTAGGCACATTAGGGCATCTGTTCTCAAAACAAACAGACGAAGAGTCATCATGATGTGATTCCACACAACAGAATCCTTTTCCTCTAAAACAAATTGTGTCTCTCCCTTGAGAGGGAAAAAAAATTGCAACTCCCAGATTTTGTTTTCAATACCATATTTCAACAATTTTAAAACTCAAATGCTTTCCATATTTTAACCTTTCTTTCACTGAATATATCTTATCCTCAATGAGGCATCTCAGTTTGACGATTTTTGTAGTACTTCAATAATAAAATACCCTACAGTTATAAGGGGATTTGATTTGGGAAAATAGGGTGGCAATCACCTTTTTATTCCTTCTCCACAAGGGCTAGCTTTGCCAAGGAGTTTGTACTTTATCCTGTGGGTGGTTGGGAGGGTTTTGAGTGAAGGAGAAACACGGCAAAGTTTTGCTTCCCCCAGCCACTTTGTCTCAGGTGCATGAGAGTAAAGGCAGGGATACTTCTCAACTGGACTGGAATTAGCAGTCCTGCTGAGGAGCCAGGGGATCCAGAATTGGTTCTTTGAGAGCAGAAAGAAGTTCCCTGCGTTAAGGCCCAGGTGTTTCTGTGGTCCAGGAGCTATCCTCAGAGACGCGCAGCCAGCTTTCTCCTAAGTGACCACAGGACATAGCATTCACAACCTTGATGAATTCTCCCCCTAGGGTGCCCACTCTCTTGCCAGCCTGAAGACCTGACTTTGTTGGCACTCCCCACCTGGGTCCTTCTTACCCAGGCATTCGGGCATTCACTAGGCACACATAGGAGGCTGATGTGTAAGTCACAGAACATCCTTCATTAATTTACAAAGAAAAATAAAGCTGGCAGGCAGACAGCACACACTAGCAAGGAGATCTGACCATTCCCTCCCTGAAGGCAAATTACTGCAAAAGCTAAGCTATAATGAGAAAGCCAATGTATTTACTTAAAATGAGAAAATCAACTTTCAAGAGTACTGGAAGTTCACACTGACCAGAACGGCTTGTTCTTTCCCTTTTAAAAAATGAATCGCACGGATGCCAAATTATCCAGAAGACCATGAACAAGGAATGGGGGCCAGGCTGATGGTTGAGCATTAGACTTATCTTTTAAGTCCAACTGCCTGTGGTGTTCTCACCCACTTACCGGGTGGCTGTGCCCAGTCAACCTCATTGCTCAGGTCGGCTCGCCAAATTAGCTTCTTGCTGAATGGATGGACGCTGCCAACATTTGCCCTTGAGACTTGCCATTAAGCTTCCCAGGCTGGCCAGTCCCCATCTCTTTCCCTGTGGTCCTCCTGCTCCCTCAGTAACCGGGGCTCTGTTGACTCCCTCATAATCACAACCAAATCCAAATCCAGCCTCATCTACTGAAGAACACATGTAAACACAATCTCCTAGATTCTTCCCACAAATGGTTTCTTGCAACTCTGGATGTGTATTCCAGTGTTTAATCCTTTATAAATTTATTCAGAAGTACTTCAGGACTCCTGGCTGTCACTGCTGGAGGACTGGCACCAGGAGGAACTGGCCTTCTTTTGATAAAGAACTTAATTCCCCTTTTCCATCCTCCTATGGTTGGAGCAACCAATAGAGTTTGTCACCAGGACCCCGTGAAGTAAGCTGGATTTCGTATGAAGGGAGAGGAAGACAAGAGCAAGTAGCCCAGGAAATTCTCATTAGTAGCCTCACAACCGGAATGGATTTTGTTGGGTCTGCATTGTAGGAGTCATCCCATCAAAGTGTTTTTTTTTTTTTTTTTTCAGTGTTGCAAGATTCATTGTTTATGCACCACACTTAGAGCGTTAACAACACTGCCCCTGGAGCCACACTGAGCTGGTTTCCAACCCCAGTTTTGCCTTAGCTATATCATTCTCTCTCTCTCTCTGAGTCTTATTCTTAAAATGGGAATATAACACCTATATCTCTTAGGATGAGATAAAATAATAATGCATAATGCCTGGCACATAGTATGGACTAATCCTTCCTCTTTCCCTTTTCAATTCTTCTCATTATTGGAAATTGTCCCACAAAAGCCTTAGACTTCCACAGAGAGCTCCTCGTCCCCACTCTGCTCAACCCCACCCACCAGGCAGTCCTAAGGCAGTGAGAGAGGCCTAGCAGTTAAATTTTTCTTTTTCCTCACAATGGCTTATACACACCAAAATATCCACATCTATGTATTTATGTCTAAAATTTACTTGAAAATAATGGGATGAGAAAGTAGGTAAACGGAGAACATAGAGGACGGATTATTGGCCATGAGTTGATAGTTGTTGAAATTAGATAATGGGTACATGGAGTTCATTATGCTGTTCTCTGTACTTTTGTATATGTTTGAAATCTTTCATATTAAAAAATATTTTTAGGGGCACCTGCATGGCTCAGTCATTAAGCGTCTGCCTTTGGCTCGGGTTGTGATCGCAGGGTCTTGGATCGAGGCCGCATAGGGCTCCCTGCCCAGTGGGAAGCATGCTTCTCCCTCTCCTACTTCCCCTGCTTCTCCCTCTCCTAATCCCCCTGCTTGCATTCCCTCTCTCACTGTGTCTCTCTCTGTCAAATAAATAAATAAAATCTTTTTAAAAAAATTTTTAAAGAAAAAAGTCTTACTGATAATTTTCTATATGCTAGATAATGGTCAAGGAGATAGAGTTTAAATGAAGAATAAGGGGCAGCTGGGTGGCTCACTTGGTGAAGTGTCTGCCTTTGGCTCAGGTCATGATCTCAGAGTCCTGGGATTAAGTCCCACATCCGGCTCCCTGCTCAGCAGGGAACCTGCTTCTCCCTCTCTCTCTGCCCCTCTTACCTGCTTGTGCTCCCTCTCTCTCTCAAATAAATACATTGTTAAAAAAAAAGAAGAAGAAGAAGAAGATGATGATGAAGAAGTTCTGGCTCTGCCCCTAAGGAGTTTATGAGTTAGTGGAAGAGACAGGCATGTTAATGGTCATTTCAAACAGAGTGCTGTGAGTAAATAGCCTAAGTGGGGCCCCAGTGAGATACCTTGCCCAGCCTGGGCAGAGGGCAGGTGACCCAACAGCTTTTGCCCTCCTCCAAGACCACATAATAGGCTTTCACAAATAGATGTGAGAAACAGCAGACCTTGTAGAGAAAGACATGCCTGAATGGACATCATTCCCATCACCGTAAGATGCAAGACACAATTTATATATCAGCTCCTTTGAGAGCTGCTTCATTCTCTCTACCTTCTGAGCTGAGCCAGGTGAATTCCTCTGAGCTATGTCTACCTCCATTAGCCTTCATCATGCTGAATCGAGTGGTTATATTTGGTGGGCTGGGGGAGGAGGAAGAAGAAGTCCTTGAAAACCTTGTATAATGCAAAACTCCCATAATTCAGCACCAACCCTGACAGAAGGGCATATATGTCCATCTAGCAGCAATGGTGGTGACCCGTGTAGCAAAAGTGTGAACATTACCTGCAAATCACCAGGTTTGCCTACATTAAACTTAAGCAACTTGACCAATTTATCATTTGAGAAGCTTCCCACTTCCTCACTATTTGCACATAAGTGAGACTTGATTCCTATGTTTCTACCATGCTGTTTCAAATCTACAGCATAATGGAAAACTGCACACAACTTGACTTCTGAACTGTACTGATCTGGTTGCTTCTCAGACAGGGTCCTCTTCCTCACCTCTTCTCCTTTCCTAGTAGAGTAGAAGGAGGGAGGGAGAAAGAAGGAGAGGGTGAGATTAGACAGGAAGACTGTCTCCTCTTCCTCTTCTCCCTCCCCTACTACCTCAATGCACAAGGTACCTGATCTGAGAATTTGAAGTTAGCAATCATCTTTTCTGTGCTGAGCAGTAAGTGACATAGAAATGAGGTTAAAGTCAGCTGTGGACTAGCTTCCCCACCTTGGATTTGTCATTTCACTTTCCAAAACTTTCATCCCCCCATCTGTAATACAGGAACAGCAAGGCCAACCTGACCTCCTAAGGGTCATAAAAGGGTCATACAAGATAATGCAGGAGAAAGCCTTTTGAACACTATAAAACTGTAGACTCACGTTAAGGGTGTTATGACTGGCTGACACAAGGCATCCACAGCCTGGAACTTCCTAGTGACTCAATGGCATCTTATCAGAAGCCCGTCTCTCCAGGAGGCCCTGTGGGTCACTGAGCTAATGTTTGCAAACCACTTAGGAGAGGAGAAGGGCTGAAAGAGCTGGATGGCTTCCGGTTAGATGACCCACAAGGGTACAAAGAGAAAATATGAACTTTTTTCTTCCTTTTAATTTTCTTTTAGAAAGGGAGACCGCTCACTCCATCATTAGTGGACATCACAATGTTTGAATTAGCCAAGTGAGCACAGAGGAATTTTCTAGGGCAGGGTTAGTAAAAATATTATTACTCTTTTTTTTTTTTCAAATGGGCAAAGCAATGTGTGCTTATTAAAAAATGTAAATGGTATGGAGATATAGAAAATAAAAGGGAAAATCCCATTTTCCCAAATACCACCTCCTCCCCTTCCCAGAGGTAGCCACTATTAATACAGCCATATGGAGATTTCTGCGCAGACTTGTCCTGCAATTTTCTGTTTTCATTTAAGCATAAGTGGCAGGTATTATTTTAAGGGGTGGAAATTTTTAAAGAAGTTAAGAATCAAATATAAATGTTCTACAAGGGTTCTGTTCATTCAATTATTTTTTGAGCCAGAACACAGAGTTGGAACGTCCTCCTAGCATGAGAGAAAATCATGCCCTGTGCACACCTTTGTCATATTTGTGCTCCCAAACTAGAATATGAGCTTCTCGAAGCAGTGTTCCCAGGTCCTAACACAATGTCTGGCACAAATAAATGTTTGCCAAGTGAATAACCAAATGAGCACATTGACCATGACCCTGCAATTCCTGCAGAATTAATCCTGGCTGGGCCCCTGCTGGGCTGGATGGCATGTTGCCTTCCCAGCACTTTCACTCATTAGGTCATTTTGTTCCCACAACACCCTCTAACGTATGTTGCCCTTTGAATTTCATTTTATCATTATTTTACAGATGGGGAAACTGAGTCCCAGTGAGGTCATGGAGCTGGGCCTATAATCCAAATATTTTTTGTTGCCCCCAATGCCAGTCTTGTTTGTGTACCTTGTCAAAGGCAAACTCAATCAGTTTAATTTCAACACGGCTAAAAGCCCCTTTTGAGGCAGGGAGGGTGAATTCCCTTTCAGCTTGTGAGCTAAGGAGACTACTTTAGATCAGGCATAGACTGCTTGGCTGGGCAGTAAACTTGAGCCAAGTCCTCTCATTTACAAATCCATCTTCTGCCATCTGCTGGATGAAAGCAGCATTTCATCACTGCCTTCAGCCATTTCAACAGTTTCCATCTATCAAGGGCCATGCAGTTTACATGAATAATTCCTTTTCCTCCTCCAAGCAACCCTATAAAGTATGTCCACATCTTATCCCCATTTTAAGATGAGGCAACTGAGTTTAGGTAACTCCCTTTATGTGTACCAATTCCCTAGGATCTCTGTAGAAGATGATCACCCACTGGAGGGCTTAAAACAATAGGAATTAATTCCCTCACAGTTCTGAAGGACTCAAATCTGAAATCCAGGTGTTGGCTGGGCCATGTTCCTTCCAAAAGCCGTTGGGAAGAATTCTTCCTTGCCTCTTCCAGCTTCTGGTGGCTCCAGGTGTCCTGGGTTTGCGGCCATATCCCTCCAGTCTCTGCCTCCACCTTCATAGGGCTTCCTCCTCCTTCTCCCTGTGGGTCTCTCCTCTGTGCCTCTCTTTCTCTCTCTCTCTCTTTTTAAGATTTTATTTATTTATTTGAGAGAGAGAGAAAACACAAGCAAGGGAGTGGCAGAGGGAGAAGGAGAAATAGACTCCCTGCTGAGTGCGGAGCCTGATGCAGGGGCTCCATCCCAGGACCCTGGGATCATGACCTGAGCCGAAGGCAGACACTTAACGACTGATCCACCCGGGTGCTCCTGAACTCATTTTTAAAATATTTGTGGCACATGGACTTTGTGTTGTGAATCACTACCCCTTGACCCCTACCGTCAAGGAGTCCACAGACGAGCAAGCAAGTGGGTTAACAGCCAGAAGTGCTGGACGGGCTATACATCTGACAAGCCTCTGACCTGCTGCGTGATGAAGGAAGTTGCACCTGAGAAAAGCACTCCTGGAAGAGAGGGGAATGGACATGGCATGACATAGGGTGCTCCAGATGTTCTATATATATTATTTCACGCAGTCCTCACAATCCCATGAGGAAGGTACGGGTCCGGGATCCATTGTCAAAACTCCTTGGGACCAATGTGTTTTGGAATTCAGAGACTTCTGGGTTTCAGAGACATAATATGTTGCAAGTGTTTATTTATTATTTCTTTTGTTAAAATAGATTTATTCAGGCCAACTGATAATATTATTTATCAACTTAGAAAATTATTTATTGGGTTCTACCCTAATGATATTTATTGAAATTTAGTATATTTTTGTTATCATCAAATAGACTGCATCAAGTATTAAACTTTTTTTGGCTTTTTAAATTTTTATTTTAATTCCAGTTGATTAACATACAGTGTAATATTAGTTTCAGGTATACAATATAGTGATTCAACAATTCCGTACAACACCCAGGGCTCATCACAAGTGCACCAAACACCTAATATTATGTACCCAGTGGTCTGAGGCTATACCCCATAACTAATACGTTCACAATTCTGTAGTGAAACATGTATGGTCACGTTAAATAAAATGAATACAGATTACAAAAAGGCTCATGTGAGTCTAGGGAAGGGTTTTACCACCAAATTAATCTAGATCAATTAGACTTCACTGCCAAATGAGTTAAGAAAAGGATGCCAGTTTTTATTGCTCTTAGGCTTGGGGATTATAAATAAGACATTGGGGAGCTACACTATTTGATCCACTTTGCAGACAAGGAAATTGAGGCTCAGAAAACTTGCCCAAGACACACAGTCAGTATATGGTGTAGATAGAGTTGAAACATTTGTCTCTTTGCCTGGCTCACCCTTAGCATCATTCTGTTTCAATTTTGGCTTCAAGTAAGCTACCTGAGCCCTACCAAGCCCTGAGAAATACCACGATTCCCAAAATAATATTAATGGCTTTAGTCCACTCAACTTTGTAGAAACCCTTGAACCAAAGCTTTAAGTCATATGAACGTGGATAATTTTTCCGTCTACCCATATTTGTGACATGCCATTCTTGAGGCATCTGGGACTGTGAATAATTCTGTGGTTTCAGGCAGGGGGTGAAGTTCTAACTTGTGAACTTGGAAGGGGCTTTAATTAAAAAGTCATGCTGATGACAATACAGGCAGAGCTGCTTAGACAGCAAAACCAGACAACTCTTTTTTTGTTGACCTACTTCAAACACATGTGATTACTTAACTTTATAAGAATAAAATAAGGTCCCCAAGAGAGTAATAATTATTCCTAACAGCACCTTTAAAGAAATGGCCTGACTGACAGAAAACACCCAGTGTAAGAATAATTTAAAATGTTTGCCTCCTTCATTGATAAAGCAAGATCAGGTTCCCTGCCTTCTCACTCTCAATACACGTGCACATCACACCCCCCCACACCTACCACACACACGCCCCACATACCACACACATTCACACACCCACACACCACACCTCCCCATACCACACATGCATCACACATATCACACCACATACCCCACACACACACCATACACATACCACACATACATCACACATATACACACACATCCACACACACGTATATACCACATACTCCCCATATGACACCTATATCCTATATATACGTGTACCACATACCACCCACATGCCACACACACATACCCACATCTCCACACACACACACATCACACACACACATCATACACCACACACACACACATCTCCACACACGCATTACTCACACACATCTACAAACACACACACACACACACACATACCACACAATGTACATCCTGTGGACAGTGGACCTTGGTCGGCATTTGTTCTTCCTTTCGTCTCCGCCAGGCAATGCGGTGCTGAATGCCACTGCGGCCTGCCAGCCCCGGGTTACACTCAGCAGGCCAACAGTTCAGGCTTTTCAGTTTAACTCCATGACTTACCACCACCTTCTGGCTCCCTGAGGAGAGAATTCACTCCAGACCAACAACAATATCAATTTTCCTTCTACAGTTAAGCCTTGCCCCTTCTCCTCACAACTAGGTTTTCACCATTGTTTTGTCTCTTGGCACAACAGATGTCATGCTCAGAAAATTCCCTGAACAAATCAGTTTCATGTTCCTCACACTTCAGCAACGAGGAACAAAATGACAATTTACCTGAAATAATCCAGATTTTTCCATTCGAACTACACTAATGACGATTATGATGATTGCTAGCATTACTCTTTGAGAGGTTACTATGTGCCAGGCAACCCTTGCATGCTGTGTGATTTATCTTGGGGGAATAAAAGTAATCAAATTACAGCTTTCAGAATGGCACTAGACTGTATACAGATCACAACAATAAATACTTGCATAGTATTTTCATGTGCCAGGCACTGTTCTCAGTGCAGTATGGGTAATCCTCTCATTCTAACTCACACAACAACTCTCTAAGGCAGATACCTATGTTATGCCATTTTACAAATGAGGAAACTACAATCCAGAAAGGCTAAGTAACTTGTCAAAGTCTCACAGCCAAGAAGTAGTGTAGCTTGGATTATAGTTGTAACCCTCAGGCTCTGAAGTGCATATTCTTTCCCGCTGCTCTGGAAATGTTGTGTCTGTAGGGATGAGGTCTATGTCTTCTTATTCATCCCTGCATCTGAGCTCCCAGCACTGTAGTTGGCAGAAATAGATGCTTAACAGATGTTCGAGGAGGAAGGAAAAGAGAACGAAGAGAGGGAGGACAGACATACCCTGTGGAAAAGAAGACCAGGGCCCACTGAGTAACCAGTTACATTTCTGAGAGAGAGGAGCGGACGGACGTATCTCTAGGGTTTGCTTCTGTGAGCTGTCAGACCGTCAGCTGGAACCCCACCAAGAGAGAACCCTTTGCAACTTCACCAATGACCCAAGAACAGATCCCATCAGCATCTGCTCATGATTCCAACAGCAGGATTAAAAGGCCCTACACAGATCAGCGGCGTGATTTGAGCACACAGGAGCATAGTCCTTCTGCTGGCTCCATTCTCCAGTTGTACGGTATTTCCTAATTTTTGTAAGAAATATTTCGACTTAAAGATTGTGAAGGCTGTGCTGATGCCGTGCACAAGCCAGCTGTGGGATGGGGAGAGAAGCTAAGGGAAACAACCGGCTCACTACTTCCTCAGGGCTCCAGAAAATGTCAGACTTAGTGTAGGTATCACGTTTCCTCACAGTTACTTGTTTATATCTAGCTCTCCCACTAGCCGAGGTGTTCCTTAGGGGCAAAGACCTTGTTACTCATTCTTGGTGTGGCATAAGTGGCTAAACATGTGGCCTGGAGAGTCAGATTACCTGAGATAACATTAAGGCTTCAAAGCTGTGTGACAATTGGTAGGTGACTTAACCTCTCTGAGCTAACTTCTTTTTCATTTGTTAAATAGGAAACAATGATCATGCCATTGAGCAAAGATCTGTGGCTGCTGCCTCAAGGAGGAAGTTGTACTTGAAGAAAGGCTTCTGAGGGAGAAGGAAAGGGAATGGCATTGAAGTTGGGCTCTGCGGGTACTGTTTCAGGAAAGAGCAATGAATAAGTGAGAGGTTTATATAAATTGTTCAGCACAATGCCTGGCTTTTATTGCCTATGACAAAGACGGCTGTTTCCTAGTGTCTATGCTCCCCTTCTTACCTAGTAACAATGGTACCAAAGTTTCAGTGGGGTGTGTGCCTGGTTTTAGAAAGAAGGCTCTGGAGAACTGTAGAGAAGTGTGAGGGGCACATGGCAAGGGGCAGCTGTCCACTGAGAGAGGCCATGGCCAAGGTCATGATGAAAGAAACACTGACCATTCTGTTGGTGGTAGAGAGAAGTGGGGAACACTAGGGGTGTTTCTGGGGCAGAGTCAGCCAGATTTTATGAACTCATAGTGAGAGAAGGAGACAGGTAGGAGGGGTGGGGGAAGAGCCTGGAGGATGCCCCGATGTTCAGCATGGTGACTCAGTCATGGTGACTTAGTAGTTAATATTCACGGCAGTGGGGCATGGAGGAGGAGTGCCAGGTTGGGGAGGCAGGCATGAGTGTAGTTAACAACACATGGGGGCAGAGGGGCCTGCGGATGTCCCATCCAGATGTCCGGCCAAGTTCTTTTTGTTCACTGCCTCTGTGGAATGGCATTTCATCATCAATAGGAGTCCTTAAAAGGGGTTTTGCAAAGAGCGCCTGAATGTTCTGTGCCCGGAAGATCAAAACGACCCGCAAAGACAGCAGCTTTCACACACACACAGCCGGCTGCCAGCCCTCAGGCGGCTCTCCCTGCCCTTCCTGTTTGCTTTCTGAGCCCACAGCT
Organism: Lutra lutra; assembly: GCF_902655055.1. Lineage (NCBI taxonomy): Eukaryota > Metazoa > Chordata > Mammalia > Carnivora > Mustelidae > Lutra > Lutra lutra. The sequence goes on from NC_062281.1 coordinate 141,669,972, forward strand.
CAGCCCGGCCTCACCCCCACACCAGGCTCCCAGGGTGAGAGACAAAAGGTGCGTATCCACGCCCCAGAATGACCACATCCACCCTGTCAGCAGTGGTTTCTATGGAACGTTTGGTCACAGTGTGCAGGTTTTCTTTTGACTGAAAAGTCATTCCAGCAACAACAGCTAACATGATTATGTGGAATACGCAGCTAACGACAGAGTTAGTCCTCCACAGCAATTCTGCTCTCCGCAGACATGTCCTTACAAATTCTCTTTTGCACCAACTCCATGGGGGCTTCTCCAAGTCTTGTAAAGCTAAAAAGGGCCTAAACCAAGTGTTCTATCCAAGTCCCAGACCTCAACCAAGAGAGGTCAGATTGCAAGGATGGCTGGTTTTCTGTCTCCACAGGGAGCTCTCAGAGGTGAACCCACCACCTTGGAGACCCAGCCCCGCAGTTATTGCTTGCTAGTGCCTAATACTACGCTAAATCCTTCCTAGGTGTTATTTCATTTCATCCTTAGAACTGAATTACAAGGCAAGGAAAATGAGGCTCAGAGACGGTGAGGAACTTGCCTAATGCCACACAGCAAATCAAAAGTAGAGAGAGGAGGATTCCAATCAAACCCGTCTCACCCCAGTTCCCAGTGCTTAACCGGTAGGCTGCACTGTGCGTCCACCATCTGTCCAGGATGTCACCTCTCTGTTGATCTGACCCCAGTTAACATCACTGTCATTTATTTCCAGGTCCTCTTGCTCACTTTGCCCTATTTTCCACTTGCTGTTCTTCATATCCTGGCGCTCTGTTTTACCGGAAAAGAGTGTGTGTGGTTTCCTACCATCCACCCAGTATTAGAAAAGGAAAAGTCTTGGTCACAAAGAAACTCAGAAACGGTGTCTCTAGATCTACTTGCTCTCCTAGGGATGATTGGTGATCAATCATTGGGGTAACTAGGGGTGACCAGTGTCCCGAAAGCTGTGAAAACGGCCGCTAGGTGGAGCTGTTCGCGCAGGTGACTTGCACACCCAGCTAGGGGCATAAAGGTCTTAAAAATGGAAGAGTTCTCTATTTGGGTTTACATCAAATGTCAGATATGGGTATCCTGAATTGCACACAAGGTGAAACCAATAGAAAAGGATAGGAATGTGTAGAAGAGATTTTGACAGTTTTGTTTTTCTTCTCTCTGACTCGCTTCTGTTTCCTCCTAGCTGCCCTTCCTCTTTGCTGGCCTGGATCATGGTCTTTCCTGGTAGAGGGTAGACGTTGAGCTGGTCAGACTAGGAAAAGCTAGTCTGCCGTGCTCGCACTTATAGGGTTGCCATATAAGGGAAGAGAGCGTTGGAAGAGCACACCAGCTTTAAATGCCCCATCTCAAGGATGCCTGGATGGCTCAGTCAGTTCAGTGTCTGCTTTTGGCTCAGGTCATGATCCCTGCCTTCCAGGATTGAGTCCTGCATGAGACTCCTTGCTCAGTGGGGAGCTTGCTTCTCCCTCTGCCCAAAGCTCTCCTTGCTTGTGTGCTCTCGCTCTCTCTCTGAAAGCAAATAAATTAAATCTCTCTCTCTTTTTTTAATTCTTCAGCCCAAAAGCAGCGCACACCACTTCTGATCAAGTTCCAGTGGCTAGAGCTAGTCCCATGAGCCAGGGAAGGTAATCTCTCCCTGTGCCACTGCAGGAGAGAACAGGGTATGGGACCCCTGGTGAACTCCTTCATGGGGGCTTGTCTGTCATGTCTGCTGATCCCTACATATCCACTTGGTTAGGGACACAGGGAATTCTGGCAAGATGTCAATGCTAATGGTGCAGAGTTGTAAGGTTTGGGGTTTTTTTTTTAACCTTATCAATTTATATAGATATATAAATATATATGTAGATATTGGTTTATATATAATTTATGTATCATAAAGTTCACCCATTTTCGGTGTACAATGTAAAGACCTTTAGTAAATGTACCAAGTCAGGTCACTAGGTGGTGGAGGAATTCCTAATCTCCTTGAATCCTGCTAGTAACACATTCACAGCAACTAGGTTATCAAAACCGAAAACCCATGAACAACACCTACAACAAAACCTGGTAACCAGTGTTTCCTTGAACTCCAAAGTCTGAGTGAGCAGGGTCACGCTACCAATAATTGTATGACTCACATGGTATCAGAAACCGTGTAAAAGAAAGACAAAGGAAGGTCGAGGGACTTCTGATACTCCTGAGAACTGAAGGATCCCCAAACCACCCTAGGAAGTTACTGGAAAATTCCATGGGTTCATCTGGAGAACAATGTCAAGGCTGGGGTGCAGGGAGAAGTTTCTGATGCATAAGGCAGTGCAAGGAGACTAAGGGAGATCTTACCTAAGGGGAGTCCAGGCCCTTTGAACTCTTAAACCTGCAAAATCAGGGACACCTGGGTGGCTCAGTCCAGTTAAGTGTCCAAGTCTTGGTTTCCACTCAGGTGGCCATCTCAGGGTCATGGGATTGAGCCCTGTGTCATGCTCAGTGTGCGCCCCCCTAAGATTCTCCCTCTCCTTCTGCCCCTTCATATGCCCCCAAATATGCTCTCTCTCTCTCTAAAATAAATAAATAAATCTTCAAAAAAAAAAAAAAATCCTGCAAAACCAAAGCAGTCTTCCAAGACAAAGCCCTATTCTGAGGAGGAAATCCCAAAAGTAGAATCCAAACTGAACAAGGTGGAAACAACAAGGGCAAAGAAAAGGTCAAAGTCAAATCAAAAGTGGGGAGGGGAACAGGGAAGAGGAACTCAGAATTTATGATGTCATATTTTAAAATTACTTCATGAAATCAACAGAAGGGAAGCTCAGGACTGTGGAACTAGAAAAGTTCTCTGTTGTCATCATTCTCTCCTGAAAGTAAAGGAAAACTCATTTCATTGAAAAAGGAGTCATAGGAAAAGACTGTAGTCAAATACCAACAATGCTAGTCTTATATATAAGACAGAATAAGAAGCAGAATAATATCACTATAGATAATGAAAGAATTCCCCAAAAATGCCACAAAACAAAAATATAATAAATGGAATGCAAATAAATGGAAAATGTAATATTTCAATTTAAACTACAAAAAAGAAAATACAAACTATAAAAGACAACATAAATCAGAATGAGAAAAATTCAAAGATGGAATGATTCAGGAACAGGAAGATTTGAAAAGAGAAATGAAAAATTCAAAACAGAGCTGGAAATAAGAAAAATTGCTTCGGGGATGAAGGCCAAACTAGAAGAAATACAAGGAAGAACAAAACAAATGAGAAATCCCCTGAGAGAAATAGAAAATGGAAAATAGGAGGTTTGTTTGTTTGCTTGGGGCAGGGAGGGAGAGAGGGGGAGGGAGAGAGAGAGAGAGAATACTGAACAGGTTCCACGTGGGGTATGGAACCTGACGGGGGGCTCGACCTCACAACCTTGAGATCATGACCGGAACCAAAATCAAGAGTTGGACACTTAACCGACTGAGCCACCCAGGTGCCCCCAAAATAGGAAAAGCTTTTAAAACCAAAAAGGAAAGAAGACATAAAAAAGAGTTTGAGGGTAATGTAATAAATACAGAAAATAGGTAAAGGATATCCAATACATATGTGAAGAGTCCCCAGAGAAGAAAACCAAAGAACAAAATTTTTAAAATGACTAAAAACTAAAATAAAAAACTTCTTGAAATTAAAAAAAAAACTTAAAACTATATATTGAAGAGACATACCAAATATATTGGAAAAATCGGTCTTCAACATCTCCACTCTGAAACTACTAGACTTTAGAGAAAAAGAAAGAAAAACCCTTTGTGCAACCAGACAAAAACAGGCATTTTATAAGAGGAAGAAAATCAGATTGTCATTAGACTTTCAATATCAATGCTTCATTCCAGAAATCAATGGAGTAACTTATTTAAGCTACTACTCAAAGAAAATGTGAACCAAAAATTTTTAATCCCATTTTAAATCGATCTTTGAGGGGTGCCTGGGTGGCTCAGTGGGTTGAGCCTCTGCCTTTGGCTCAGGTCATGATCTCAGGGTCCTGGGATCAAGCCTTGCGTAGGGCCCTCTGCTCTGCAGGGAACCTGCTTCCCCCTCTCTCTCTGTCTGCCTCTCTGCCTGCTTGTGATCTGGATCTCTCTCTCTCTCTCTGTCAAATAAAGAAATAATTAAAAATCTTTTAAAAAATCAGTCAATCAATCAATCAATCTTTGAAGAGACAGACAGCAAGAGCACTGTCACGAATATGTGAGAATGGGAAAGCAGTACCTCTGGGAGTCTTTTCTGAGGAATCCAGAGAAACTTCAAGCAACCAGTGGTTGAGGAGACAGCTATGCGGAAGTAATTCAGCTGACAAAGGAAGATGAATGAGGGAACTAAAATACCATCATTTTGCAACCCTAATGAATTAATAGATCTATTCAATGATCATAGCTGCTAACATCACAAGAATAGAGACAAAGTAAATTGTGTGCCCCGTGATGGAAGTACCCAATACAATTTATAAAGTAGTCTTGCAAAAGAGTGAAACTGAGATACCTGGGTGGCTCCATCCATTAAGCATCTGACTTTTGATTGGGGTTGGGTCCTGATCTCAGGGCTGTGAGATGAGTCCCTTGTTGCGCTCAGTGTGGGAGTCTGCTTGAGGTTCTTTCCCTCCTCCTCTGCTCCTCCCTGCCCCCCCACCCCACTTGTGTACTTTCTCAGTCTCTCTCAATAAATAAATAAATAAATAAAATATTTTTTAAAGATAAAAGAACCGCATCAGGCCACTTCAGAAATAACAAATACATGGCACATGTGTTCAGTTCCCACCACAGAAATCTTTTCATTGTTCATATCACTCTTTCTTGCTCATGCTGGGCAAGGCAACGTCTTAGAATCTTTAATACAGTTCTCTAACACCAACAAATTATCCACCACAGTTTGGTTCTGGTAGTGGGGAGGAATGATGACATTGACAAGGAAGAGACATTTTGAGAAATATTTGGGGCAATGTGTTGAATTCTGCTTTTTTAGCCCTCGTTTGAGAAGAAGCCATAATTTCTAAGTGTAGCAGTCTGATAGCTGGAAAACCAGGGTCACAGAGGAACGGGCCAGGACAGCTGCCTCCCCTCCTTGGGATCTCTCTGCAGGCTGGGCTTGTTCCCTTTGACTGTCCCCAACCCTGGTCAGTGACCCCTACATTTCTGTGGGAACTCTTTGTGATTTGAGTAATGTAATGGCTCAAAACTTTGGTTCTAGAGCCAGAGTTCCTGGGTTTGGATCCCAAATCTTCCACCTCTACCAAATGTGGGAGGCACTTTAGGCAATTTATTTAACCCCTCGATCTCCAAGCTTTTGTTTCCTCATCTGTAAAATGGAATGGTAATCAGATCTATCTCATTGGATTGCTGTGAGGATTGAGCTCATACATGTAAAGGCTTAGAATGGTGCTCAGGAAATGTCTGCAACTACTACTATCCCACAAGGAGACTACAATAGAAGCTCCTTGTAGACTCAGTTGGTCTTCCTCATCTTTCTCTGGCACATGGATGGTTCTGAATAGCAATGAAGAGCTCAGGCTTTGAAGTCCCAGAGATGAAATCTCAGCTCTGGCATTGTGTGACCTGAAAATAAGTGTCCTCCTTATAAAACTGAGATAACAATATCTACTTAACATATTTGCTGTATTAAGTGAGATAACATGCATAAATCTCCAAGGACACAGCAAACCCTCCAAAAAATGTGAACTCTCGGGGCGCCTGGGTGGCCCAGTGGGTTAAAGCCTCTGCCTTCAGCTCAGGTCATGGTCCCAGGGTCCCGGGATCGAGATCCGCATTGGGCTCTCTGCTCAGCAGGTAGCCTGCTTCCCTTTCTCTCTCTCTGCCTGCCTCTCTGCCTACTTGTGATCTCTGTCTGTCAAATAAATAAATAAAATCTTTGGGAAAAAATGTGAACTCTTATAACCAGGGCTACGTATTGTGTTGTGGCTGTGCCTAACAGCTTGGTTTTGAATTCTGGTTCTGCCACACAGTTGTTTCCGGATCCTGGCAAGTTCCTTAAGCTCCCTGGGCATTGGTTTTCTCCTCTGTGAAGTGGCAATAATGCTAGAACCTAGTATATAGGGTTGAGGTATGGATCAAGTGACAAAGTACACATCTAGTCCTTGACCCACTGCTTTACACATATCTCAGTTGATGCCAGCTTATTCTTGTGTGCTTAATAAATGGATCAACTACAATAAAGTTCTTGCTAAAGGACAGAATCTGTGAGCTCTGTAATTACAAGGGTTCATCCTAATATCAGATTCAGGTTGACCTAAACCCTAAATGCAAAGAGAGCCCTGAAAGACTACAGCCCAGGAAACCAAGCTTTCTCCGTAATGTCTCTTCTCATGGCATGGGCCATGGGGACAATTAGCACCTAGGATCATAGGCTGCTAGAGCTGGAAGGATCTTTGTGCCCAAGTCGTGCAGACTATTTCTTCCTGATTAATTGAAGCCCAAAGAGGTCAAGTGACCCCAGTGTGAACTGAGTCTGAACCAAAATTCAGGTCAGTCCAGGGCTTTCATCATTGCAACACACTACTTGCAGACTCCACAGCCTCCTCACGTGAAAACAGAGCTCTGCTTGCTGTCCATTGCCTGCTTCAAGGCATCAGGAAACTAGGAATTTCAAACTCCTCCTGGGACTGAAATTTGGCGGCCACAAAGGGAAGAGAAAGCAAGAATGGTGTAGATTCTACTTTCAGCCTCTAGAGGGAGCTCTGGGCCCGGCTGGGAAGCACCAGCCTGGCGCGCACCCAGGCCCTTTGGTTCCAGCCGCAGCATTAGGAGGAGCCCTCCCCAGGCCACCTCCCAGCAGGCCAAGCCGTTCTCCAGCACGTGGAGCAAAGGGAAAGTCCACAATCTGGGCATAAACACATGGCTTTCAGCCCTTATTCCACTCATGCAAGTTGTGTGTGTTTGGGCCCATACCTTAATCTCACGGGGCTTCCTCTGTCATTTGAGGAGAGCCACATCTGCCTTGCCTCTTTCAGAACTTAAAAGGCCTAAGCCTAGGAATATATCCTAAATTAACAGAAACAGAAAGCCCACAGATTTGTGTACAATAGCAGATTTTACACTTTTTGGTCTCACGATCTTTTTATACTTCTGAAAAATTATTAAAGACCCCAAAGAGCTCTTGTTTCTGTGGCTTATATCTATGAATATTTACCATATGATAAATTAACAGTAAGTTGTCTAAATATATATTCATTTAGAAATAACAAGTCCTTATATGTTAGCATAAAGAGGATTGTTGTGAAATAATATTTTCCAAAACAAATACTACATTTTTTTCAAGTCTTTTTAATGTCTGGCTTAATGAAAGAGAGCTGAATTCTCCTTTTGCAATGAGTCTGCAGTGATTTCACTTCTGTAACCTCTGCAAAACTCCACAATGCACTGTGAGAGCCTGAGTGTGAAAAATGAAATGAAATTTTAAAAAAATTTTAACCTTGAAATGAAAAAAAATTAACCTTGAGAGCACCCTGAAAGGGTCCCAAGGACACCACAAATGTGTGGCGACCGCACTTTGAGAACGGCAGGTACACAAGACCGTGTGTTTCTGCGTACTTTATGACAGGAAGACTCCTCTCTCTCTTCTCACAGCCACCATCCTGGTTCAGACTAGCATCATACAAGGGCAGGGGACAACAAATCCTCAGAACTGGTTTCCTGGCCCCTCTCCTCCCTCCACTCCCACCCACCGAGGGAATTCTTCATAAAACACTACCTGATTATGTCACGGGCCTCCTCAAAGAACTCCTGTGGCTTCCGACTGCCTGGTCACGCATGGCTCACACGGGGGTCCGGCTCCATGGTCTGACTGTAGCCATAATTCCAGGCTTAGGTCACACTCTGGCCCTCTGCTATGCCAGGTGGTTTTAGCAAAACCTCCACACGTGCCTTCACGGCCCAACCTTGTCCTTATGAGTTTGTTTCTGCTCATCCCTGCACTTCAAACACCCCTCTCCCACTTCTTCCCATCCTCCTTTGGCTTTCAGACTCATCCCCCACCCACCCCGACCAGCTGCAGATCTTCTACAAGCTTCTAAAACATTTACTTCGTTTGCCCTCGTTTAGGTAAAGCTGAATGTTATGACGTAGGGCTTTTGATCCAGCTGTTGTGAAGTCAAAACCCTCAAAAAGTTGCTTTATTGGGTTCACAAACTTGTTGGCTTAAAATGACACAAATTTATCTTATGGTTCTGGAAGTCAGAAGATGAAACTGGCTCTTAGGGGCTAAAATCAATGTGTTAGCAGAGCTTTGTTTCCTTTGGAAGCTCTGAGGGAGAATCCATTGCCTTTCCAGCTTCCAGAGGCCTTCCTTAGCCAGCAGTCCCTTCTTCCATCTACAAAGCACACCCTTCTTCCTTTTTCTGCTCCTCCTTCTCTCTGACTTTCTTGCCTCTCTCTTATGAGGGCCCTCGTGATTACGTTGAACTCACCCGGATAATCTGGGACACTCTTCCCGTGGCAATCCCGTCGGCAAAGTCCCTTTTGCCATGGGAAGTAATACAGTCACAGGTCCCAAGGATCAGGGCATGGACATTTTTGGGTGGCCACTATCCAGTCTACTATCACAATTGCTATTAGCAAAAGATAAAATCAAAATGCAACCTCCGTGAGTCGTACAATTCTTGGAGTCAGACATATGTCCCTCCATGGAGATAAAACCCATTCATCTGATTGCTTTGAAGATTAAATGAGATAATCTGTAAGAAGCATGATGACAGTTATGTAATGATCACTTACCAAATGTCTGTGACTATTATTATTAACCATTATTTGGCATTTTACCCACAGCCAACTCGGAGTCCCCTTCACAGCACTTGTCATATTTAATAACGTTATATGTATGTTGGGTGACTATGGAATATGTTATGATTTTAATTATGTTTTAATTATTAAACTACCTTAATACATTATCCTTGTAAAAAAATTAGTTCGTTTAATTTGTCTTTCATATTAGATCATAAACCCCACATGGATAAAAACTATTTTACACACCATCAAATTCCCAGAATCTAGTCCAGTAGCAAGTACATACATAGTTAACACTCAGTAGGATTAATGGATTCAGTCTATTTTTTTTTAAATACCTCTCCGGTTTCCCATTGACTTCAGAATGGAGTTCAGGTTCTGAGCACGACAAACAAGTTTTAGCAAGATCCAGTCTCAACTTGCTTGAAATGTTATTTCCTATCAATGCCTCCCAGTCTTGTCCCCTCCTCTACAGCAATTCTGAGCTCACCTTGTCCTCCCAAGCCTCGTGTACTTCTTGTACTCGGTGCAGCTTTCTTTGCCTGAAATGCCTTCTTCTTACCCTCAGCAACAAAAACACACATGCCCCCCTCCTTGTCACCTGGATAATTCCTGCTCAAACCTGGATAACTCACCCACACCAGTTTGAAGCCCACCAGATTGCAACTACTTGTCCACATGACATTTCCTTCCCATCGCCCCACCTCGATAGCTTATAACGCAGAGACCAGGTCTTACTGTTATATCCCAGAGCCGGGTAGGTGTGTGAACCTAGTAGGCTCTCGATTAGCATTAGCCAAATGCCTGCATCTGCCTCTGTCTCTAGAATGTCTGCTTCATGGGTGCAGGGACTTTGTATCCTCCCACTCCAGCAAGGCTCCTGGCGGGAATATACGGGGCAGTGAGCATTCCATAGATGTTTGTCGAACGGCCAAGTTTCTTCACAAGATGTCCTGCCTACATTAACAGTAAATTACAGATTATGCGCTAATCGCCACTGCTAGGCTTTGGAAGGGATTAAAAAATAATAAAAGGAAAACACCGTTCTTCCCTCCAATGCTTCCTGGTACCCAACATAAATGTCTACCTATGGCTTCTACAAATACATGTCAATGGATTCCACTTGTTACCCTTCTGGCCAAGAGAGGTATATCTCACAGCAAGAAAGGCTAACAGATAACCCGAGAATAGCCACCGTGCTCCCCATTCTATCAGCAGTCTTCTTGCTCTGACCCTCCTCAATATCCTGCTTTGCGCCTGACCACACCCTTCCACAGGTCACACGAGGCTCGTCCAACTCTTGACAAAACCGACAGACCTACTATGTGTCCAGCATCATCCATTCCTCCTCTTAACTTATTGGCACTTTGCCAAGGATCTCAGAGGGCTACCCTTCCCCAGCCCACTCTCTCTTATCTCCCTTGGCAGGTCCCCAGATGCCCAGAGCGCAGGTCCTATCTCCCAAAGCAGAGCTCAGCCATGGCTCTGTAGCAGGAGAAAGGACAGTTGGTAGAAGGAAAGAAGTGTGAGCAGAACAGTCTCCAGAGTGCCCAGACACACCCGCTGAAATGACAGATACCACTTTATTTCCTGAATTATGGAGGGGGAAAATTGTCAGTCTCCAAAGAGGGAGCACATGGTTGGTGGTGTAATTGTATCCTTTACAACCATTCACCTCATTAGTCTCTTTCCAACCATCCTCATTCTCCACAGGCATATTAAATATTACTATGAATTGAAAGAAATAGGCGGTAAAGAAGGAAATGAACGTTGGAGAAGAGATGGCACTGTGTCAGGCAAGCCCCATCCTGGGCGTCCGTGTACACATTAGCTCTGTAATACTCACTGAAACCAGCACACCAGCCAAAAGACCCTGCCATGGTGGGTATTTACCACCCACGCTGCCCAGGGCTGCGGAAAGTTTTATGTGGTCACACGGCTGGTAAGCAGTGTTATTACAATTTGAACCCAGCTTCTAAAAACCCGTGCTTTTCATGCTACAGAAGGTTGTCTGTTATCGAGGAGGTGGAGTATGATGGGCGCTTTGCAAATGATGTTCCACAGAATCCTTCCCACTACATGATGGGAAGCAGTTTCACACAACCACGTCACACACCAGGAAGCCGGGGTCGGAAAGGGTGAGGAGCTCCGTGCAAATTCTTACTTGCAAATCAGGAGATTTCACATTGAAACTTTGAAGCGCGCACACACATACACACACACACGTAAGATAAGAAAAAATGTTCTAGCTATGTGAAGCAGGAAGACAATACAGGGAATTGGGTGCCGCCAAGACGGATGGAGTGGGCAACAGGCTGGGCCCCCAGGAGCAGACCTCGGAACAACGCCCAGATGGGATCTCAGCTGCTCACTCCAGCCTTCTATCCCCTTAGCCACAACTCTGGATGGGCAGCTGTCATTGCTACTGGTGGCCTGCATTGGCCATGCCTGCACCAGCAACGCAGTGTAGCAGCAAGGTGACCCCACCTTCATCCCCACCGCACTCAGTTTGAACCTCCTGTGAGCACATCTAAATGGCAGACTCCAGTCACACCCAGAACCTGGAAGGGAGGCTGAGAACCGTGGATGTTATTTCTCCAGCCTCTGCAATCCAGGAAGGCACGAGGAGGAAGGAGGGACAGATGCAGAGCGAGTCATTCTGCTGTATCTGTCATAGGCTTTATTCCCACAGGGCGGCCATCTGCCAGAGCTGAGAAGCCCTCTTCAGGAGGAGCCAGTGATCAAGTTCTCCTGCTGGCATGAGCCCTCTGTGTGTGGCTGATACTGCTTCTCTCTGCCGCGTGGTGTCCCACTGTGAGAACCCAGCACTCCTCGCCTTCCCTGCTGCCTGTGATGGAGACCCAAGCTGCCTTTTGGGCCTCCTTGGGAATTTGCCAAAGACTTATGCTTGGACCCTGTGAACTTTTGAGCTCCTGTCACCTAATTTCAGTTTTATCCAGAGAGAAAGAGGAGAGGGAGAGAGAGAAAGAGAGAGAGAGAGAATAACAAAAGTATCATTTAGGGAACATTTACCATGAGTCAGACACTCTTCAAAATGCTGTAATGTACTGATTCATTTAAAACTGTCCTCATGGGGGGGCGCCTGGGTGGCTCAGTGGGTTAAGCCGCTGCCTTCGGCTCAGGTCATGATCCCAGGTCCTGGGTTCCAGCCCCACATCGGGCTTTCTGCTCAGCGGGGAGCCTGCTTCCTCCTCTCTCTCTGCCTGCCTCTCTGCCTACTTGTGATTTCTCTCTGTCAAATAAATAAATAAAATCTTAAAAAAAAAAAACTGTCCTCATGGTATTATCATGAGGATTAAATTAAGCAACATAAATAGCTGATAGGTATCTGGCACTTTCTACCACGGACACAGTGACACTCACTAAGGGACAGTTATTATCACCAAGTAGTGTGTCGGGGGCTGGACACCCAAGCCCAGCCTTATCTGACAGAGCCCAGCGTGCACTCCCAGACAAGTTGCCTCAGTTTGCCTCTGAGCACCCACCCTATGGCCTGTGCTACTTTGGATTCTAGCCCCTTAAACACAGATGGCCCTGATTCATTTACCTCTCTAACTCTCCATGAGATTAGCATACCTTTGAGAGAGCGGGTGGGTTTTAGTCTTTTCAGTACTACAATCCTAACACCTAGCACAGTGACTGCCACACACAGGCACTCAATCCATGACTTTTGGATAAAGGTACTCGTGTGTAAGGGGGTTTATGACTAAGCCTGAACCCCATAAGAGAAAGACACTGGTGGGCATCATTCTATTGGAGTTACAAGGAGCATGGGCACGTTGGCTTCTGAAGGGCGAAAGAGGATATTTCGTACCAGGCCAGGGAATGTCATTCTCTTGAGGGACGAACTATAGAGGGAGACACCGAAATGCATGTCTGTGTCTTAAACACGCAGCAGAAGCCTAGCTGAGGGGGAGGGCTGGGTAGGGGGATAACGGCGGGAGGACAACACCTTCCACAATGTTAAGACAGACCTGCTGTTTTCAAAAATGGGCATTTCCTAGAAGGCTTCTTCACAGATCAGTTGGCCACTCTATACACAGCAGATCAGCATTCCCAGTGTCTTCCATCCTGTTCTCAGAGACTGACGGGTTCAAGGTCAATAACATAATTCTGCCCAACTCGGATTCACGGTGCCTACCTAATGTGGAAGCATCAAATGATCCCTGTGAGCTTCTGCCTGCCAGGTCCTGGTAGGCACCTCTATCTACGGCACTGACTTTAATCTCCTTAACCATCCTGCAGGTGGGTATTGCTGCTGCCAACATTTTTAGATGAGGCAACCAAGGCTTCAAGAGCCTGAGAAACTTGCTCCCACCTGAGCTGTGAAGAACCAGGTTTTGAAACTAGGGCTGGCTAGAGCTAGTACCTTGTCCTTGTCTTTTAATAGTACCGCTCCCAACTGTCAATCATCCATGTGTCATTACTGCTTTATCATATGCTTCCCTGGCTGGACAGTATGCTCCAGGAAAGCTAGGCCTGGCCCGTGTTCACTGCTGTGTCCTCAGCACCAGCACATAATGGTCCATAATGAAAATCCAGTTATGGTCACTGAGGGAATATGTCAACAAATGAATGAAATTCACAAATGCTAATGACATAGATTCTGTTCTCCAGCATGTGGGGATAGCCCCATCCTCAGCTCCTTGTTGACTTTCACCTGGACTGTTACAATAATTCCCTTATTGTCTCCAGATTTTTTCCTTTTTTTTTAAAGATTTTATTTATTCATTTGAGAGAGAGAAAGTGAGAGAGAGCATGAGAACTGAGAAGGTCAGAGGGAGAAGCGGACTTCCCACGGAGCTGGGAGCCTGATGCGGGACTCGATCCCGGGACTCCGAGATCATGACCTGAGCTGAAGGCAGCGGCTTAACCAACTGAGCCACCCAGGCGCCCCTGCCTCCAGATTTTTTACACATCCCTATCCTCCATATTTTTTACACATCCCTATCCTCCATATAGGGACTGGCTTGATCATCCTCATACACCAGAGCATGTCATGGTCCTGCTGAAAGTCATCACCGGTACCCCGGTTCCTGCAGGATAGAGTCCAAGCTCCTGGGAATGGTCTACAGGGTCATTATATGGCCCCATCTGCTTGGGGAGCTTTAGTTGTTGCTGTGAGATCTAGGCCCTGCCCACATCAGTCCTGAGCGCACTCTAATAACAGCCATTCTGACTCAGCTGTTTCCCAAACTTGCATTCTTTATCTGAAATCAACCCACCTCCAGTGACTCCCACCCCATGCCCTGCTCAGCGTACCTGATAAATACAACTCATCTTTCTTTTTTTTTTTTTTTTTTTGGAGATATAATCACATAACATAAATTTTGCATTTTTAACCATTTTAAACTGTACAACTCAGGGTGCCTGGGTGGCTCAGTCAGTTAAACGTCTGCCTTCAGCTCTGGTCTTGAGATTGGGGTCCTGGGATGGAGCCCTACGTAGGGTCCCTGTTCAGCAGGAAGTCTGCTTCTCCCTCTCCCTCACTTCTCCCTCCTGCCTATGCGTACATGCTCTTTCTTTCTCAAGTAAATAAATAATATTTAAAATAAAATAAAATAAACTGTACAATTCGATCACTCCGATTACAATCTTCTGCAACCATCACTACTAATTCCAGAATATTCTTATCAACCCCAAAAGAAATACTGTGCCCATTAAGTAGTCCCACCTCTCTGTCTCCCCTTCCCCCCAGCCCCTGGAAATCTGCTCTGTCTCTGTGGATATGCCTATTCTAAATATTTCATATAAATAGAATAATACAATATGTGGCTTTTTGTGTAACTCACCTTTGAAGACTCAACTCAAAGTTCCTCTACAAAGTCTTCTTTGACCTTTTCAGATGGCTGTGACCCTCCCTCTTTGTGCACAAGTTCCAAATTCTCACGGACACCTCTGTGTTGCCCTTGTTCTCCTTCTACATTTCTGTGGGGGCACCTGTGATACTCATTCCTTCTATTGGACCACGTCCATCTCCTTCCATTAGCTTGGAAATTCTTGGAGGGCAGAGAGTGCACTGCTATTCATCTTTACATTTGCAATATCCCTACAGTGTCTGGCACACAGCAGTTTCTTTAAAATATGTGCTAAATACACATCAAAGATGGTGATAAGGTGCTCAGGCTCTGGATCCAGTCTACTGGATTCCAACTCTACTGCTGGACTCCATGGCTTCCTAGCTCTATGAAACTGGGCAAAGTACTGGGCACTATGGTCATAAGATTAGCATGTACATCAGAAAGCTGTTGTGAGGGTAAGACACTCAGAAAAATACTTGGCACATAGTAGTGTTCCGTAAACATGAACTTGATGGATTGATTAGAAAGACTGTTATTATCAAAATAAATGTCATTCAAAATAGGTACTCCAGTAATAATAATAATAATAATGATAATAATGGACTGGTGGTGTATGGAGTTGGAGCTCATTAATGTTGATGGAAGCTTCTTAGAGAAGGTGGGAATTGACCCAGTCATTGAAAGCTGTGTGAGCACTAAGACAGCAGATGTGAAGAGACACAGAGAGGACTAAGAATGGACATTAGGGATCCAGAGAATAAGGCCTGGGCAAACACAAGTGGGACAGAGTGTGTGGGGCCAGAGGGGTATGGCAGAAGTTGAGTGTGTAGAGGGTTGTTCAACAGGGCATAGGCCTAAAAAAGTAGGTTGGGATCCAGCTTGGGGTCTACAGGCACTGTGAAACTCTTAAATGTCTTCAAATATGGAAGTGAGATAATCAGATCATAGTTTAAGAAGATAAACCTAGTGGACACAGGAACATGGGTAAAAATGAGGAGAGACTAGGGACTAGGCTTGTAAACTCAGATGTTTGCAGAGGGCAGGTGAAGAACTTACCTGAGTGAGGAGGTCTGGAGGTAAGAAGCAACAGGGATTTGGCCAGCTGAACCATAGATGCTCAATTTCAGCCATTACTGCCATAAAGATCACCATGAAGAAGCTGAAAGCAGATGCTTAACCGACTGAGCCACCCAGACGTCCCTTTTTAATATGAATTAAATTAAATTAAAGACGCCCAACTTTTTAATATGAATTTGTAGATTAAAATGGCCCTCAGACCTCACATGTGTGTCCTCTGAGAAGATGATAAGCTATTATAATTATTCAGAAAGAGGTGATCAAGTCCTTTTTTTTTTTAAATTTTATTCATTTATTTTTGCAAGAGGAAGAGAGAGACAGAGAAGAGCAAGAGAGATCATGAGCTGGGGGAGAGGCAGATAGAGAGGGAGAGGCAGACTCCCCACTGAGCAGGGAGCCCAATGCGGGGCTCGATCCCAGGACCCTGGGATCATGACCTGAGCCGAAGGCAGATGCTTAATTGACTGAGCCACCCAGGTAGCCCTAGAAGTGATCAAGTCCTTAGGGAAGTGGCACTAGGAATCAAGAGGGGAACAGACAGCTCGAAGCTGGTGGAGGTGGGATCAGCTAGATTTGGTGACTATTGGATGCAGATGATGAAGGAGAGATTGAAAAAGACACTGCTGTTCCCAGCCTAAATGATTTACAGGAAGCCGATGCCACAGGCAGCTTCATACAAACGGAACAAGAATGGATCTTGAATCAGAACTGGTTCAAACTCAGCCCCATCACTTACTAGTTATGTGACCTTGAGCATGTTACTTACCCTCTCTGAGCCTCAGTTTCCTCATCTCTTATATGGAAGTAATATAAATGTATATATTACAGAGTTATTTATAAAGATTCAATGAGGGATGCCTGGGTGCATTAGTCAGCTAAAGGTCTGCCTCTGGCTCAGGTCATGATTCCAGGGTCCTGGGATTGAGCCCCATAGAGTCTGCTTGTCCCTCTCCTTCTGTCCCTCCCTACCACTCATGCTGTCTCTCTTTCTCAAATAAATAAATAAAATATTTTTAAAAAAAGATTAAATGAGATTTGTGCATGTGGAATGCTTAGCGTAGAGTCTGGCGTATAAGAGCTCAAATGTTGTCAAATTTATTGGCAACATCCCTTTGTTCTACTTCCAGTGGAGCCTCTAGTTTTTCACTTGCTGGTCTATACTCCACACAATCCCCCCCCCATCAAGGAGTGTCATGTGACCCAAGTCTGGTCAATGAGAACATTGTTGTCCTCTTATGATAGTAATTGGCTCAAGGACCTGTCAGACAGTCTGAACTTGGAGTCAACAACGGAGGAGGCAGAGTGGAGAGATGAAAGAGAGACTAAGTCCTTCTGGGGCATTTCATTTTTTGCATCATGTCACACCTGAAATCAACTCGATATCTCAACTTCTCAATTAATTCCCGTTTCGGTTATGTCATTTCGGATTGGATTCTCTGACACATGTCACTGAAAGAGTCCTAACTGATTTTATTACTACAACAGCTATCGTGTAATTTTTAAACTTAGATTTCTAATGATGGCATATCCTTTGGAATATCCTTGGAAAGGCTTTCTCCAGCCATACTCCCCTGGGGGAGGAGGTTTTGCTCAGGAACACCTCTTAGATGAGAGTGTGAACATGAGATATATCTCAGGTACCCTGAGTAGGCATTTCAAAGTGGGAACAGAGCCTTGTCACACCTCAGTGGCTCCCATCCAGCTTGAAGTTCAGAAACCCACTTTGAGGATAAGGCAACAGGCTGTGAGGTCATGGCTTCTGCGACTTCTGAGCTTCTTATCCGGTTCCCAGGGAAGAATCTCAGGTTGGACACTAGCTAGGGAAGCAGCAGCCTGGTGAAAGCTTCACACTAGGGAGAACACTGTGTGTGTGGACAGAAGACCTTTCAACTTGATCCTCCAGGGATATGATGCCTAGGTTTTGCCAGTTCTGCTCTCACATCCCGGAGGGTCATAAGAGGGGCTGTTACATGTGCAGGGCTCTGGCTGACACTTGGGAGACATGGGTTTTTAGCCCTGTCTCCAGAACACACTAGCTGTCTGATCCAGAACATTCTACTCACCTTTCAGATTCTTAGTCTCCTCATCAGTAAAGCTGGGAAAATTTAATAAAATAATATATCTAAGGTGCTTAACGGTGTCTGAAGCACAGTATGTATGTTTTTAGCAATTTTTTTTTCCTTTCTGAATTTAAAGTTATTCACTTATAGAGTGAAGGCAATCAGGGTAAACTCCAGTTCTTGGATAATCCATGAGGCTCCTTGAAGCTGGAAGATATTCCAAAATATTCTATGTTTCTTTAGTTTATTTAAAGTAGTAAAAACCAAACACCTGGGTGGCTCAGTCTGTTAAGCATCTGCCTTTGGCTCAGGTCATTGTCTCAGGGTCCTGGGATTGAGTCCCGCATAGGACACCCTGCTCTGTGGGGAGTCTGCTTCTCCCTCCTACTTGACCTCTCTCTCTCTGTCTTCCATGAATAAATAAATAAAATATTTTTAAAAATAAAGTGTAAAAACCATAGTGCAAGCTTATCATGATACTACAGAAACATAACCCTTTGTCCAAAATTCTTGGTGCCAGATGCAATTCAGAATTATTTAGTAATCTTTACTGTATCCTTTTGTAAGATAATATTGGTTCATATCTTGCATACAACAGAATACCTCCAGGAAGATCTGGGTAACACTTCTGGGGTGGTTTTAAAATAATGTCCGCACATTTTTTGATACTCCTTTCTTTAAAAGTGACATCCAAATCTCCTTTTCCTGTGTGTGGTCTAATCTTGGTGACTCTCTTTTAAGAAACAGGGCAAAGCAGAAGTGACAGTGGGACATTTCAGACTCTAGGTCATAAAAAGCATTGTGCTTTCTCCTGCCAGCAGCCATATGAGTGACCCGTCTTGCAAGGGACACCCCGGCCCTGAGCAAGATTTCAGATGACTGCAGCCCCAGAACATCTTGATCGCAACTGCAGGAGAGACCGTGAGTCAAAACTACCCCGTTAAACCTCTTCCAAATTCCTGACCCACAGAAACTGTGAGAAAATAAATGTTTGTTGTTTTAAGCCATTAAGTTTTGGGGCAATTTGTTATGCAACAATAGATCATTAATACAACCCCATAATCAAGCATACTGATACTTTTGCAGTGTACGGTCTAAATATTTACAGCAAGTGGTTTAAATAACATCAGCAAACAACAACAAAAACAAAACCCAAAAAACCCTGCAGTCATGTTTGACTGCAAAATGAGTTTCCCCAAGTTTAAGACTTTGGGTTTTCAGAGCATTTTCATTTGATCTTGTTTTGGAACTGGAGATGAGAAATTGGGAACTGAGGTTACATAATGCAAACCACTCTGGGGACATGTTTCAGCCCCAGTGTGCCTGTTGGACAATAACCATAGCAGGGAACCAGCGCCAAGAACTGAGTTAGTTCCGTTATAATAAACATCGACAGCAGCAAACTGCCTTCCTCTGTGTACTCAGCACGTGCGGACTTCCCCATCTTCACGGACTTGCAGCCAGAGGGAGCCTTAGAGATCATTGAGGCCAGAGTTTTCCAAAGTACGGTAAACAGGTCAGCCTCATCTGAATTGGGAAGGTTGGGGTTGGTACTTGTAATGCAGATTCCAAGGACTTACCCAGGCCTACTGAGTCAGACCTCGGTGGTGGACTTAGGAACCAAACTAGCTTTACGTGGTGTTAGGTAAGTCAGGTAACCTCTTTAAATCTCCTTTAAAGCTCCTGCGTCTATAAAATAGGGGTAGTAATACCTGCTTCTTAAGATTGTTGGAAGGATCCAAGGAAATGATTTAGCAAAGTATGCAATACAGTGTCTCGTACAAAAATGATTTCTGAACTGAATTATATAGGAAGACTATAGCTTGATTCTTGGGAGATCAGCCTCTGGGGACTATAAAACACATCTTCATTGCCATCTGAATTGTCAGCAGGGTACAACAGTGTGATAATAATACAACAACATGATTGTTGAATGTTTATGTGCCAAGTACTGATCTAAGCGCTTAGCTAACATGAACTAATTAAATCTTCATAACAATCCTGAAAGGTGGATACATTTTTCTGACCTAGTTTACAGATAAGGACACTGAGGCACAGAGCAGTTAAGTAGCATGTTATACTTTGAGTTTCCAAGGAGTAGAACCAAGATTCGAACACAGAGGACCTAAGTAATTTGTAACGTTAAGCTTTACCAAGATCTGCTTGTCCTAAAATGGAAGGGAAAGGACCCCATGTCTCTGAATGTTCTCCTTTTCTTGATGAATGCTCTTCTGCCCTCAGAGCCATAGCTGAAGGCTGAGACTCCAGATGATCCTGCAGATTCTTATAGATCCTTGTAAAGTGGGTTCTCAAGCTATCACCAGGAACATGTTTGGTTGGAAAGAAGGAAAGCACTGAAGGCCCCCACCAAGACAACTTAGCCATTTCTGCTTGCCTGAGCTGACCTTGGCTTTAGAGCCTTTGCACAACCCATTCCCTCTGCCTGGAAGTCTCCCCTTGCCTTTTTACCCTTCATGTTCCTTGTCCTTCAAGTGCAATCCTTCACATCCTCAGAGAGACCTTCTCTGATTATTCCATTCAAAATAAACAGTCCTGTCCCACCCCCCACTCTTGATTATTCTCTGCAACAGCCCACTTTTTGTTCCTACCATCTCTTACCATGATTTGCAATTATTGTATTTAATTGTTAACTTCTTTCTGGTCTTCCCCACTGCTCCAGAAGGGCAAGAAACATATCTGTCTTAATTGCCACTGTAAACTCCAGGACCGGACTGAAAACAGGTCTGGCACATAACTAATTCCATCAGGACTTGTTGAATGAGGGTGAATATGCTGAAAACTGTGAGTGGACATAGTGGCCTTTCCCTCTCCCCCCTACTTTGACACTACTCCTCATCACTTCACTCTGCACCTTTTCCTTTGAAATTGCGGAGCAGAGGCTCTTGAGCAAGGGGCATACATGTTTTCAGCACCTATTACCATCCTCCGTGGGATTTGTCCCACTCCCCCACCTTCAGTCTTTACCACAAAGTGTCCACATCTTTGCGCAGGAAGGCTGAGCCAAGCACAAATGAGTGACCAGAACAGAGTGGACACATGGCTCAGAATACCTACTCTTTATTTGTAAAGTGGAACAGCTTTTGAGTCTTCTTTCCTAGAAAGGAAAATAGAACGCAATTAAGTGATTCGTCCTACAAGGGGCAAAGGTCTTCTTTAAGCCTGAACCAGTGCCATTAGCCACTGTACACAAAATCTCTTTAGGGGCGCCTGGGTGGCTCAGTGGGTTAAGCCTCTGCCTTCAGCTCAGGTCATGATCTCAGCGTCCTGGGATGGAGTCCCACATCGAGCTCTCTGCTCAGCAGGGAGCCTGCTTCCCCCCAACCCCCGCTCTTTCTGTCTCTCTGCCTACTTGTGATCTCTCTCTCTGCCAAATAAATAGATAAAATCTTAAAAAAAAAATGTCTTTAAACCAATCCATTGACTGATACCCAAGGTTTGAACCAATTAATCCACAACTAGATCACAGCTGGAGATGAGTGACAGCAGAGAGAAGGTACCAGGGATCCATCTCACATCCCAACTGTAGACAACATGCAGTCCTATTGACTTTAGCAAAGAAAGAACACCGCTGGGGGTTGTTGACTGTGTTCTTCCCCCACAGAGCCCTAGGAAAGTAAAACTGATAACTAGGCATGACTTAAAAGTGGCAAATGGTGCAATTCAATGAGGGAACCAAGCATGCACAATCATTAAAACAGCAGAATCTCCCAGAAGGCAATTCCTAGAAATGAAATGCCAAGCATAGTGTAAGTCATCAGAAAGCCTCTGGAGCTGGAATTTCCAGCTCGACAGAAACCATCCACTTCGTGTTCAAAGAGAAAAGAACAGCATTATCCCAATTTCTTACACTTGAGTTGCTCCTGAGACTTAGAATTGATTATTCAACTAAATAATTGCTCCAAAATTCATTTGACATTTTTAGCTCTGTGACCCTGGGTAAGTTACTTGATCTCTCTTGGTCTCTGTATCTGGTAGAATAGGAATAATTGTAGTTCTTGCCTCACGTCGTGTAAAGATTAAGTGAATTGTAATGTGTGTAAGTCCTTAGTACAGTGTCTGACAGACAGTCAGTGCTATGGAAGTGTTGAAAGCCAACATCATCCTGCAGCTGTTTACGTGGCCACGGCAGCTATGCTCACAGTGAAGTTTGCACACACCTCCACCGTCCCATATCCTAAAGCCGGTCTGCTTGTCCACTTCCATTCTAGAGCAAGCTGAGGGCAAGGACGTGGTCTTTTTCTCTGTGTAAACAAATTATCTGACAAATAATAAGCATCTGGTAAGTATTTGTGATGAACATATAAGTAAGGGTATATTTCTCTGAGGTTATAAAATGAGTAATACACGGCCCTTGGCCTTGAAGAACATATAGTCCAGTGAGAGAGAAAGACACTGAACAAATACCCATCGTGTAATTGATTAGAGTTCTAGAAGAGATATGGAAACCCTGCTGTTAGAATTTGTTCAGCTTGGGGGATTGAGGGAAGGAGATGATACATAAGCCAACCTCAAAGAAGGAGAGGGATTTCACAAGTAAAGATTTGGATTCAGGGAGGTGCATCTATCTGAACTGAGTTTTGAAAGGTAAGTAGGAGTTAGCCAGAGGAGGAAATCAGAGAGGGCTCACCAGGCAGGTGAGATAGCATATGTACATTCCAGTCTCCTGTGTGGAGAGGGCTTATGTATCTGTATGTGTGTGAGAAAGACAGTTCACCACCACACTGTTCCTATAGGACCAGAGTCGGCAAGTTTTTCTATAAAGGGCTAAATAGTAGGGGCACCTGGGTGGCTCAGTTGGTTAAGCATCTGCCTTTGGCTCAGGTTACTATACTGGGGTCCTGGGATTGGGGTCCTGGGATTGGGGTCCTGAGATCGAGCCCTGGGTCAGGCTCCCTACTCATTAGGATGTCTGCTTCTCCCTCTGACCTTAATCCCTGCTCATACTCTTGCTCGCACTCTCTCTCAAATGAATAAATTTTTAAAATCTTCTTTTAAAAAGGGCTAACGAGTAAACATTTTCAGCTTGTGAGCCATCCAATGTATCATAACTATTCACTTCTGTCATCGTAGCAAGAAACCAGCCATAGACAATATGTTGGACAAGTGACGTGGGCAGATTTCTCCTGTGGAGGGCTGGATTTGACCCATGGACCCTAGTTTGCCAACTCCTACTACAGAAAAAGAAAACCACCCTCTGGCCTCCCAAGGACATGATGCATAAAGGTGCTAGAGGGCCCATAATCAGACTTGTTCTTTGCATGGGTTATCAATTGCTGTGTTATAAATTAGCTCACAAATGAGTGGCTTAAATCCGTATCTATCACAGTTTCTATAGGTAAGGAGGAGATTGGGCAGTTCTGGCCCAGGATCTCTTACGAGGTTGTAGTCAACATATCAGCTGGGGCTGCAGTTACCAGATGGTTCTACTGGGGCTAGAGAATCTTCTTTCAGGGTGGTTCACTCACTTGGCTGACATGTGGGTGTTGGCTTTGGCAGGAGGCCTCAATTCCTCCCCATATAGGCTTCTCCTCATGTCTGCTTCACTGCTTCACAACACGGTGGCTGGTTTCCCCCAGAGCGAATGATCCCAGAGACCAAGGTAGAATCCATGACCTAGCCTAGAAAGTCACACACTGTCATTTTTGCAATATTTTATTGGTTATACAAACATGGATTCAATGCAGAGAAGGACATATGCAAGACACGAACACCAGGAGGCAAGGATTATTGGAGGCCCTTTTGAGGCCAGCTAGCACACCCAATTAGTATAGTTGGCGAGGCCATTTGAATAGTGTTGAGAACTGAGATGTCACCAAGAGAGAAGACATGGTGCATGATGCCGGCATGGAACCTTACCCACTAGGTTGTAGGTACAGACACTCTCTGGGTACTCCTGGAAATGATCTGGGCTCCGCTGGATGAGAGAGCCTAATCCTATATTTTGACATACAGGAGCCTACAGTCATATTTTGGGAGTATTAATATACATGTAACCTCAATATAGGAGTTAAGAACATGGATATTTGACCCAGACTACCCAGATTTGAGTTACAGTAGGGCCCTGAGCAAGTTACTGAATCTCTCTCTGAGTCTTATTTTTCCTCATCTATAAATTGGAGATAAAAATACACTTATTTTAGAAGGATGCTATAAGTATTCTGGGAATTATATATGTATAATATATATATGTAAAGTACTTAGCATAGTGCCTGGCACATAATAAGCACCACATAATTGCTGGAAAAGTTTTACACTCTCAAGTTGATACCTGAAAGAAAGGTGCTGCACAGACTTCCTCTGATGAAAAGTACTTCCTCAGCTATGGAGCCTATCGTATGTTGGAAAATTCTTGTTATTAAAAGTTCTTTCTAATATTAAGGCAATTTGCCTCCTTGCAACTTCTCCACATGGGTTCCAATTTTTCTCTGAGATATTATTCCAAAATAAGCTTGTCTCATGCTAGCAGCTCACTGAGACCATCTCAGGATCTCTCTGAGTTTTCTCTTTTCCGAGTGAAGCAACCCCAGGTCTCTCAACCATTCTTCAGAGAACTGGCCCCCAGACCTCTCTCCAACCCAGACGCATGCCCCTGAATGCACTGCAGATTGCCAGCGTTCAGGAGGTAGGTATATGGACTCTAAGTAGAGCGCCTGGGGCCTCCAGGAGACCCTCCCCCCTTCATATGAACACATGTTTCTCAGAGGAAAAATGTCAGATTAACCCAACCGTTTCAAATTAATTTTGTTTGGGAGTGCAAGGGGAAAGGGATTTCCAAACAGGGCCAAGGACTTTGTCGAAGCTGTTCCTCCAAGATAGAGATGGACAACTGGCTGCTCTGGAGAAGGGCCAGCTGGGAAATGTAACTCTGGCCAGGGATGTAAGCCAGCACTTGCTCCTCCTCTTGGGACGTAAGAAGGAAAAGCTGGTTTCCTCAGTAGAGATAAGCATATAGTGTGCACTCAAGGAAAAAATAAGACTTCTCCTTGTACCTGGCACGGGCCCTAACTCTTGCTCCCAGCTGGAACACATGTCTCCCTCATTCCACTTTCACTGTGAGAAACCGTGGACAGCAGCTGTCTGCTCCTCACCTCCGGGGCATGAGGTTGCCAGATATAAGCACAGCCCATTTCCGGTTTCACTCGCTCAGGACTTTCTGAATCATTTTCTTTTATGAGCCTGTGGGGTAGAAGAACAAGAGGTAGGAGGGAGCATGGAAAACGTCACTTTTGGTTTCAGTCAGACTTTGTTTTCTACGGAATGACAGCTGAAACTCTTCTTCGGTTGCTTTCTGTTGAGCAGAGGTAGAGATGAAGAAGGATTACACCCAAGGACTGTCTGGGAAATAAGGCCTGCTCCTTTCTTTTATTAAAAAAAGTTTCCCCTATTATTAAAGGTCTGCTCATCAAAGGGGAAAAAACCATCAACCACAGTTCACCAACCAAAGTGGCCTTCATTGGGTGCCTAGGTGTCTCAGTTGGTCAAGCGACTGCCTTCAGCTCAGGTCATGATCCTGAAGTCCTGGGATTGAGTCCCACATCGGGCTCCCTGCTTGTCAGGGAGTCTGCTTCTCCTGCTGACCTCTGTCCTCTCATGCTCTCTCTCTCTCATTCTCTCTTGCTCTCAAATAAATAAATAAAATTTTCAAAGTAGCCTTCATTAACACTTTAGTGGATCTCTTGCCAGAATTTGTAAGAGCTTCTGATCGTCTTTCCAAATGATTGTAATCATAATCCACAATGCACGGTACCAAATCATTCTGAAATATCATGAACATTTCTTCTCTTATACTTTACACAAATGTATTTTTAATAGTTTTATAAAGATAAAATTCATATGCCATGTAATCTGTCCATTTGAAGTACACAATTTAATGGGTTTTGGTGTACACAGAGTGGTATAATCATCACCATAATCAATCTGAGAACATTTTTGTTACTGCAGAAAGAAAGCTTGTGCCCATTAACGGTCACTCCCAATTCCCATCCCCAAGGCAACTGCTAATTTACTCTTTTGTCTCTATAGATTTGCCAATTCCAGACATTTCATATAAATGTTATGTATTTCATATACTATACATGTCTTTTGTGCCTGACTTATTTAATTTAGCATAATTTTTTCAAGGCTCATCCATATTAGAGCTTATATCAATACTTCATTTTTCTTCATTACCAAATAATATGCTATTATACAGATACACTGCATTTTATTTATCAGTTTGCCAGTTGATCGACATTTGTGTTGGTCCCACTTTTTAACTAGGATAAATAATGCTGCTTTAAAATTTGTGTAAAGTATATGTTTCTATTTCTGAGTGGAATTCTATGTGGAATTGCTGGGTCACACGGGAACCTTTTTGTGGAACTGCCACACTGTCTGCCAAAATGGCCACTCCATTTCACATTCTCACCAGCAGCATTATGAGGGTTTTAATTTCTCCACGTTTTTGCCAGCACTTGTTATTAACTGTCTTTTTTAGTATAACCAGGTGTAACATGGTAGCTCATCATGGTTTTTTTTTTAATTCTTTTTTCAAAAGATTTTATTTATTTATTTGACAGAGGGAGAGAAAGAGCACAAGAAGGGGGAGCAGCAGAGGAAGAGGGAGAAGCAGACACCCCACTGATCAGGGAGCCCAATGCAGGACTCAATCCCAGGACTCTGGTATCACAACCTGAGCCAAAGGCAGCTGCTTAACCGACTGAGCCACCCAGGTGTCCCTCATCAATGGCTTTGATTTGCATTTCTGTAGTGGCTAAGGATGTTAAGCATGTTTATGCTTATTGGCCATTCTTGCAAGTACTTTTGTGAAATGTCATGCAGAACCTTTGCCCATATTTTAATTAGGTTATCTGGATTTTTTTTTTAATTTTGGAGTTGTAATTTTTAAATATATATTCCAGAAGGATACAAGTCCCTAATCGGATAAATGGTTTGCAAATATTTTCTTCCATTATTTTGGATTATCTTTTCACTGTTTTGACAGTGTTCTCTGAAGCAAAAAAGTTTTTAATTTTGATAAAGTCCAATTTGACTATTTTTCTTTTGATGTTTGTGCTTTTGATGTCATATCTAAGAAGGCTTTGACTAACCCAAGGTCACTGTTACTCCTATATTTGCTTCTAAAGAGGTTTATAGTTTTAGCTCTTAAACATTTCAGCCTATGATCCATTTTGAGTTAATTTTTGTATATGGTGTGAAGAAAGAGTCCAACTTCATTCTTTTTCATGTGCATATAAATGTCCTTTTTAGCGGTTATGAAATACGCCATTTATTTGAAACATTTTAATCTTTCTAATTTGGGTTTGCTGTAATAAATTCTATGATGACTCTACATCTAAAATTATTCTTTCTCTTTTTTTTAAGATTTCATTTATCTATTTGTCAGAGAGAGAGGGAGAGAGCGAGGGAGGCAAGCAGGAAGAGCAGCAGGCAGAGGGAGAAGCAGGCTCCCCGCCAAGCAGGGAGCCCAATGTGGGACTCGATCCTGAGACCCTGGGCTTCTGACCCAAGTGGAGGGCAGACGCTTAACTGACTGTGCCACCCAGGCATCCCTAGAATTTTATTTTCTTTTTTTTTTTTTTCAAATAAATCAATAAAACCTAGAAAACCCTACAAACTGGTATGTAACAATCTAGAAATAGAATTGTCAAGTCAAAGAGTGTAACCATATTGGAGGTAATTGCTCTATGTCAGCACGTTGATTTCTCAAATGGTTTTATTGGTTTACATTCCTTTCAGTGGTGTATGAGAAATCTCCTCCCCTTTTTATTGCCTTAACGGCAAGGGAAATCGTATTACTTTTTTTTTTTTAAAGATTTTATTTATTTATTTGACAGACAGAGATCACAAGTAGGCAGAGAGGCAGACAGAGAGAGAGGGGGAAGCAGGCTCCCCGCTGAGCAGAGAGCCCGATTCGGGACTCGATCCCAAGACCGTGAGATCATGACCTGAGCCGAAGGCAGAGGCTTAACCCACTGAGCCACCCAGGCACCCCCGTATTACTTTTTTTAATCCTTGCTGACTTGATGGGCAAACATTTTCCCCACTAATTTGTTTTCTAGTTACATTTCTTACTCTATGAATTTTCCGATCCCTTTCCCACATTTGCCTGTTTTTCTTACTGTTTTGTTTAAACTCCTTCTGTGACCTATCTCACTGTTTGGCTCCCTATTATCCATCACCCTGCAGCTTATTGGTCAAAACTTCTTGCTGGATCACTTGAATCTTCTGTCTCCACAGTGAGAACTTGCAAAGACTTAAGTCAGATTTTTAAAAATATTTTAGCATCTTTTTACCAGCTGTTTCCCCTTTTGGAAATGTTCATCCTGCAGAACTTCTTATGGCAGCACCATAACATTTTTGGCCCTTTGCTTTCTCCTGAAAACTTACCAGTCCTGTGTTCCACCCCTCAAAGCTCTTCTGATTGGCTCATAAATTAATTTAAGTGTGCAAATAATAGACTATATTGTATAAAGCATTTTTGCATTGAGTACCCCTCTTTAGCTCCTGTAAAGGCTGAGAGATAATTATCACTATCATCCTAGAGATGGGAAACCTGAGGAACAACTAGGTTAAGCGCCTTGCCCAAAGGCACACAGCTTGTAAGAGGTTGAGCTGGACTTTGATCCCAGGCATTCAGACTCCAGAGCCACTGGGGTGGCGAGTTAGTTCGTCTGATCCATGAAATCACATTAAGGTAAAAGGGGGTGAATACGACCAGGTGTTACCTTTCCAGGCTAACATGTACACTTTAAAAGTCACCTCAGCCCAGAGTTATGACTAGTTCTGGGTACCATGACAAGACCGATACAACATAGAGGAGTTTAAGGTCAGATGCCATTGTTTTCCCTTCCTCATAGCACGCTGCTTTGCTCTATACTGTATCTGAGTTAAATACGTACAGGCCTAGCATAGAGCAAGTACTCAAGAAATTATGGTTTTCCCTCCCTGTTTCCTTGGCCTTCAGACAGATGCTCTATCATCATCAGTGCAGAACCTTGGTGATGGTCTATCAACTTGACTAATAGCATAATAATAATAAGAACTACTTCTTAAGTGCAGTCTACTGCCAGACACGAAGCCATTCACACACACTGCTTCATAAGCTCATGTCAATCTTAACACATGCTTGAGAAGTCAATCTTCAGACACATAGTCAAACCACATATTAAAACATCTGGAAAGGTGGTCCTTTTCCACAGAGACCAAATCATATTATTTCTTTTCTGCTCAATACAACACCCACCCACCCTCCATGGTTTCCAATGCATTTAGAGTAAAATCTAGATGCTTTACGCATTCCAGTCACCTTGATCTTCTTACTCTTCCTCAAACATTCACTGAAAGCATGCCCTCCTTAGGGTTGTCACATCTGCTGTTCCCCTCACCTGGAAACTTCTTCTCTCCACTTAGTTCATACTTCAGCTCAAATGTCACCTTCTCAGGGGAGCCTTCCTTGATTACCCCTTCTAAATAGCTTCCCTCCATCCTTCACAGATATCCCTTACTTCTGCTTTGCTCATTGCACTTGCCACTTGGCATCCATATTTATTTATTATCTATTTCACTCAACTAAACTCTCACATACATGAGAAAAGGAAATTTGTCCTTGTTCACTGCTATATTTATTCCCAGACCCTTGAATCACATATTGCAGGTGCTCAAAAAAGTATTTGTATGTGTAGGGAAGAAGGGAAGGAAAGAGAGAGGAAAAAAAAAAGAGGGAGGGAAGAAAGAATCTTTCATATCCCAGTTTCATAGATGAGGAATCAGAAAGGTTAAGTAACTCACTCAAGATTATACAGCTAATTAAGTGGCAAAATAGAGATAGGAAACTTCTGCTCTTAACCTCTACATGGTTCTGTCCCTAAATAACACCTCACACATACTTGAGCATTAGAGGGTTTATTTGCAATATTGTATGACTTTAAAAATAAAAGACCCCCGGGGCACCTGGGTGGCTCAGTGGGTTGAGCCTCTGCCTTCAGCTCAGGTCATGATCTCAGGATCCTGAGATAGAGCCCCACATCAGGCTCTCTGCTCAGCAGGGAGTCTGCTTCCTCCTCTCTCTCTGCCTGCCTCTCTGCCTACTTGTGATCTCTCTCTCTCTGTCAAACAAATAAATAAAATTAAAAAAAAATAAAATAAAAATAAAAGACCCCCAAGTCATTGTTATTTATAGACTACTTGTGGGAAATAAAAAAGGAAAAAGAAAATGCAAAAAGAACCACAAAATGACACATATATTCTGGGTGAAAACACAAAGTTAGAAGTACTTGAATACTATAGTAGGTTTTGGTTTAATACCTTATTTTAATCCCCTCTCATATATATATATATATATACTCAAAAGGCAAGGAATAATCCTCTTGTCTGTGACACAGGGAAGTTGTTGCAAATACCTAGGCATGGGACTTACCCGAAAGGCCACAATCCAAACACCTTTTCAGAGTGCTAACCTATTCTTTTTATTTAGTCCAAAGTGACATAATCCTTTAGACTCTAATTTGTAGAACAGCTATAACATGGTTGGGAAACTGGGTGCTGGATATTACCCTTTTCCACTCTTTTCAGTTTATAATAAACAAAAAGTGATATATAATGTCTGAAATACATAAACCAGAGAACACAAGTACTGGAAAGCCCTTTAGGGAGCATCTGGTTTACCCCCTCGTTTTCCAGATGAGGAATGTAGATCCCTGGGAGGTGAATTTCTACATATATAGTAATTATGCTTGACATTTGCTTTCAAATTTAGCATAGCGATATGTCAAATGAACCAAAAAACTGAGAATATGTAGGCAAAAAATTCTATGTGTTTTCTCAGGAACTCATTGAATCATGACATCAGTCTTTTTCCCAAGTCTCTAAAATCTGAGTCTAACTAAAAATGACCTCATACCTCAATGGGGAATAAATCTATAGGACTGTTAACCTCAAACTAGCCGAATACTTATGCTGTGCATTGTGGGTCACCTCTGATTCAACCCACCAATCTTTGTTGAGCCCCAACTCTGTTCAAGGGTACTGACCAGGCACTACAGATGTGAAGTTGTGGTCTTTAGCCATGTGCCCGCAGGATGCTCTACGTGCCCGCAGTGAAATCCTCTGCACAGGGAACTTAACTAGCGTGGATAGTCAGAAACAAGTTGCAACAATTCCTTTCCCTCTTTTTGTTTCCTATTCGATTGTTGTTTTATTTCCCACTGTTCCTTCTTTTCTTCCTTCCTGATAGTAAATACATGTTTGATGTAAAAAAAAAAAAAAATCTGGGAAGAACGTTTAGGTACCGACAACATTACATCTGTAATTTCAAACATTGGTAACACTTTCACGTGCGGCACTTAGAAGTACATTGATTAAGAAAATGAAGCTGTTTGGGAGAAAAGGGGCCTCAGATTTGACATCAGTAATTGGAACCTCTTCCACATCTTCCCAGGGCCCATAATAAGAAAGAAAGAATCTCAGAGTGGCTAGTGGAGTCCACAGTGGGAGATTTTGTTATGAGAACCTGAAAGTAAATTGCATCAGATGGGTTCCCTCGGGTTGAAATCTCAGTGAGGGAGAAACAAAGGTCAAGGCTGTGGAAGCTCTATCCTGGTTAAGCCCCTTGAGGCTTTGAAGCTTGACTCCTGGGTTAGACTCCCATTCTATTACTTTGGCAGGCTGGGTTCTCAACCCTTCAGAGCCTCCTCCAATAATCCTCTAAAAATAAAGATCTCTTCTCTGTAGGAAGATTATGAGTTCCTCATGAGATGGGCCTATACAGATCTTAGTGCAGAGCCAGGCCCGTACTATGTCCTCACTCAGCATGAACCACTGGTGTAGGGTGACCCTCAGTGCTGTGTCATGGCAACCAGAACTCACAGAAGAGTCCGAAAAGGCGAGTTCCCTGCACCAAGTCATCCAGAGTTTCACAGGGGCTCTGCCAGCAACCTCATGGTAGGTGAGGTGAGCTATGGAATCTGGGCTGGGAGCAGACATAGGCCCCCCACAGTTCCAGGCTTGCGAAGCCAAGGCAGCAGCAACTAGGGGTGCAAAGATAATTTGGGGGCTTCCTCCTTCAGCCTAGCTGTCCAAGTGAAACCTGGTGAAATGAGGAGTTTGGACCACCAAAGCAGCAGGAGGAATGGAGGCCCCAGCAGGACAATCTGAAGGCTGAGGAGGGGCACTGTGGAGTCAGGGAGGTGACGCCCAGCTCCATTGCCTTAGTGGCAAGGGCAGGAAAGGAAAACCAAGTCAGTCAGCCGGTTCCTATGGCAGGAAGGGGAATTCCCCAAGCCAGGGCCCTTGGGAAATCAGTTTGGAAATTAGGCATGGTTTAATTTGTTAAACCAATGGATGGATAAAAATATGGGAAAGGGATTCCAGGTACTTTGGGAGAGGGGACAGTGGGTGGGACATCCTCTGCTGGGAGAGACAAATACATTTATTCTTCTGTTGTCTGTTTTTCAGTGGAATGGAAAAATGCACACTCTCTCTCCTCCATAATGAGAGGTTTGGTCTGTGCCTCTCTTTGACTTCCTCACAAACAACCACAGGGAGCAGACAGACTTCTCAGATTACTCTTGACCTTGGGAGTTGACCCTTGGAAATGCATTCTACTCCAAGATCTGAGAAAATGAAACCAAACCCAACCCAACAACCTCCTGTGAAAGATGGTTTATTTCTGCTCAGGACCCTGTTTCCCCTCTCTGCTCTGTTGCTACTCCACAGTTAAGACTTTTTAAAACACACACACCCAAACACATATCGGATCATCTCTCTTCTAATCAAAACCCTTCACAGCTTCCCACTGTCCTTCGATTAAAATCTATACAGCAAACTGTGGACAATGAGGTCTCACATGATTAGGCCCTTGCCCTCCTCTGGGACCTCATTCCACACTAACAGCCATTCTGGCTGTTCATTATGTCCCAGCTACCCCGACCTTGTTCTTCCTCCAGGCTTAGTCCCACTTAGGGCCATCGTGCCAGCTGTTCTCCAGGTTTAAAATGCTCTTTTCCCTGTTTTTTGCATGGCTGACCCCTTCTTGCCTTTCACTCCCTCTCAAACGTCATCTTCTTGAGAAGACTTTCCCAAACTCCCCAGTCCCAACCCCAATCTGTACTTACACGGTGGCTTGCTAGCACTTAATCGCTTCCTGGCATTTTCCTTGTGTACCTGTTCTTTGATTGTATTCTTTGTCACTCCTACAGAGACATGAGCTCCATGACACAAGGCCCTAACTGTCCTGGTCACCATTGTATCCCCAAAATTGAGAGTCTTGTCTGACACATCGCAGAGCTCAGCTCAATATCCATTTGTAAATGGGAAGAATGCAGTTCATACTTCCCTAATCTCTCCCCCCCTGCCATCTTTGATGACTTATCATTGACCTGGATGACACCTGATTCCTTCTCATCATCCTTCTGTAGCACTCAGAAACCAGCAGAGCCATATTTGGGTCTTCATCATCATGTTCTAGGGTTCCTACCCAAGCATTCCCTGCTTGGAACCCCTCTGCTGTCCTCAGAGCCTCCACATCTTCCAAGCCTCCTTTACTTCCCTCCCCTAAGGCAGGCATTCCAATTGTTCAACTCTTCCCAAATCCCCAACCCCATTAGCTTCCTCTCCACTTGACGCCCTGCACATTTTTGTCATGGTGGCTGAGAGGATAAGGTTGCGGTCAGACTAGTGACCAGAATTTGAGGGTTTGGCTGAGGATGGGGTGAACACAATGCCTGGTAGATTCACACTGTTCAGTCAACAGCAGACTGTCTCATTTCTATCACTATTAAGATGAAAGCTTCTAGCTTCTGCCTCCTGCCCTTTTCCTTTCTCCCTCCCCTTTCAGTCCTACTAGGCTAGTTTTACTCTCCTTGGTTCATTTATGTGAGGGAAAGGGAGGACCTTGCCTGGTGTTCTTGGTGGTGACACAGAGTTCTGACTGGAGAGAACCAGCCCAGTGCAGGTTGAAGAAGACTTGGGTGCTTTCCAGGCTCCGTGGAAACCTTGCACACCTGCAGCCCATGCACTTCAGACTCTGGCTGTCTGGTGTCCACAGGTGGGTCTCTAAAGCCCTTAGAGGCAGGGGACAAGGCCCCCAGGGCCTAGGTAGTTTGGACTGATGTTCACCTGTGTTTTCACTTGTTAGGCATTTAAGAAACCAATTTCTATCCCTTGGGATCATCAGTTCAAGATTTACTATAATCCTTCCAATTTTTTTACCTTTCTTGTTCAAGTTCTCAAGAATCCAGAGAGGCAATCCTTGGAAACAACCATGAGTAATTTCTGGCCCAGTTCCCTGTTTGGAAGAGCAATGGAGTGAGCGCTAACAAAGAAGGCTGCCTGGGTCTCCTGGCTATGATTCTGTAGCTCAGGCAATCTGAAAATGTGAGACCCTTTCCTAGCTTCTCTGTAGATAGGTCTCAGGCCCCAGTTGTGGGGAATTTTTCATTTGAGGAAGTCCAATTTATTTCAAGATGATTAATGCCGATCACATACCAGATTGTCAAATATTTGCTAGAAGAATTTATAAGTGACTAAATAAAGGAAATCAGAAATGGATATGACTGTTGACCCTCCTACTACGAGGGATTGGCAAGTCTAGAATAAGCAGGGTGACTTTATAAAATGAACTAATTATTTCCACAGATGCCCTGGGCATGCAGTATGTGCCAAGTCCTGTGCCAGGCCCTAGAGATACAGGGTGAGCCAAGCAGGCCCAGTCTCTGCTCTCATGGAGCTCAAAGTTGGAGTGTATGAGTGAGAATGATACAGGGTGACAGGTGATACTGCCAGAGGGAACATACTGGGTGATCTATCTGGAAGCACACAGGAGGGGACACTTCACTCAAAGCCCCAGGCTTGGAGAGGGCTTCTTGAAGGACAGTGGGATGCCCCAGGTGAGGCTTGAAGGACGAATGAGTCAGCCAGGTGGCAGG
This sequence comes from Lutra lutra, assembly GCF_902655055.1. Taxonomy (NCBI): domain Eukaryota; kingdom Metazoa; phylum Chordata; class Mammalia; order Carnivora; family Mustelidae; genus Lutra; species Lutra lutra. The sequence goes on from NC_062281.1 coordinate 141,704,628, forward strand.
AGGGGAAGCAAGGTTAAAGGGAAGTTTCCAGGCCAAGCTAAGAGCATGTGCAAAGTGAAAGATGAGAGAGGGCATGATGCTCTGCAGGCCCGAGGAGTAGCCCGGAAGGGCTCCACCATCAGAGGTTCCGACTTAATTGGTCTTGGAGAGAGCCCAGCCTTGGGTATGTTTTACAAGCTCGAGTCTGTTTTAAAGCAGGTGACTTTAATGTGTAGCCTGGGTTGAGAGCCACTGGACCCGAACATGGGATAAAAGGGAGGGAGGGTAAGAGGTGAGGCTGGAGATGTGAAGTGGGCCACATCACACAGTGCCTGGAAGGCTGTGTCAAGGAGCTTGAGTTTTCTTCTCTGAGCACGGGGAAGCTATTAAACATTTAAACAAGGGAAGAAGGGGCATGATCAGACTTGCAGACTTCAGAACATCCCTGTTGTGGAATATGGATGAGAGGGGGGACAGGAATGGAAGTAAGGAAAACCAGTTGGGAGGCTCTTGCAATACGTGACGCAAAAGATAATCACAGCCTGAATTAGGTGAGTGGCAGCAGGAATAGAAAGAAGTAGATGAATTCCAAAGATATTTAGGAAGTGGAACTGCTGAGGCTGATCAGAGACTGGCTGTGTGAGGGAGAAGTCAAGGGCCATCCCTTTGGTTAGACAGTTGAGTGGGTGGAGCGTCATTCCCTAGGGCGGGGCTCACTGGAGGGGAAGCACCAGGAATGGAGAAGAAGCTGGTTTGCCCATGTGTGGGCAAGGACATCAACTCGCAGCCTGTTGAGTTTGAGGGGCAAGTGGGACATCCAAGTGAGATGGCTAGCTGCAAGATGCTATCTTAGTCCTCAGGTAAAATATCTCAGCTGAAGACAGAGGTCTAAAAGTCATTGGAAAAGGATGAGAATGGATGAGATTCCCCCAAGGGGAGAGACTGTGGATTGGGAAGGGAAAAATATGTCCACAGAACCTTGCAAGTTGCTCCCTTCCTCCAGGTAGGCAACCCTAAACCCATTAAGGGTAATTAGGCTAAGTGGTGACGTGACTTGTCCTAGCTAGTCCTCCTCACATGTGTGAGTAGGCTTACCCTAGCCAATGTGAGTTCCTGCTGCTGGCCTATATTCGGCCCATCACTGTCAGTACAATTGGATCAAGTCAGTCTGCAATGAGAAGTGGCTGGCAGTTGTGTCTTGCACCTATGGAGCTTAGCTGCGGGAAGCAGTTCCAAATTCCATGGCTCTGCTGAGAGGTTTCTAAATACAGTGGTAGTTATGTGTTAGACATCAGAGACATTTTAAAGAAAGTCGGCCTGAATCATCTGAGAATTGGAACATTCGACAACTAACTCAACACAAAGGTCCTGGGAAGAATTTGCTGTGGAGAAGGGGAAGGATGAGTAGGCAGCTACTAATGCTTTTATTCTAGGCTCTGTGCAATTGTGATTCTATTTTTGGTTTTCAGTCCGCCTGGATCTAAGTGCCCTGCTATGCCCTCAGCTTCCAGAATCAACCTCTATTGTATTGTAAACCAGAACAACAAAGCACTTTGATACTAAGCAGTGTCTTTTATTCCTAACAACAGGCTTATCAAATAAATAAGGCAGGTATTAGCCCCATTTTAAAGATGAAAAAACTGAGATTCACTTACCCACATTGCAGAAAACATAAATGGGGTTGAGGAGCTGATCCAATGTCTCCCTCCAAATCCACACCGACTTCCCATTCTGGCTTCCAGCTCTTTAAAAAGGGCCCTTTCTTTTTTAACCCACTCCAGAGAAGAGCTGCAAGACGGATGGGGAAGAGGAATTGAAAAGAAGCTTGGCAGGTACGTCCTGTGATAGCTGTGTTTGCGACTTTTTGCTTTGCTCTTAATCTCATTCCAACATAAATTGCACACGCCCCATACTAAAAAGTTAGAAATGTATCTGGAGCGGGTGGTGGATTCAGGGAACCTGAGGAATTATAGACTCTCAGGACTGGAAGGGATCAATGGGTCATCTACTTTAAACCCTAGTGTACAGATGGGAGAAAGTGAGGGGAAAGTAACTTGTATAAGATCATCCGGCCAACTGTGATGAAAAGCAGAACAGAAACTTACCTAGCCTGCTGATGTATACCCAAATAACAGTGTGGAAGAAATTTTAGACTCAGAGTGCTGAAACACAGCAACAGAACCAAAAATCCAGGGTGAATAAAGAGCTGACCTAAAAGAAACAGTATACACTCTGTTATGCATTCCCTTTTTCTTTTGGATCTGTTTTTATAGGGCTCTGATTGAGAAAGTTAATTAGGGAAATTATGATGGTACTCTCTTTCTCTTGTCTTTGACTAAAGTCATGGAAGGAGGTAGGTGGAGGTGCCTAGCAGGTAGAGTGGGTGGAACTGGGAAATTGCTCTGTAAGATTCAGGTTGGTGACAATGGGATTGTTGGTTCCACCAGTTTATTATTCACTAGTCACTAGAATTAAATGTAATAATAGCTTGCATTTGTATAGTATATTCTAATTTACAAAGGGCTTTTATGACATTATCTCATTTGATCCCACTGACAACCCCATAAGGTAGACAAGGCAGGTATAATTATCCCACTTTATGGATGACAGAACTAAGGCTCGGAGTAGTGAAAAGACTTGACCCAGCACATTCAGTTGTTAAACCAAAGTCTGGACTAGAAACCAGGCATTCTTACCCGCACAGCTTCAACTTTGCAATGGTCACACAGCTAAGTAAGTGGGACTTGAATCCCAGGGAGGCCACCTCCAGAACTGGTGCTTTTGACTACCATCTTTTACTAGTCATTCAAAAGACATTTGTTGACTATGTCTTGTTTTCCTAATTTCCTGCTCGTTGTACATATAATTCATGTGCTTTTGCTGAGGCAGGTACTCATTAGCGAAGGCATGGTAAAGGCTTCTACGACCTTTTTCATACCTCGACAAACACAAGCTTATGGCCTAATTTCAGAATCTCCATAAGCATTAATTGCAGAGAAGATGTTCCAAGAGGAGACTGATATATTATCTGCCCCCACCCCCACCCCACATACACTCACAGACTTTAGGCTCTGGGCTCATAGAAAACCTATGCGCTACATGTCCAGCTTTGGTCCAACCAGAAATGAGGAAGCCAGAAGACTCTGTTTCTCCAGGAGTCATTAGTGTTGTCCCCTCCCTTGCTGTGGTAGCCTTTCTTAGTAAAAATTAGTAGCAGTTGTTGGCTAGTCTTGAAAATTATCCACCCTCAGGAGAACGTGTCACAAAGTACACAGGGCCTCCGTGGGGCTAGACCCCTGGGACAGGTGGCTCACTCCTGGGACAGGCAGCTCCATAAATAGTACCTGTGCTATGCGAAAGGGGAGGTGGGTCAGGAAAGCAAGCTGGCTCTCCTCAGGAATCATAACCCAGTGAGTCTCAGGAATGACTCTTGGGAAAAACACAGCTCCTATTACATAGGTCTAACACAGAGGATTCCCTTTAAGAGCTCATCTGTATTATAAGCTGTTTAGGACTTTATTTTCCTCAGTTCTTGACTAATGTGTCTTTACCATCCTGTCTGTCAGATGATATTGTATAAGAATCCAGACTGAGTGTTTCTGACTATTTATAGAAGACAGTTGTGCTGCTTTAGCTACTACAAGAACTGGAATTTGGTTCCGGGTTATGTTACATGAAAAAAGCTCACAGAAATGTGTTTGTTCTTAAGTGTTCCTATACCACTCCTGTACCATCACATTGAAGAGGGCTCTCTGAGTACCATTTCCCTCCTCTGTGTCCTTCTCAATGAAAAATTAAAAAAAAATTTTTCTGATTACAAAAGCAGTTTGTGCCAGTCAAAAGTATTAAAGACTATATAAATGCAACTAAAAATGTAAAAGCACCTCTTGATCTCTAGCCCAGAGACAACTGTTAACAGTCAATGTCTCCTTTAGTTTGGAGGCTTTTAACGATAATTCATGGGAAAGGTAAAGGGTGATAAGAGGAGGTTTGGAGAGGAGGGGACAATTACAAAACCCGTCCAAAGCAAAATCCTTAGGAGTGTGGGACAAGAGGAAGGTGAAAACACTTAGCCCTAGTTTTTCAGCCGGGATGAACGAAAAGATGATGTCTCGTAAAGTAATGGGGTGCGGGGATTGGGGTGCGGGGGTAGGCGGCAGAGCTGGGGAAGATGCTTAGTCTGCCAAGCCTTGGTGGTCATCTTGTGTCAGTTATTATTCGGGAGCCCAAGTTAACAACTGCTCAAAGGTCTGCACTTAGCCTCCCAGACAAGCTGTTGAATATTCCAAACTCAGAGGACCTCAAGCATCTCTGCAGAATTGAAGGCTGGGAGGGAGAGAAAAAATTCAAATGCAGAAAACACTCTTCTATTTGAGGGATCTGAAGTCTTCAGTCATCACCTCCAAGCAGCTGCTTGGAACATATTTATTAGCTCTGGAATCCACCTTTTCCATAAATTTACCCATAGCCTTCTCAAGGCATAAACACTCTGTAATTAATGCAAAGTCAGCTTCATCAAAAGGTAACTTGAGCCAAACATGTATCTTAAAGCTAAGGCAAGACGTAGACTTTTCTTACGTTTGAAATGTGAGCTCTGCCAGCCGACTTTGGGGGTTCATCATCGAATAATTACACTAGACCAAGACTCAAGCTTTTGACTTCATCACTCTTGCCACTATTGATGTTGCTCATACTCACTGTTGTGTGTATGACCAGGAAAAGTCCCATTTTAGGACCTTGACAAACAAGTCCCGCTGGTCTTACCCTTCTTAATCCAGCATCCTGACAGATAGCACGCGCTATTAAGTAGGCTGGGCTAATGCCAGTCTTAGGCACCCTGGATAAGACCTGTGAGGACACAGTCAGCCCTCAGCCCTGCTGACTTCAGAGTGGGAGGGTAATTGCTGCTGACTCGCAGCCCTATGTCCTTAGAGGCTCCTACTCCCTGGGATCGCCCCTCAGGAGAGGTTTTCAATGAGGGTGATGATTGCTGTACTTCTCTTTCTTTTTAATTACCACAAGAGAAAAATAAGGTAATATTGTTGCTGCCATCTGGTTATTTTATTTAATTTTACTTTGCCGTTTTGGGTTTTTAACGTTGGCTCAACTAAACCAACTTGAATTTTCTCATCATAGCCCAGAGGGCTAGAACGAGGATCAAGGAGAAGAAAAGGGAAAGAAGGCAGGTTTTAGCATTTCTAAAGGCACCAAGCAGGGGCACCTGAGTGACTCAATTGTTAAGGGACTGCCTTGGGCTCCGGTCAGGATCTCAGGGTTCTGGAATCAAGCCCTACAGAGTCCTGAGACTTCCCACTCAGGGGGAAGCCTGCTTCTCCATCTCCCACTCCCCTAGCTTCTGTTCCCTCTCTCGCTGTCTCTCTGTCAAATAAGTAAATAAAATAAAATCTTTTAAAAAATATATAAAGGCACCAAGCAAAGGCCAAAAAAGCAACCCGTAAATACTGAGACCCCTCTCTAGCAGAAGTCTCCTTTGTTAGGACCTTGTCATCTGAATGGAAAGGCATGGGGTAAAGTAAGACATGACTTGAGCAAGCAAGCTAGTTGTCTATCTAGAGTTTACCAGATGGTGGCATTAATTAAGTAGAGTCACCAGACTTCTAGGAAGGGTTTTCCCCTTTAAAGGCTCATAAATTAAATTACAAGTTCACCATGATTAGATCTAATGCTGAGACTAACTTACCAAACTCACAAGAGACGTATATAAAAATTTAGAATGCTCTTTACTCTCTCCCATTGAGAAGTATAACTACACAACGTACAGGATATGTCAACTAATTGACTGCATTATCAGTTGTGAGGGGGGAAAAATAAGATTTAAACACATCTACAGAATCCTGGAAATATATCATCAAGACTGTGTCTAGTGAGGGAATTTATCATACTTCTAGTTCTCTGGGAAGAGAACCAGCTCATAGCATGTAAAACTATTGAGTGATTTTAGCATACTCAACCTTTTGAAACATTTTCCCAACTTTTGACTTTAACTAGTTTTCCAGAATAAGTCTGCCTTTATGTGTTTAGTAGAAACACTTGTTTTGAAAAGGGAGGGTTCATGGACTCTCTCTTAGGTCATTTCCTCACTTACTGATTCTCACTGAAGCTCTTCTCAGAGAGTTGAGTTGAGTCAATTGTAAGAAAAACTGGCCGCTAACCCCTATACTGACTGCAGGGCATTCAGTCATGGGAAGGGAAACTGGACTAGATGACCTTTATGGTCCTTCCAGTCACAGGGGAGTAAAGGAAAAGGTGAGAAAAGTTGGGTAGTTGAGGGGAGAGAGATAAGGAGAGGGCCAAATCTGACTTAATTAACCAAAGAAGTTACTTTTACTGAGGGCAGAGATACGGATTTTGGATGTTGAATTTTCTCCACCTTCATTGTTCATAGGCAGATGTCACTCTTGGCAACTAAAAATCCAAGGAGGCTTTCCTGGTAGACAAACTAGGTAGCTGCTCAGAACAGTGTTTATGCAGCAGCCCCCACTGCGTAAGGACCTGCATTCCATGTACACACTTTCTGATAGATCCCATGCAGAATTTGGTTTGGTCTTGATGCCATTCAGCTAAGGAGCTCATTCTGCCCAGTCATTTATTAGCTCAGGCAACTTTTACTGAGCACTAAGCCAGATGTTGGCATAGAAATATAAGATATTGTCTCACAGTCTAGGAAAGAAGAAAGATACAGAAGGAATGGTTTTAAACCAGAATTATGTGTTTTGCTAAAAGAATATGCAGAGTACTAAGGGATTGAGAGGACAGAAGGAATGCCTCCAAGAACTGCTTCCGTTGTGTCCCACGAACTTTGATATGTTCCATTTTCACTCATTTCAGTGTAATTTTTCATGACTCACGAGACTTCTTTTTAACCTACAGGTTATTTTGAGGGGTTTTGTTTTGTTTCTCAGTGCTTGGAGATTTTTCTGCATTGGAGATCTTTCTGTTATTCTGAGTTGATTTAGTTGTGGTTGGAGAACACACTCTGTGTGATTTCAATTCTTTTAATTTTGTGGAGGTTTGTTTTATGGCAAACATCACAGGATATGGTCTATCTTGGTATGTGATCCATGGGTACTTAAGAAGCATGTGTATTCTATTGTCATGGTGTGGAATATTCTGTTCAAGTTTATTAGTTCCTATTGGTTGGTGGCATTACTGAGTTCTCCTGTAAACTTGCTAGTTTTTTTTTGTCCAAGTATTTTATCCATTATTGAGAGAAGTATATTAAAATTTCCAACTATAATTGTGAATTTATTTCTCCTTTCAGTTTTTCCCATTTTTGCTGCACATATTTTGCAACTCTGTAGTTTGGTGCATACATATTTAAAATTGCCCATTCCTCTTGGTGTAGTGTCCCTTTTATCATTATATATTGTCCCTCTCTGTCTTTGGTAATTTTCTTCAGACTGAAGTCTACTCATTCTAATATAACCAATCATGCTTTCTTTTGATTAATGTTTATATGACATATCTTTTTCTATCCTTTTACTTTTAGCCTGCCTATATCTTTATATTTGAAGTGAGTTTCTTACAGACAACATATTTGGATTATATTTTTTAATTCACTCTGCCAGTTTCTATCATTTAATCGATGTATTTAGACCATTTATATTTAATTTAATTATTGATATGTGAAGGTTAAAGTTTGCCATTTTATTTTTATATCCTCTTTATTCTGTCTCATTTCTCTGTTTTCTTTTTAATGCCTTCCTGAGTTACCTGTTTTTGAGAATTCCGTTTGTATTTATCTGTAGTGTTTTTGAGTAATTTCTTTGTGTATCTTTTTTGACAGTTGCTTAAGAGATTGTAGAAACATAATTTTTTAAAAGATTTTATTTATTTATTTGACAGACAGAGATCACAAGTAGGCAGAGAGGCAGGCAGAGAAAGAGGGAGAAGAAGCAGGCTCCTCGCAGAGCAGAGCCTGATGCGGGGCTCGGTCCCAGGACCCTGAGACCATGACCCGAGCTGAAGGCAGAGGCTTAACCCACTGAGTCACCCAGGCACCCCAAACATAATTTACCTGCTGTGTCATCACTATACCAATTTGAATGATTTGGATGATTAAATTATAAGTGAAATTCCTTCCCAAGTCTATAGCATTTTACTATAAAATATCATCTCTAGCACCTGTGAATGGTCTTGATATCACTGAAGTCCAGATTTCAGTCCTTCCTTATATCTCCAGAGATGCTTGTCTGTGAAATCTAGACTATCTCTGGCATAGGAAAAAGCGGTACACTGAAATGTTTAGAAAGCTACCAGTCATTCATACCAATGAGCAGAGGGATAGACCAGACAATTAAAATCCAGATAGAACTTACAAAATTCCAAATTTTAACTGCATATACAAACCTGTTAAACTTTTAAGAGGAAAGTTTAAAGATAGCAAAATTGTTAAATTTTACCTGCTGATTTTACTCTTTTGCTAATATTTCATGTAAAGGGAGAAATGGGTCATAAACAATTCACACTGGATCATCAGACTGCAGGGACTGGTAGTTTGAATTGTAAGTTTGGCCTTACAGAAGGTATCAAGACTCAGATGTCAGATAGATGTGAGGTTGAATCTCAGCTTTGCCATATATAAGCTGTGTGACACTAGATAAATTACTTGACTTTTTGGATGCTTTGTTTCCTAATTTGTCAAGTGTGGTCAATCATATTTCCTGCAAATTTTGCCATGAGGATGAAATATTATATGTAGAAGGACTAGCACAGAGAAGGTGATCAACAAAAACAAGTTACTTTGCTAAGTTCATGTTGACTTTCACAGAGAGAAGCCAAATATCTGTATGTAAGTATATGGGCATTTCTAAACTAGGCCTATCTCATCAACCAAAGTTTAAATATATATGTGTGTATGTATCTTAAATATATATATATATAAATATATATATATCTTAAATATATATAAATATATATATAAATTTATATATATATATATAATTAAGATTTTATTTATTTGACAGGCAGAGATCACAAGTGGGTAGAGAGGCAGGCAGAGAGAGAGGAGGAAGCAAGCTCCCTGCTGAGCAGAGAGTCAGATGTGGGAATCAATCCTGAGACTGCAGGATCATGGCCTGAGCCAAAGGCAAACACTTAACTGACTGAGCCACCTAGGTGCCCTAAGATTTTATTTTATTTTTTAAGATTTTATTTATTTATTTGACAGATCACATGTAGGCAGAGAGGCACGCAGAGAGGAGGGTGGGAAGCAGACTTCCTGCTGAGTGGGGCTCAATCCCAGGACCCTGAGATCATGACCTGAGCTGAAGCCAGAGGCTTTAACCCACTGAGCCATCCAGGTGCCCCAAAGTTTATATTTTTGATACCATCTTGATCTATAAGTTTGAGTGACTATCAGAGAGAGGTGTGTGAGATAGTTAATATTTTGGTAGCACTAAAGAAGCCCTTTCCTAAAGAGCTTTTTAAAAAGCCAGCATTTGCTCATCACTGACTATGGGATGAGCCAGGGGTAAGCATTTTGACATCTGACATCAGGGCTTTCTTTCATTGCCCCCAACTTATCATCTCTGACATCCAGACAGATGAAGAATCAGGCAGGAAGGGACCTAACCTGAAATTTAAGTCTGGGATCTAGATCAGAGTTGCCTAGGTAATTGCTTGACCTTGTAGAAGTGACTTAACTTCTTTATAGTTGAGTTTCCTCCTCCATTAAATGGGACTAGACCTGTCTTTGGGGAAGCTGTGAGGGTGAATTAGGTCATGTACATAAAACACTTGAGGTCTTTGAAAGAATAGCTTTTACAAACCTATAAATAGCATAATTAATGTCATCATTGCCATTATTATTGTTGATGAGGTGGACTATTTCTACACACATGCAAACTTCAGAGTTGGGAATATTTGTTACAGAGAATGTGAATCTTAAGATTCACATACCCTAAAGAGTTTCTCTTACCCCACTCTCTTTCTTGCTGGCTTAAAGTATCCCACTCCCACAGAAACACTTTTGTTTGCACAACTGGAATTTTATTGCCAGCAATAAAATGTATGTGTATGAAGTCCCCTGAGCCACCACCCCTCTCTTTCACAATGGTTAAGGGTCCCTTGGGAGCGTGTTAGGTGGAGCTAGAAAGATTTCACCTGCCTGTAGCCTTGACCGTGATGAAATACCTTCTTTAATAACATAAGCAGCTAATATTGATACAGTGCCCAATATATTCCAGATAATGTGCTAAATTTATCAGCATTATCTTATTTAAATCTCACAATGGCCTAGAACACACTTCATTTCCTCAGTTTCTTTAGACTCGACTCAGGGGATACCTTCTTATGGAGGCATTTCAGACCACTCCATATAAAAGGATAACCTGCACCCTCATCTCCCATGTCCTTCTACCTGGCTTTTTCTTTGTAGCCACTTTCTTTCTTTCTTTCTTTCTTTCTTTCTTTCTTTTTTTTTTTTTTTTTAAGATTTATTTGACAGAGAGAGAAATCTCAAGTAGGCAGAGAGGCAGGCAGAGAGAGGAAGGGAAGCAGGCTCCCCGCTGAGCAGAGAGCCCGATGCAGGGCTCCGTCCCAGGACCCTGAGACCATGACCTGAGCCGAAGGCAGAGGCTTTAACCCACTGAGCCACCCAGGCGTCTCTTGTAGCCACTTTCTGACTTATTTACCATTTGACATAATTACATTTCTTAGTATAGTCTCTGTGTCTCCCCTTAGAATGCAAAGTCTGTAAGAACGGGATCTTGTTTTTTAAACTGTCTATCCCCAATATCTAATACCATACCTAGCACATGGTAGGTGCTTAGAAAAAAATATTTGTGAGCAAATTAATGACCCTAGAGTTAGGTAAGATCATACCATTTTACGAATGATGAAAAGGAGACTGAGATTTGCCCATGGCCACACACAAAAAAAATGGCATAGCTAAGACTGGAAACAAGTCTATGTGATTCTAACCTGGTTACTAACTGTTGACCTCATGCCCCACTGCTTTCTGGAAAGCTTGCACAGATAGAACTCTATTGCTGTGGTATGTTTCTCTCAGAAGAGTCGTGAAAAAAATAGCAATGACACAGAGGCAAGGGATACCTGTAAAGTATCAGATAAACTGGGGGAAATAATTAGATGCTAATAAAATTTCCCTTTCTCCCCTTCCAACATTGTTCATATCTAAAAAACATGTATCGGTCAACTTTCTCTTCAGGTCTACCTAAGAAGATCTGAAATTGTAGGGACTCACATCTCTTTGTCTATCTTCTCTAACATCTCCATCAGTTTGCTGGGGCCACAATTTTCTATAAGGAGAAAAAGGGAAATAGCATTTATTAAGCATTTAATACACATCGCCACTGCTTTGGTCATGCTATATTCTTTATCTCTACATGCCAATTTACAGGCAGTAGGAATTTTTAATTCACATTTTATAGAGGAAATATACTGAGGATAAAGGAGGCTAAATATCTACTCCAAGGTGTCTTAGTGTGGCTCCAGAGCTCATGCTCTATCTGTGTAGACTAGTGAATATAGTTAGAGACTAGAGTAACCCCACAGCGATTTTCCTAGTAGGATCTCCTCTGGTCTACTAGGAAATCGATGATGAGTTCCACTCCTTGACTATGATGAACATTCAAAATAGCAGGGATTATGACACCAGCATAAAATGACATGACTGATACCTCTGTACTTGGTTAAGCTATGTCCTCACCGTCCTTCTACACTTGGTCCCCAGATGCTCTTCCCTGTGGGAAAGACCAGGGTCTAGGACTAGGCATTCTCTACCCATCAGCTTTTACTATCTCCATGTAACATGCTTATTCCTAGGGGGAAAAAAAATCCTAACTAAAATAAGTTATCCTGGGCACCTGGGTGGCTCAGTGGGTTAAAGCCTCTGCCTTTGGCTCAGGTCATGATCTCAGGGTCCTGGGATCGAGCCCCGCATCGGGCTCTCTGCTCAGCAGGGAGCCTGCTTCCTCCTCTCTCTCTGCCTGCCTCTCTGCCTGCTTGTGATCTCTCTCTGTCAAATAAATAAATAAAATCTTTTAAAAAATAAAATAAAATAAGTTATCCTAGGAGTGTGGTAGAGTGAGGCTATGAGAAAATGGATCTGATTCTAGAAGACAAAAGGGAAAGAATGTTAAGGGAAGGCAGAACTAGGGAATGGAAGGTGGTTAGGTTCCAAAGCAAGGACAGGGATTTGACCTGACACCTTCCTGCACTTTCTACTCTCCTCTCCATCACATCGCCTAATCCCTGCTTCCTCTAGACCCCATCACCAAGGTACATACTTTCCGTAGAACCCTCTCCACCCACCACCCACCCTCCCTGTCACCACCCAGCATTCTAAAAGGACACCCTCAGAAAAAACACAGGTTGGGGAGGGGCAGTGGGGCATACAAACGAGTAACAAACCTAGGCTGCCAACCTGTCTGGAAACCTGAGAAAAGGAAATTTAAAACGAAGCTAACAGACCTTGAAAGAGTTTTTAAACAAGGAAGGGATATCATCAGAACACTTTTTATTTTATTTTCTATTTTTTTTTTTAAGATTTTATTTATTTATTTGACAGACAGAGATCACAGGCAGGCAGAGAGAGAGGAGGAAGCAGGCTCTCTGCCCGATGTGGGGCTCGATCCCAGGACTCTGGGATCATGACCTGAGCCGAAGGCAGAGGCTTTAACCCACTGAGCCACCCAGGTGCCCCTAATCAGAACACTTTTTAAAACATGCACCTTTGTTCCACTTGGAAATTTAATGCAGTGTATAATTCTTTAGACACATCCCCAAAAACAAGTGCTTCAATTTCAGGTTATATATATACATGTAACAAAAAATACGCTGATGTTTTGATATTTAAAAGCAACATGGTTTCCTTGTAAATGGAAATTTAGGTTTGCAATTGCCAGCTACCTTCCCTTTCCTGTATTTGAAGGACTTCTTCTACCTTGAAACTGTATAAGGAAAAAAAAAAAGATTAGTGATGAAAAAACAAAAGACAAGTCATGTTCTACATGAACAATTTGCAGTTTGGTAAATATAACTGAAACATATTAAGATAGGCATAAGTTCCATTTGCTATCCAGACATACCTTTAGGGTGATGCTAACTTCATAACTCAGAAATCTTTTGAAACTGCAAATCTCAGAAAGTTTTTGAAAAGTTCTAAAAGCTAAAGATTAGTGTTTTGTTTTGTTTTGTAACTCATTCCTGACAAGACCTAACCTGATCTGAATTCATTTAGTGGCAAACCTGAACTGAGCTGACATGTTACATGGCTATTTATAGTCTTTATTTCCCACTTAGTATGAATATTCATACATTTCGATGCAGAACTAATGTTTGATTATGATTACAAGTCTGCTGTGTAACCCACTACAGTGTTATGTAATATACTTTCTATACACATGTTATCTCTCTTAAATCTGAAAAATTTTGAATTTTGAAAACTGGATCCACCTGTTTTAGATAAGGAATTGAGGATCCCCTTTCTTGACTCAGGTATTCACAGCTCTATTAAAATGTTAAAGAAGGAAAATATCTCAGAAATCATGAAGTTCAATATCTTCCTCTTTTTAAAGGGTAAAAACTAGTATCCATAGAGAAATCACCTCCCAACACACAAATGGTAACTCAGAAAGCTAGGGCCAGCATTCCCAAGACGTCTCTCTGATTCTGTAGAAATTCAACCAGGGAGCAGTGCCCATGCTATCCTGTCTGAATTATCTATTTTCACTGCCATGATTCTGAACCTGGCTTTCTCTACCTTCTTGGAGAGAATGAGACAAGTACAGGCCATGTATGGTTTTTGAGAATCTTGGTATGTTTCTAAAAACACGCTAAAATGAGGTGGTAAAAATTATGATCATATTTTATTTATGTGGTTTTCAGTAACAGTTTTGTTAACATATGATAAAAGCAATATATTTTTGCCATGCACAACATAGTTATGAGATTGTCTTACTAAATTTATTAATATTATTAAAAATATCAATTGACATTGGGAGGGAGACAAACCATAAGTGACTCTTAATCTCACAAAACAAACTGAGGGTTGAAGGGGGGAGGGGGTTGGGAGAGGGGGCTGGGGTTATGGATATTGGGGAGGGTATGTGCTATGGTGAGTGCTGTGAAGTGTGTAAACCTGGCGATTCGCAGACCTGTACCCCTGGGGATAAAAATATATGTTTATAAAGCTGTAAAAAAAAAAAAAAGAAGAAGAAGAAAAAAGAAAGGATGAATACCCAAGTTTTGTAGCAACATGGACGGGACTGGAAGAGATTATGGTGAGTGAAATAAGTCAAGCAGAGAGAGTCAATTATCATATGGTTTCACTTATTTGTGGAGCATAACAAATAGCATGGAGGACAAGGGGAGATGGAGAGGAGAAGGGAGTTGAGGGAAATTGGAAGGGGAGGTGAACCATGAGAGACTATGGACTCTGAAAAAACGATCTGAGAATTTTGAAGGGGTGGGGGGTGGGAGGTTGGGGGCACCAGGTGGTGGGTATTGTAGAGGGCACGGATTGCATGGAGCACTGGGTGTGGTGCAAAAATAATGAATACTGTTATGCTGAAAAAATAAAAAAAATTAAAAAAAAAGATATGAAATTCTCAAAAAAAATATCAATTGACAATGCATTATAGGTAGTGTGGTCTAGAAATGAAATGCAAGTTTAAAATTGCATAATGAACATGACCTTCTCTCAATTCTGTAAGTATATCTGCAGGACAACCAAATACATAAATTTATTTAGGAATAACGTAAAAAAATCTACACTGGAGACCTTTGAACGTGAGGCCCAGGCCTTGTGGACTATCCCTGAATTGTTTGCTTTTCTCTTTAAATGCTGATCTGCACAGAACTCCCAGTTCCTGAAGCTGCTCTAAGTTGGGTCTTTCAAGCATGGTGTTTCCCTGAACTATGTATTTGTGTTGCTAAATCTAGATTATTCTTGTGTTTTGTTTCTGTCTCTAATAGTTATAGAACAGACACAAATACCAGGAACCTTGACCCTCCCCCACCCTCTTCCCGCCCTAAGTCAAACAGCACTGCAAAGGCGTCAGACTGTCAGTGACTCTTCTCAGACCTATGGTGGAAGGAGAGAGGCTGTTAGGGACCTCTGTATCTAAAGTCTGTTGAAATAAAAGGGCAGTCTTCTGAGCCAAGTACCGCCCAGAAGACTTTCCTCTTACTCAAAAATCTTTTCCTCTTTGGTTGTTTCCCGCCTCTCACTGCAATTGTTTCCCTGGCAGAGGAACCACCTGCTCTGGCTCTGTGGGAACGGATTGTAGCCAACTGACCCGGGTTTTCTGTTTAACTGCTTCATGCCTATCCCACATGGGTTACTATTCAGGCAAGGAGACAGAGAATGAGAGAGGTTATGTAATTTGTCCAAGGTCTTACTATAAGCAAATGACAGAACAATGACATCAAAATTCATGCTTCATTCCCCTACACTAGATCGGCCAAGTGGTCTATTCCTTATGACTTTTTCAAAGAGCTTTTAATTGGTTGTTTAATCGGTTAACAACTCACTCCACTATCCTGTGGCCCACAATTCCCTCCACGAATTCATGAAATGTGTTGCTAAGTGTCTTGAATTCTTGAACAAAATGTATGATAACTTCATCAAAAAAGAAATAAAATTAGTTCATGGGATAAGTATTTCTTCTTGGCTACCTACTGTATGTCAGGCTCTGTATCTACCCTGATTTGTCCCTAATGAATTGGTGTGGGATTTTAGTGATTGATTCTTCCTCTTTTAGTAATTCACAAAGTATTCCTTTAACATGCTATTCCAGAATCTAGCCCAGGATGAGGGAACCAAGCTGTAGTTTGCGGAATCCAGCTTTTTTACTTTTTTAGAAAATAAAGCTATTTATGCACCCCCAGGAAAACTTCTCATTCTCCTTGATACCTTAAAGAGATAACAATAGTGGTTTGGCTTCCTCACTTTTAATTTCCTTCCATTGCTCCAAGAAATCTGATTGCAGAGTACAACTTTATTCATATTTTATTTGACTTTTATATTTAATGGTAGTGCCTCTTCTTTTAGCTATTTCTGAGACAGGTATACTGCTCGTCTTCTTCTCCCAGGCTTTGCCCAAATAAAGAAAAATCTCTCTGACCCCAGGGAAGCCATATTTCTGGATCTGGGATTGTTTGTGTTTTGTCACGTAAAATCAACCTCCTCTATGAATTCCAACAGAGGGTCCTTTGGTAAAGGTCCTGCAGCTGATTTGTACGAATGTTCTAATTTTCCTTTGCTGCATAACAAACTACCCCAAGACTTAGCCAATTAAAATAACAATTTCTCATCATGTTTCATAGTTATATGGGTTGACAAAAGCTCAGCTGAGAAGTTGTCACTTGGGGTCTCAAGTGGTTGCAGTCCAAGTCTCCTATATGGCCGGGGCGCCAGGGCAGGCTTCATAGCATGGAGGGCCCCATACTTTGGAGGGCCTCACATTTGGTTCATTGCTCTGTTGTTGTTGCCTTTATTTTTTGAACAGGAAACCCAAGATTTTCATTTTGCAATGAGCCCTACAAATTATGGAGCTGGTCCTGACCGAGGCTGCAGTTATCTGTAGAGCTGAGTAGGAGGGATGTTCAAGCTGACTGACTCACAAGGCTGGCAGCTGATGCTGGTTGTTGACAGGGAGTTGCACTGGGGCTGTCACCTGGAGTACCCACGCGTGACTTATCTGTGTGGCCTGAGCTTGTCAGAGAGAGTATTTCAAGAGACCCAATACTTTGGGAGAGACCCAAGCTGCAGCTGAAATGTTTTTTATGACACAACCTTGGAAGACCCAGTATGTCTTGTCACTTGCAACACATGTGATTGGTCAAGCAAATCATTAAGACCAGCCCAGACCCAAGGGTATGCGCATTGAACCCCGCCTCTTGTTGGGGAGTTGCAAGATCACATTGCAGAAGAGCACATGGGATGAGACATTGTTCTGTTCGTCTTTAAAAGATATATTCTGTTGGGGAGCTTGGAGAGCTAGGTCAGACTCTTGATCTCAGCTCAGGTCTTGCTCTCAAGGTCGAGAGTTCAAGCTCAGTTTGGAGTCTACTTAAAAAAAAAAATACAAAGAAACAAAAAACCCAACATTCTACCACAGGGCTCTCCTACGGGGGTGGGGGGCGGTGGACACATCATTTCTTTGCTTGGGCGCTCTGTCTCTCAGGTTTCTCTGCAAGCTCTGTCCTGTTGATAGGCATTCATTACCAAGTATAGATAGATGAGACAGCTTCAGGGTATTGGCCCTGTTTGGTGTCTAACATGATTAAAATGCTTCTTGCTCAGAATCTCTTCTAACTAAGCACGTGCCTATAAGAAGTGTGCCATTAAGGGGGATTCTGATCTTGAGATGGGTAAGAGACTGTAGAGAGACTACTTTTTGAGCTTTTGCCACGCTTCATTTGAATAAAAATACTGAGCATTTCTAGATTACATTGCTAAATCTTGAAGCTTTCAGCATCAAGACTTTATGGCAGATATGAAAAAGAAGGTTTGCGGGGTGCCTGCATGGCTCAGTTGGTTAAGTGTCTGCCTTCGGCTCAGCGCATAATCCTAGAGTCCTGGGATTGAGCCCCATGTCTGTCTCTCTACTTAGTGAGGAGCCTGCTTCTTCCTCTCCCTCTACCTGCTGCTCCCCTTGTTTGTGCTCACACTCTCTCTCTCTAATAAATAAATAAAACCTCTCTAATAAATAAAATCTCTAAATTAAAAAAAAAAGGTTGGTGTTTGATAATTCTCAAATAAATCCCAATTCTACCACTTACTAGGTAGGTAAACTCCTGAGAGCTTCAGTGTCTTTATTTATGAAGTAGTAATGATTCCCCCACCGGGGCTATTGCGATGAATAGGTAGAGAAATGTGTCACGTGCTCAGATAGGTACTGTTATTACTAAATTTATCACTTGACCTTGAATCAATTTCTTCCCTTTCAGGTTTTCTTTGCCCTGGAAACTCATGATTGAGTTCTGAGGATCACTCAGATCCTCTGGGGTTACTGACTGATGTAGACATAATGAAAACAACCGAGAGTGGTATGGTCCCACAGCCTCTGTCCTAGAAGTAGTAGTATGAGGGGTCAGTGCCCACCTGTTAGTGTTGAGGGCTGACAGAACTAGTAGTGGTGGTTAATTAACATTTAATGAGCAGGGTACTTCAATGTGTTAGGACCTTTAATTTAAGCTTCACCACAACCTTCTCAGATGGACCTTGTATTATTCCTAATATTAAAAAGGAAGGCATAAGTAGTTAGATGAGAATAAGCAATTTGTTCAAAATCACCACGGTGTTAAGTGGTGGGCCAGGATCCAAACCAAAGTCTCTTTGGCACCTGGGCCTGTGTTTCACCGCTGTGCTCTACGGCCTCTCAGACAGATGAAAGTATTCACATAGCTAAATCCTTTGCATGTAACCTGAGTTCCCAGGCTCTTGTTTAGTGATGGTTTTGAGAGCTTAAGACCCTGATATTTTACTATTAAGTCTGGTTGTAGGACCTTACTGGGGAAAAGTTTCTGAGGCAGTCCAGTATTTAGGCTGTTGGTAAAAAGTCCCCTGGGAGGATGATCTTGTGGTGGGCCAATCCCTCCTGCTTATGGCTGGGTAGCTTTCAGCAGGGCCTCTGACATTTGGCATTTTTCTTGGCAGGCAGCCAAGGGGACTGAGTATTTCTCTGTTTTCTTTTACTTTCATTCTTAACCATTTCCTCTCAAAATAAATTAAAAAAAAAAAAGAACTCAGGGATTTGACTGGTTAGAAATGCATCTTAAAAAGCAGTTTGTGAGGGAAATTTGTAGCTGGAGCGGAAAGGAAGAAAAAGGTGATGGAGGGAAAGGAGGAAACATAGTTATTAAATGATTAACAGAATTCAGAATCCCCTTGAGCTTGAAAGGTTCTAATTTTAAAACCCATTTAAATTCCTCAAAAGAGAGATACTTTCTAAGTATAAATACATGGCCAGGTACTTCTTGGTGAGCTATGTAGACTCCTTAGGTGAATATTTATATGTGTTTTGTCCCAACATTTCCTTTTAACAAAAGTTTACTATGGCCTTCTCCTCCTAACCTTAAATTCCCAAATTGATGGAAAGCGGCAAAGAATTAACTTAAGTGTGGATCCTTTTTCTTCCTCTTCTACTCACTTAGAAAAGGTGCCGGCTGCTATTTACAAACTACTGACCTGACTACTCAGTGTTAGTGACCCTCCTTAAGGAGAAACACTTTTCCTCCTCCTTTTTCTTTCCTGGAGTACTTAATCGCACACTCTGCTCTAAGTGTTTTGCATGTCTTAACTCACGGTGTCCTCACAATCCTTGGAGATCCTAACAACAGTTATCTCTATTTAACAGATAAGAAACTGATGTTAAAGAGGTTTAGAGCTGAGCTCCACGCACAAGGCTATGAAACGGGGTAATGATTTGATGGGAGAGCCTTTAATTCCATAGCAGCCCATCGTGAGAGTCAAGTTTACACAGCCCTGGGGATCAAGCCCAGGCTCTGCTAACTCACTGTTGCGTGTACTGCCTGGAAGGTGCCCAAAGTTCTTACAGTATTTCAATCCTTCCCAATGAAATCAATGAGAAATTAAGGGCCTCCTTCCACAGGCTCCTTAACCCTTCCTTAAATAAGCCCAGGACTCTTGGGCTTTTATCCTGTGGAAATTGGAAAGGATTCTATTTATTCAGTCCCTCCCTGGACAGACACACAGGCCACATGGCATAGTGCCAGAGTGCAGACATTGGAACCAGGCTATAGTTGATCCTTCAACAATTCAGGGGTCAGAGGCACCGATCCCCCACATAGTCAAAAATCTGCATATTAATTCTTGACTTCCCCAAAACTTAACTACTAATAGCCTACTGCTAACAGGAGGCCTTATTGATGTCAATTAACACATATTTTGTATCTGTATTATACACTGTATTCTTACGATAAAGCTGAAGAAAATGTTACTGAGAAAATCCTAAAGAAAATACATTTACTATACTGTAGTTAATGGAAAAAAATCCACATGTAAGTGGACCTGCACAGTTCAAATCTGTGTAGTTCAAGGGTCAACTATACTTTGTTTGTATTGTGGTTTTGCCATTTCCTTGCTCAAGGTCACGCCACTTGTTATTGAATCTTTCTGTCCTTAGTTTCCTTATGTAAAATGGGTTAATGATACCACCGACTTCACAAAGCTAATTATGAGTTTTAAGTGAGTTCACCCATATTAAATATTTAGAACTGTGCCTGACATGCAATAAATGCTCAAAATGCCTAAAGTATCACTGACGAGGTATTTAGGATATAGAAGGCACTAGATATATGAGTTTATATTCTGTGTGAGATAAGGGGCACATTCTCCAATAGAGGGATTTATGTGCTAAGCCCCAGCACTTGGGTACATCACTGCTAAGCACAACACCCCCATTGCAAAGATTTACAAACTACTGGACGAGGTAAACAGACAATGATGATGCAGTGTGGTAAACAGTGCAAATGAGGTAGAAAGGGGGTAATAATAGAACACATGATAGGGCAGGGAGACATGACGTTTAAGGGTCAAAGGAGGCTTCTTACAGGAAGTGAATTCAAGATGAGACCTGGTGGATGAGAAGGAATTTGCCACCTGAATTCTTGGAAAAGTATGTAAATTGTAAGGTATTTAAAAGATAGGAAGCATGTGAGTGTGCATGGGGTAGAGTGAGTTAGTCCCATAGGGTTTCAGGGTCAGAGTGCATGGACTGGGAAGCTGGAAAGAAGGTAGTACCAGATTATCAAAGCCCTCCAGGGCTTTGCTGTGGGTTCTGGACTTTATCTAATAGGGAAGAGCTGTCAAGTCTAGGAATGGTATGATCTGCAATCCAGTCCAGATGAAATCTGAAGTCAGGGCCACCAGATACAGTGATACTCTTAGATACTCCGCATTGGAGTGCTGGTCATAGCGGGGGAGAAGTGGGATGTTTGGGAGATAACGGGAAGAACTGTTAGAATGTAATGACTGACATAACATTAAAACAAAAAAGAATGTAATGACTGATCAGAGGAGAATGGAAGGCAATAATACTGTACATTGCCCTCAACAATGGTACCCTCTTAGCTATTATGGATACTTAGTTGGAAAAAAAAATGGAGAAGTACTGGGGGCATAACAGAAGGAACATAAGTTTTTGGAGCTGGATGAATTGACTTCAAATCCAGTTTTACCATGCGCTGGTTTCATGTTTAATGTGGATAAGAATCCCCCCCTCAAAGTTTGTTATATGATAATATAATACACACAAAGTACCTAGTAGAGTGGCTGGCACATAGAAAGCACTCGGAACATGACAGTTGTGAGTTTTTGGGGTTAGAAAATAAGATGTGATCAGGGATGTATGCCAGACAGTTCTTAGTCTTTTGAATGTCTTAGATAGTTACTGTTAAAAAAAAATTTTTTTTAAAAGATATAATTCAGATACCTCGAGTCACCCATTTAGGGTTTACAATTCAATGTTTTTCCATATTATTTACAGACTTCTACAACCACCACCACAATCTAATTTTAGAACATTTTAATCAACCCTAAAAGAACCTCCATTCCCATGTGTAGTCACTGCCCAACCTTCCCTACCACTCCTTCACAGACCCAGGCAGCCACTAATCTACTTACTATTTCTTTAGGTTTGCTCTTAAATGCTTCAGAAGATCTGATGAAAGTAACTTCCACCCTGGGAATATGCCAAATTTTACATGTAATTTCTTGGCAATCAGAGACCTCAGATTAAAATTTAAAAGGAATATCTTTAATAAATGCAAACAGAATTTCTACAAAGTTGGCATGAGAGGAAGGAAGAACCTCCCAGTGGTAATGGTGGGTAGCAAGAGCTCGTAGCCCTCGCATCCCCCAAACCTGTGCCTAACCTGAGACTTCCGCATACACAAAACTTGCTCCAAAGTTTCTATATATAGTCTCCTCCTGCGAAGATTAACCATGGAGGCTTCATCTCTTTCACCTTTACCATTTGTTTCCTTTGGGGGCAGCAGAAACCTAAGAGATTCCAGCCAGCAATCAAGAGTGGTATCACTGAAGATCAGCCAAAGCTATTGAGATAACAGCTACCATTTATTAAGTGCTTATTATGGTTGAGCATTGTTCTTATAATTAATTACCTCTCCTAATTTTTCAGTTTTAGGGATAACACCTGGGTATATTCTATCTCAGCTCTATGGTAACTCCTGATAAATAATATGATATTACTACGAAAGGCTTCTGCTAACAATCTTTGTTTGGTGTTGTTGCCTCTAATTCACTTTACAGAAGCCATCAACAGCTGGAGTATGGAGAGGGGGTGACTTTTCTCTTAGTAAAAAAAAAAAAAAACAGGGCGCCTGGGTGGCTCAGTGGGTTAAGCCGCTGCCTTCGGCTCAGGTCGTGATCTCGGAGTCCTGGGATCGAGGCCTGCCTGCATCGGGCTCTCTGCTCAGCGGGGAGCCTGCTTCCCTCTCTCTCTCTCTGCCTGCCTCTCTGTCTACTTGTGGTCTCTCTCTGTCAAATAAATAAATAAAATCTTAAAAAAAAACAAAACAAACCAAAAAACAAAAACCAACCAAACAAAAAAACAATGCTTAAGTTCCCTTTGGATCAAGAAGAAATGCCTTGAAGTTCCCCTTAAGTTGGATAAAGTGGGGAATGCCTTTGCCCTCTCAATGCCTAAGGTAGCAGGTTAAAATTCAAGAATGTACTGATCTGGCCTCCTTAGAATTACAAACACTAATTTTGATTACAGAATATTTTCCTCATTTAAATTTTAAACCTTATTACCATGTTAGTTGATAATTCTTCTTTAAATAGGAAACTGGAGGCATATACAGTCTTAATTACTTTTGTATTCACTTCAGAAACGATCTTCCAGTTTGCCATCTCAATCTTACGCTCATTTGCCTATAGATATGCAGAGATAATTGGTTTTCCTCTTGTTTTTTATCTTGGCACCTACAAGTTTCTTCCTACCTCTTGGTCTCTTGTTCCACCTGTTTTTGTTTGTTTGTTTGTTTATTTTTTCAAATCGTTGCAAAGCTGGTGTTATTGGCCATTGATTCAGACCTCAGCTCAAAGACTTTCTGACCATGTAATCCAAAAAGTTGTCCCTCCCTCATAATATACTCTCACAGTACTTATCATTCTGAAAATAATCTTTTTTTTTTTTTTAAGATTTTATTATTTGACAGAGAGAGATCACAAGCAGGCAGAGAGGCAGGCAGAGAGAGAGGAAGGGAAGCAGGCTCCCTGCTGAGCAGAGAGCCCGATGCGGGGCTTGATCCCAGGACCCTGAGATCATGACCTGGGCCGAAGGCAGCAGCTTAACCCACTGAGCCACCCAAGCGCCCCACTGAAAATAATCTTAATGATGCATCTATTTACTTGTTTTTCTTTGTTTCTTTCCACCAGTGTGTAAACTCCATGAAAATGAAAGTCTTGCCTATTTTGTTCACCATAGAATCTTCAGGGCTCAGAATAGTACTCGAGACCTAGGTGGATATTTAATAAACAATTGTTGAATTAAATGTCTATTCTTAGAATGAATAGATAGTATTAAGTGTGAACCATATTTTCTATTTTCAAATGGGTTTAGACAGATCTATTTGGAACTTCATTGGATGTATTTAAACCTAAAAACTTGCTATTTATTGTAATGTCAAAAATAAAAAATAAGATAAGATGAATTCACAAGATGAATAATAACAGTATCTTGTTTTTCTTCTAAAGTTCTTCTTTTTGTTTTGACATATTCAGAATTAATTTAAATTAAAAGGAAGGGGGGGTGGGCACATGTGTGGCTCATTCAGTTAAGAGTCCAATTCTTGATTTTGGCTCAGGTTTTGATCTCAGGGTGGTGAGTTCAAGCCCAACATTGGGCTTCGCACTGGGTAAGGAACCTACTTAAAAATAAAAAAATAAGAGGCGCCTGGGTTAAAGCCTCTGCCTTTGGCTTAAGTCATGATCCCAGGGTCCTGGGGTTAAAGCCTCTGCCTTTGGCTCAGGTCATGATCCCAGAGTCCTGGGATCAAGCCCCACATCGGGCTCTCTACTCAGCAGGGAGCCTGCTTCCCTTCCTCTCTCTGTGCCTGCCTCTGCCTACTTGTGATCTCTGTCTGTCAAATAAAATAAATAAAATCTTAAAAAAAAATAAAAAATTAAAAAAGGAAGGGGAATATATGAAACAAAAAATTATTTTTAAATGGATGATAGACCTAAACGTAAAAGCTAAAACTATAAAAAATATCCATAAAGCTTTTAGAAGAAGACTTAGATGAAAATAAATAATGGATAGATAGATAAAAGAAGACATAGATGTAAATCTTTGTGGTCTTTGGTTAGACAAAGTTGTGTTCGATATGACAACAAAAGTTCAAGTGGCAAAAAAAAAAAAAAAAAGACAAATTGGACTTCATCACAAAAGACCACATCAAATTAAAAGCTTTTATGCTGTAAATGTTACGGCCAAGAAAGTGAAAATTCAGCCCACAAAATGGGATAAAACATTTACAAATCATATCACTGATAAGGCACTTGAAATTTAGAATATATGAAGAATTCTTACAACCTGATACTGAAAAGGTAAATATACCAGTTAGAACCTAAATAGATTTTCTCCAGAGAAGATACAAAAATGGCCAATAAACACATGAAGAGATGGTCAACCTCATTAGCCATTAGGGAAATACAGATCAAAGCACCAGTGAAATAGCTTTTCACACTCGGTAAGATGGCTACAGTCAAAAAGACCAAGCAAGCATTCATGAGGATGTGGAGACTTTAGAACCCTCATAATTGTTGGTGGGATTGTAACACGATGCAGCCTCTTTGGAAAACAGTTTGGCTCTTCAAAATGTTAAACATAGAGTTACCATATAATCCAGAAATTCCACTCCTAGATATATATACACAAAAGAAATGAAATCATGTCCACACAAGCCCTATAAACAAATATTCACAACAGCAATACTCATAATAGCCAAAAAGCAGAAACAGCTTAAATGTCCAGCAACTGGAAAATGGATAATTAAAATGTAGTCTATCTGTAAAATGGAATATTATTCAGTCAAAATAAAGTACTGATACATACTACAATATGAGTGAACCCAGAAAACCTTATGCTAAGTGAAAGAAGCCAGTCACAAAAGACCACATGTTATATAATTCCATTTATTTAAGATGTCCAGAATAGGTAAATCTATGAGACAGAAAATAGATTAATGGTTGCCTAGCTGGGGGTAGAGGGAATGGAGAGTGACTGTTTCTTTTGGGGGTGATAAAAATGCTCTAAAATCAGCTAGTGGTGATAGTTGCATAACTGTGAGTATACCAAAAGCCCTTGAATAGTACCCTTTAGATGGGTGAATTTTATATGGCATATGAATCATATCTCGAGAGTAAATCTTTTTTTTTTTTTTAAGAATACAGTGCAATGGAATAAAAGGAAAGGAAGTTTAAAATGAAGAGGATCAAACTTCAAAGTAAGTTTGAGGTGGCAAAATAGAGTGTAATATTTCTATTTTTAGCTTTGATATTCTAACTTTAGCAAGAGTATAGACTTGCAATTTTATACTTAGCTTTGCATCCTTAGACCCAGAGGATTTGCCCTTTTCTTCACAAGTACAACCTTTATTGCTTTTGTTTTAAAAATGCATAATATATTCAGAGTATACTAAAAATTAGAGTCTTTTATTTACATTATATGTTGCCTATGTCTAGTGGCCTCCAAGTGTTATAATAACAGCTTTACTTTGCTAAAAGGTAATAGCAATATAAAGATGAAAGACTTTGTTCCCTCTGCCATGTCCCTCACAAGCATTATAGTTGAGTGCTCAGGCTGTGAGATCAGACTGCCTGAGCCGTTTCAGGCAAGGTGAACTTGGGAGAGACACTTAACCTAAGTTTCCCTATCTGTAAAAGGGCAGTAGAGATCATGATACTATTTCCTTCATAATGTTGTTCTGAGAATTAAAGGAAATAATGCATGTGAGGAACTTAGCACAAGATGTCAAGAGCATAGTAAATGCTCAAATTGCAGTAGTTATTAGCTATTATTATTTTAATTTAATAACTGATAGGTGATTGAGATTATTAAGAAATGGGTAGAAACAAATTGTAGTAATGTGGTTGAGAAGTGAGTATTAAAATCCTAACAGCGAGCACTGGAAGGATATACAATATTCTTATTCTCAATTTCATTAAAATAGGTAACTGTATTCAACATTTAAACAACATATTTAAACAAGATGGTAGTTTTCAGGATTTCCTGCTGGAAAACTCTTTAGAGAGCTTGCTAAACATAAAGCTTTGAAGTTGCATGAATATTTTTCAGAAAACAGCATGTGATTCAATCATTGCTACAGAGTACTGATATTTTAGGCTACATTTCTAATCAGTGGTATCTTATCACTTGTCACTTTACAACTCAACCCTTTGAGTAACAAATCCGTCAAGAAGTCTCCTTTCCTCCTCCCTTAAGGTTTATTCAGTCAATATTTTTTCTATGGAGAACAGCAGGAACTTCTAACTATTTTTTTTTTTAAAGATTTTATTTATTTATTTGACAGACAGAGATCACAAGTAGGCAGAGAGGCAGGCAGAGAGAGAGGAAGGGAAGCAGGCTTCCTGCTGAGCAGAGAGCCCGATGCGGGACTCGATCCCAGGACCCTGAGATCATGACCTGAGCCGAAGGCAGCGGCTTAACCCACTGAGCCACCCAGGCGCCCACTTCTAACTATTTTTAAGGACTACTTTAACTTCTTAGGAGAGAGGAAACATTAGTAGAAATAATTACTTATCAAATAATAACTGATTGTGAGGTGTTAAAGAATTGCTGTTTTGAGGTTTACTGTATACTTTAAAAGTGGACTTTAAAACTTTCCAGGATCAACCAAAATTCCAGGAGATAAGAAAGGGAGAGAAGGAAGTTGAAAGTACTTACAAATTTCTCTCCTTTTCCCCCAAATGTTTACTCTCATTTTTGTTGTATTGGTAGGTAAAATTCTCTGAGGAGCATAAGTAAACCTCAGAAACTCATAGCTACACAATTCCCCTCTGTGTAGCTTATTAGTAAATATTCTTGTTGTAATAACAATTGGTGGTCATAAAGATCTGTTCGAGAAAACTGGGGATCTGTATATAACATAAAAATTACTGAGGATAGGCTTATCTCATGCCCCAGTTAATCCCTCTTTATACTTCCACTCCCCAGTTAGTCTCTATCATTCATTTTCCTCACCTTAAAAAGGGAATACATGAGCTTTCTCATCAAGTTGATATAAGGATGAAATGAAATCATAAATGTAAAGTGCATCAAGCACATCGTAAAATGTCAAGTTTTAGCTCTTATTATTGTTGTTGTGGCATTGGCCAGAAAGAGGTAAAGAGGTGCTGTAGCAGATATCTCAAAGATGCAAATATTAACAGCCCATGTAAAGAGGAAGAGTTTCTTAAAGCATGGAGATTGCACGGGCATAAAGAGTACTGTCAAAAAGTCCTTGTCTTTTGTCTTGTTGGGAGCCACAAGAGTCAGAGCTTGCAGAACGGGGTGGGATGTGTGTGTGTGTAAAATGGGAGTGTGTGTGCAGGGACTGAGGCAACAGAGAAATAATTGACTTTGAGGAGTGAGGCTGCAGATAGAAACTAGAAAACCACCAGGCTTGCTGCCACATGCCTGCAGTATGACTATTTTCCCTGTTAAGGAATTGATTTAAAGTCTCAGAAATTGGTAAGATTACATTCAGCCATGTTTACATACCCTGCCTGACATGCAACAATATTCAAATCTTATTAAAGATTGGAAATTAATTAATAATGGACTAACTTCTATCAGAAGGTATAGTTTGGATCTAAAAGTTGATGTCAACGGTCTCACCGTGGAGTTAGAAGACTGGATTACCTCCTGGCATTAGCACTTAAAGAGGTGTGAACTTGGTAACTCATTTCACCTCTGAAATGGTTTCATCAGCTGTGAAAAGAGGAAACTACCTACCTAACAAGTTGTTGAGAGTAAAGTTATTCATGCCACGTGGAACATAGAGATGCATTTTTCTATTTAGCGTAAATGGGAAAAAGGTTGAAAAATTACGGTGAAAAAATACGGTGTTTAACTTGAGTGTTACCAGGTATGTTTGAATGTGCACTGACATCTATTACCTTAATGGACTTTTATATTATCAACTAATATCAGTATTCTTAGTAATGGCAATTAATTTGATGACGTATTTTCCTCCTCTCACTGCATCTCTCAGCACCGTGCACAGTCGGATACTTTAAAATGTTGTGTCTTGAGCACATTTTACTAACACCCAATCCTCAGCTTGCCGGACACTAATGGACAGTTGGATTGAGTTCAGAAAATGTTCCCACAAACACTGCCTTTCGTGGCTTGCCCAGCGTCTAGCTAGTGCTGCACTGTTAGGAGTTAACAGCAATTAAAGCACCCAACGCAACACTTAGGAAAGGCGCGCAGTACTCCCCTGCGACAGTTCAACTTGTCTTTTTGATTAATTCTGCTAGCCGAGTTCGTGTCACCGGGAGAGAAAGCGTATTCCTCCTCACATTAAACACTAGAGTCTCGATTCGTTATTGGCGATGCAAGAGGGCCACTCCAGCACCTGGGCAGCTAGGGACATGGAACGGATCGGGACCTGCCTTCGGGAGGCCCTCCAGCCCTGGAAGTTTGCGATTCCCCTCTTGTAAAATCTAGAGTCACCTTGACCTTCCCGGGGAAGTGGGGAAAGTTAGTCCAGGGATGGAGGCGGGGAGAATAAAACTAAAGACAGAACACTTTCGCGAGCGAAATACGCGGTCACGTTCTCCTGTTTTCAGCGTAGCGTGAGACCCAGAGAGTTTAAGGGTGGCAAGAGCAGGTGGCAGAACTCCGCCCACCATCGCGCTTCCCCGCCCTCAGCTCGCACGCTCCACGCCCTCCGTGAGGTCCCGCCTCTTAGGCGCGCGCGAAGAGTTGTCACGCCACGTATTCTGGGAATTGAAGTCTTGGCGCCGGAAACCGCCTCAGGAGAAGCGACTCTGGCCTACATACCCCATAGTGCCGTGCGGCGCTGGCCGCTCCCGGATGTGCGCCTGGCGCCGGAAGAGAAGACGGCCCCCCTCTCTCGGCCCGGCCATCTTGTGGGAAGAGCTGAAGCAGGCGCTCTTGGCTCGGCGCGGCCCGCTGCAATCCGTGGAGGAACGCGCCGCCGAGCCACCATCATGCCTGGGCACTTACAGGAAGGCTTCGGCTGCGTGGTCACCAACCGATTCGACCAGTTATTTGACGACGAATCGGACCCCTTTGAGGTGTTGAAGGCAGCAGAGAACAAGAAAAAAGAAGCCGGCGGGGGCGGCGTTGGGGGCCCTGGGGCCAAGAGCGCAGCTCAGGCCGCAGCCCAGACCAACTCCAACGCGGCAGGCAAACAGCTGCGTAAAGAGTCCCAGAAAGACCGCAAGAACCCGCTGCCCCCCAACGTTGGCGTGGTTGACAAGAAAGAGGAGACGCAGCCGCCCGTGGCGCTTAAGAAAGAAGGTAAAGCTGTGGTAGAAGGTGGGAGAGACCCGGGATGGAGGGAAGGAGCGAGGGGACTTAAGGCTGTCACTTGCTTCTGGAGTTCCGAGGGTTCGCGGGAGACTTTGCCGCCGATTTCCTCAGGTTTTCCCCCACACCACAAAAGCTAGGTCCCGCGAAGGTGCTGGGAGCGTGGTAGCCCCAAGTTGAAACCACCTGCAAGGATCCTGGATCCACCCCCTTCCCGCCTCAGTTCCTGAGAGGGGGGAGCGTGCTCCAGAGATAAGCTGCTCCTTGAGCGTGTTCGCGATCCTCGGAGGTGGTTGCCTTCCCGCCGGATTCCGTGGCGGGCAAGCGCATGGACCGAGCTTCGGGGAAGCTGGCTACTTAGTGAAGCTTTTTGTAGTTACGGGGAAGCGTGGGGTCCAGAGCTTTTTCCTGCTTAGAGCACTCCCTCGGCGTGCTGCTTTTAGGTGCGGTTGGCTTCTTCCCTGCCATCTTGTCCCACGATGGCGCGGAGTACCCAAGTGAAAAGCTGGGGGTCGGAGTTTGCACCTGAGCTAGTTCTGGGTTCTGTGGAGTGAGCTACTGTCTCAGATGCCACATGTGCCTTATTGTCCTCCCCACATCCCTTCAACTATTAAAAACTACCAACTTGCTGGAGTGAATTAACCTTTTGAAAAGAGAAATTTGGTTACACTGTAGTAAGCAGAAGCGGGAATTCTGAACGAAGACTGGTTATTGCAGGAAATCCTGAGGCCTGTCCTCTCTCCCAACATCTCCCCCGCTTCCTCCCCCCCGCACTCAATATTTCATATGGTGGCCCAGCCTGGGCCTCGTGGTGAATTGAGTACAGAGGTTGTCACAGCGTTAGCCACAGCAGACCTCTTTTGAGTCTGTAACTTTTTCGCCACATGTGCGTGAAGCATGGTCAGGATTCATTGGCGGGTAATAGTTGCTACCAGAGGTCACTGTAAACTTCACAGGATTGTCTTGAAGTTGATTTTTGCATTTTCTTATTTTTGTTTGATCTTTTGTGGTGGATGAAAAAGCAAAAGAGTTGAGGATAAAAAGTGTATGTGATCAGTAGCAAGTAGGTGTAGGACTTAAGCTATGCATCTTTAAAGTTGCCTTTTTATGTTGAAAGTTGGAATTACCCTTCACTGGCACGTGCTCCTGAAAGAAACTTGTTTCTCATTAGTTTTAGTTGAATCCTGCAGCATTCAACTAATTATAAAAATCACAGCAATTGTGTTCGGTTTTGGCTTAGGATTTTTTTTTTTTTTTTAAAATACAGAGCTTCTGTAATGCTTGGAATGAAGAACCTATGTGGTGAATAAAACAAAAGCATTCTTGTGTTAAAATTAAAGGTTGGGGAGAAGCACAACTTGGGAGTGTTGGAAAGCCTTTTATACATCGTTTAGACCAAATATCAATTCAGTCATCTAGGTTTTAAAGCAACCTGTAGCACAGTTGAATAATTACTTAATTTCTGCTTTAAGGAACACAGGCCTGTATTACTGTTTTTGCTCAGGTTTACCTCCTTGATCTCACTAATCCAAAAAAAAGTGCATGAAAAAATTGAGTCTAATGTATACATCTAAAGTGTACCAGGTAGATGTGTTTCACCCATTTTGAGTGCTCAGACTGTGAAGCCTGATTTAAACCCCTCAGTTGTTTTGATCATAAAGCCCAGCTTTAAAGAGGTAAGCTTTTGACCTGGAACCTAGTATTTTAAGTTGCTGTGGTGGGGAATTACTTCATAAATTTATAACCAGGACAGAGTTTACCATTCAGTACTCTTTCCTTGGGAAAACTTACATATTAGCTATCACCATCTTCCTTAGATCACCAATTCATAGTACTCTTAACCTTAAATTGCATAAAACATAAGCTTATAAATACAGGGAAAATGTTGAGTGAAAAAGATTTTGTTTTTAAATCCTACTATCTGTCAGTTGATGTTTTGGGCATTGGAGACTGATAGACCTGTGAAAAGTCTCCCTACCTCATGTAGTGGGAAGAATTGCTACCTGATTATGTGTTTTTATGCCTTTGGTTATAGGTGCTGGCAGATACTAGGCATATCTTAGATACATGTTTTTAGTAATATTTTAGGAGTTTTGTAGTGTTTTGTCTATTTGAAGAATCTGAGAACTGACACCGCAGAACATCACTAATAGTGTAGCCTGAGAGGTTTTTAAATTTTTTTATTCAAAGCCTGGAATCTACTGAAAATCAAGTGAAGTTTGCAAGTACAGGTAAATAGATTAAGAGAAGCTTGAATTTTTAAATGTCAGCCATTGGGTGAATTTATTTAGTAAATTTTTTATGTTTTCTAAGCATAATAATGGATATTGGGTGGGGAAGGAAGCCATTGTTCATTCGGGTGTGTTTGGCTTGGATATTATGATTATGAGGACTGGTTCCATAGCTCCACCCCAGTACACTATACCTGTGACAACATTTGTTTAAGATGCTTTAAGATCTAACATTTATGGGCTGTCCTGAGAGTTTATGTGGAATGGACCTTAAAATTTCATTTAAGAGTTTGATATTTATTACTTAACTTTAGTTATAAGCAGTTGAATGATGGGGTGCATCCTGATGGTGGTCACTTTCTTAGAAGCAGTGAATCAGCTTAAGATCTTGTTATAAGACTAATTCCTCAGCCTTTTTTTTTTTTCTTTGTCAGAAATTATGGTTTGGGAATTAGAGCATACCTGAAATTTTCCAGTCATGAATTTATCTACTTATCCTTGAGGCCAGTAATGTATACTGGTTGCCTTTGTGGCCCTCAGACACTAACAGGAAAAAAGTAATACTGGGGGGAATCACTAAATGCTTCAGCCATCACTTAGTGCCACAAGTTTCTATTTCCTTTTTTTTTAAATTTTTTTATTTTTTTAAGATTATTTATTTATTTATTTGACAGACAGAGATCATAAGTAGGCAGAGAGGCAGGCAGAGAGGAGGAAGCAGGCTCCCTGCTGAGCAGAGAGCGGGTTGCTGGGCTTGATCCCAGGACCCTGGAATCATGACCTGAACTGGAACCCGCTGAGCCACCCAGGCGCCCCACAAGTTTCTATTTCTTAAATAGAAAGAAAATAGTTTTTAAAGGGGTATGTGTGTTTGGGGGGGGATTTAAAGATTTGGAAACAAAGATATTTGTTAAGGCAAAAAAAAAGCAGCTCTCCATTTATAATAAAACAACTGGACTATTTCCTAGTGGTTGCATAGCAGTATTTTTTTTTTTTAAATCTGTGTGTATGGATATGGATGGATACATATGTGAATACATATACCAATACAAGAAAATAGTACTCTTTTCTGGTTAGTTAGTTGTTTGAAACTGTGGAGATGTAATCCTCAATGCTGTTTGTTTTCCTTTCAGTTTTTCAATTTATAGAACTATCACTCTTTTTACTCTGCTGGGATTCTGTTTTCTCCAGATCATTTAAAATAGTGGTTCTCACTGTTTTTCTGAGGGCCCTTCTTTGGTGAGTGTGTTGATTTGCTTGGGTACTATTAATGAATGGCTACTGGTGTTAATCTCTTTTGGTATCTTTAAAGCCAAAATGTATCATGACTAAAATTTCTCAAAAGTTAGAATTTTAAATTAAGAGACTGTGGCATCTTGAAACCTGAGAGGAATGACGGTTACTCAGATAACTTTCAGGTTGGTTATAGAGACTGCTTGGTGGGGGAGGCATAATTATGCAAACTACACAGAAGTTTGAAACAAGTTTATGGTCTTTAAATAGGAATTTCTCAGGTACTTTGTTATCCTTTCTAGAGATGCGAAGTTTTGGCCTTTTTCAGCTGCAAGTGCTAGTTCCTGGATTGAAAAAAAAAAAAACAGCTTTTTTTTTCTTTCTGGTCTTCAATAGTCTGCCAGTTTTTTTGTGTTGCAAAAATAATTTGCTTACGCAGGTCATTTATCATTTCAGGAATAAGACGTGTTGGAAGAAGACCTGATCAACAGCTGCAAGGTGAAGGGAAAATAATAGATAGGAGACCAGAAAGGCGACCACCTCGTGAACGACGATTTGAAAAGCCACTTGAAGAAAAGGGTGAAGGAGGAGAATTTTCAGTTGATAGGCAAGATTTTTAAAAATCTCTTCATGTTTTGTCAGTTTAAGAGAGTCATGTCTTAATACAAATCTATAAATTGGGCGTAATTTGCCAGGTAGCGGTGTGGCTGGTTACGTTTATCAGTTTTTCAAGAAATACCTAAGTGTATTCATTGTTCTATTATGAACATTTTGGTAACAATTTTTAGTGTGCAGTCTTGGATTTCTGGTAATGAAACACTTCAGTTGAATCGATGGACAGTTTCTTTTCCTTGGTATCCCCAGATGTTAGCAGAAAAGTCCTGTTGGGTAATTGTTTATAGCAAAACAGATTACTCATATTATCATGTTAGATGTGTTCATTTTAATTTCGAAGTGTATTGGTGAGGTGTAGTGGTTTTACTGGATTATAATATGAATAATCATGAAAAAAGTACAGACACTAGTAATAAACTTTTAGAGAAAGCAAAAATAATTTTCCTGTTTGGAGGGAGCTTCCCAGTTCTGATTCCTTTTATGTGGTTTGAAGTAGACGGTTTCTGAATTTTCTAAAACCTGTGTTTAATGAACCATTGGGTTATTAGCCAATAAATATGTTTCTACATTTGAGCCTTTGGATGCATTCCATTACCCCTTTGATTTTTTTGGAAACCTTGGAAGTACATGATATTTTTTATTTGTTGCAGACCGATTATTGATCGGCCCATCCGAGGCCGTGGTGGTCTTGGAAGAGGTCGAGGAGGCCGTGGACGTGGAATGGGCCGAGGAGATGGATTTGATTCTCGTGGCAAACGTGAATTTGATAGGCATAGTGGAAGTGATAGATCGTAAGTCTTATATTGGTTTTTATTGTAGTTTTACATGTGATTCTACTTCTTTAATATAACAAAATTTGCATTTCTAGAATTAAAGAGTATTATGTTAACTCAGTTTTGTTAGTTCTTTTTCACATTACAGTGGCCTGAAGCATGAGGATAAACGTGGAGGTAGCGGATCTCACAACTGGGGAACTGTCAAAGATGAATTAACGTTGGTATTCTGATTTTTTAAAATAAATAATATTTAAATAAGATTGATTTTATGCTTTATTAGAGTTTTGTCTGTAACTATTATATTTTAACTTATCTGTAGGACATTAACAGGTGCTCTCAGAGCGACTCCTTAAAGTAGCTTGTTGGATATGTTTGAGTACAGTATGTCACATGACTGATTTTTCTATATTTAAATAAGTGTGATGTTAGTTTTTCTTTTCATACAGCTATGTAACTTTTCCTGAAACTTTACATTTTAGTTATTTGGGTATTCTGATTTTCTGTGTGTCTTTAATGGCTCCTGGTAGAGCTGTTGACCCTTGTGGTCATTAAAAATTTGACAGCCTGGTGATGTTTGTCTTAAAGTAAGCTACTCTGTCCTGCTACTTTTTGAGTAAAGTACTTGAACTATGTAAACTTGGATCAGTATGTATTTTTAAATTATTTTCTCTTAGAGGTCTACTGGGAAGTAAATTTAGTAAGAAAAGACTCAGAATGTGAAGATTTTTTAAATTGTATAAGAAATCCTTAAGCTACATGTAAATGGACCTAGATGCTTTTCTTTTTCTTTTTTTCCTTAGAGAGTCCCCAAAATACATTCAGAAACAAATATCTTATAATTGCAGTGACTTGGATCAATCAAATGTGACTGAGGAAACACCTGAAGGTGAAGAGCACCCAGTTGCAGACACTGAAAATAAGTAAGTGGTTTATGTATAGTGGTGATGCCACTATACATAAGCATTGGAAGCAATTTGGGTTTCTACCGAGAAAATAACATAGGTGTTTAATGCTGTTATTTGTATATGTGCTGCCAAAGCGAGCACTAATGCTGTTATTTGATGGCTTTTAACAGGAGACTTGTGTTGTACAACAATTCTTCAAATAGTATCTATTCAGAAGAGTGCTCTACACATTCCTATATTGGGCTATAATTGTTTGAAAAATAGAAATGGTTATTTCTATTTAAAATTATCATTGTTTTCTTTGAAAAGATAAGGAAAACACGTATTTTAGTAATATCTGTTAACTTTAAGAACAAAAATAAACTATTTAACCTGAGAATGGAGAATAGTAATAAGATGTTCTGCATTTTACTTAGTTATTTGGTAGAGAAGTTGTGAATGGCTTTTAATATTATTATAATGAATAATCCTGGTGATGATAGCTATCCAGAGGCACTGAATAGGTGGGAACTGGAAGCTAAAGTTGGGGGGTTTCTAAAAATTAGACCAAATGATTGACAGAAAAGGTAGTATTTAGAACACATAGTTCAAAGTACTTTGGACTCTTAACTATATAAATTTTATTCCAAAACTAGAAGACCGAGCAAATATTTTGTCCATCTGAAGTTTTTTTCTTTTTCCATCAACATAGAATTGGAACATAGCATTATTAGCATGTTTTAAAATGTATGAGGAGAGCAAAGGCCAGAATATGTTATTAATTCACTGGCTTTCTTCATCCAATTTTTTCATTTTCTGAATTTTTAGGTATAAGATTTGATTTTGAAGTTTTCATTCAGGGATGAAAGAATTGTAAAGATAGAAATACTTTAATGCCTTCCTCTAGTATCCATCAGCCCAAGCAGAAGTTACATGCTGGTCATGTAGTATTGTGATGTAAAGACTTTAGGAATCATATAGGGTTTATGATTCTTAATCAGAGCATATTTAAGTCGGGTGGTTTTCTGCTTTTTCTCCAAGGCTTGATCCTACAGTGAACCACTGTTGGTAATTCTATCATATTCCATAGGTTTGTTGGAAGAAGGAATGATAATTGATTTATAGTTAGAGTAAATAAAAACACATGGTATTAAGTGATGTTGAATTTGGGGTAATAGGAAATTACAATTTTGAGTGGTAAACAATGAAATTATGGTGGGCGACTAAAATGAACCTTAATGTAACAGGAGTACTTCACAACATCCAACACAACTGTTCCTTTAGTAAAGAGCCTATATTTAGATCACCTTAAGAGTGATTTGCAAAGATTATAAGTTTATCAGAAGAAATGATGTATTGACAGGACCCAGGAATGAAATTACGGATATTTGGCCTAAAGAAGATTGAGATAATGACATTAGAGCAGTTTCTGGTCTTATTCTAGAGTAGAGAGAATCTGAATATAGCATTATATCTTGCATATGGAAGTATAAATTTAAGAAGCACAGGCTGAACTTTGATTAATTCCCTTAATATGTAGTTTCCAGAACTTCTATTTTGTTCATTTGATCTTTACAACCTTTGAAGGTAGGTATTGTGGTTTCATGACATGGTAAAAATATGCCAAGTTCTATTCTTGGCTCGTCATGATTTGGGAATAACTAGGACCTTTTCTTGATCCTTAGTTTTCTCATTTGTAAAGTGACAGAGTTGGACTTGATATTGATAGCCAAGATCTCATTAATTAAATGTAAACATGGTATAGGCAGTTTTAAGATAAGATTTGTCAAACAGGAGTAGCATGGAAGAGAGAGATTTGAGCTCTAAGGCTAACTGAATCACCTGCTATCTTTGGAAGGAAGCAGGGCTCCCAAAATAGCAAACAACTTGTTTGGTGACCATTACATGTTGAGATTAGACTAAAATAAGAGAATCCTAGGCCCATGCTTTGTTTTTATAAAAAGGGAAAAGAATAGTATATAACAGTTATTATATCCTGAGAATTTTATTTGGAAATAACTAATTTAGTATTAAGTATTGAAACTTTTGTGGAGGGTTCTGCAGGCTGTTTTGAAAGTTTGGAGTATACAGGATTTTGGATTTATGGGAACTTTGCTTTTAAAATTGTTTTGTCATTAAGTGTTAGTTGATAAAGGAGAGAGGAACAGTTCTTTTATATTCTAGAGTATGAATTTTGGTTGTTCACGGGCGTCCTAGATGACTGCCTCTATTTTTGTTATAAGTTCTATATTGTGGGAAATTGTAGAAATTAAAAGTGTGTTTTAAGAGAAGCTAGGTCAACTATTTTAATCACATAAGGGTACAGTTTTTATTTGTTTATTTATTTTTATAATGATAGTGGGAGAGGGAACATAAGCACAAGCTGGAGAAGGAAAAGCAGGTTCCCTGCTGAGCAGGGAGCCCATTAGGGGGCTTGATACCAGGATGCTAGGATCATGACCCAGGTACCCCAAGAATACAGTTTTAAAGCAGTATAGTTTTAAGAAATGTGTATTTTGGATAAAGAGCGTTCAAGGTTGTTATTACTGATAGTTGATTTCATAGTTTATGAAGTTGAGTTGTGTATTTCTGTTACCCATGCTTTCACTAATTGAAGAAGCACGGAATTTCTATCCTCCACCAAATTATGTGTTAACAGTCGGAGGACAGAAGACTGGTATCCTCTTGTCCTTGGATAATCTCTAAAGATTACCAACAAGCCAAAATTTTCTTCTTCCTTATAATCATAAGTTACGATTTAATCAGCCCCTTACCAACTATAAAACAAGTATGTTTTCACAGGGAGAACGAAGTTGAAGAAGTAAAGGAAGAGGGTCCAAAAGAAATGACTTTGGATGAGTGGAAAGCTATTCAAAATAAGGACCGGGCAAAAGTAGAATTTAATATCCGAAAACCAAATGAAGGTGCTGATGGGCAATGGAAGAAGGGATTTGTTCTTCATAAGTCAAAAAGTGAAGAGGTAAAATTAAATTTTGTGGTGTTTGGAAATGCTCAGATGTGTATTGAATTGTATTTACACTACTTGTTTTAAAATATCACGTAGTTAATCTTTATAAAAAATAAAAACTTTACATAAGATCCTTGGGGGTAGATAAATTGTTCAAAAAGGAAAATAAACTATGTTACCATATATTTCAAGAAAGGTAGTCTTTCTATAAATATATCCAGAATATATTTAATGTGGTGGTTTTGTTTTTTCTAGAAAGCAGTCTGTTGTATATCATACAATTAATAGTGTTTTTGAAATAAGGTAGGTCTTTTCATGATGGTATTTTTAAAAGTCCCGCCTTTGAATCAGTTGAAAGGTTGGCATTTTCGTGTGGTTTAACCAAACCTGAAAGAATGGCTTCATCAATGTTCAGTTTTTCAAACTTTGTCATTTATAATGATCAAGACTCTTCAATAAATGATGCTATCCTTTCTGAGGGCTGATGTCTTATAAGAACCAGCAGATTAATTTACTAGTGAAATATTGGAGAAAGACATGTTTCTGGTTTCTGATTTGGTAACAGTCCCTTGGGCAGGTAGTTAGAGGAATGGCTCACTGCTAAATCATTTAGGGCTTGTGCAAGTATGAGTTTTTAATCATAAAGTTAAATTGAAATTAAGACAACCTGTAATAAGATTCAGTGAGATATTGCATTTTAATTTTCTTAAATATCTGCGAAACAAACTTGGGACATTTTGAAATAAAATCAAGGTTGAAACAACTTTGACTCAATAAAATAATATAAATGGGGACATTGTCTTAAGGGCCAAGTCCTGCGGGAAAAAAATATTTGGCTTCATTTGAATGCTTTTGCTTATTTTTTTTTGTAATTCTTTCAGATAAAGTTGTGTATCTGGGTTAAAGTATTCCTGATTAAAGAAATCATGCAAGTTCATCTGGGGAGATTGTTAATTTGTACTGATGATTAAACTGCTTAATATGGGAAAGATTTACTTAGGTACCTTTGATAGAATTATCTGTAACTTTTTTGGGGTCTTGACAAAACTGTCTCCAAAACAAGACACTGCACAAAATACTGATATATTTTACATAATTCATTAGTTACCCTGAAGTCTTTTATGCAGTTTGTAAAAATCAGGTTAGATAGTCACAGTTTTACATTGAGCTTTTCAGAAATAATTATTACATAAGATGATTTATATAGAATTAGGAATCTTTGAAAATTGTGAAAGTGGTTGAGAATAACTGAAACTGGGATGATTTCGTTATCAAGCCACTTTTTGTGTGGATTCATGTAGCCTTTGTGATGTGGCTACCTGTTCGGATCTGACCTTACTGGCATATATGGTCTGGTCTTTGTGTAGGTCTTCAAGTTTGTTGTATATTTAAGGGCTCTTTTTCTTTACATATCCTAATCCTCAAAACAATAAGTAGTAATTAGGGAAAATAAGAAACTTTAGAAATGGAAAATTGAATTACGGTGTTAATTGACAGGGCTGAAGCTAGAGCTCTTATTTCCTGATATCATTTCACTGCCCTAGAAGAAAAAGCAAAAACTATGCACATTTATTTGCTGCCTTTAAGAGATGTTCCCTGAACATCCAAATGTCCTCTCTATTACTGTAGTAAAAACTTTGAGGTGTTTCAGCAGTGTATCTATTAGGTTTTTTTGCTTCTGTGCTCTATAAACTTATAAAACGCTTCTAATTAATGAATTGATACTGTTGCCTTGCAATAGCAAATGTTTAAAAATTAAACAATTAGTATATATAATTGATTTCAATTTGCTAGTGGTTTTGTGGATTTACATTTAAACATTAATTTTAAATTGCTCTCTTAAGAAGAACCTTTTACTGCCTTTAAATTAAGTTGCCTAGCACTGAGGAATGACAGTTAGTTTGGATAGTAGATGATTAAAGGGGTAAAGACATAGATAAAAGTACAAAATTTATTGGTACTTTAAGGGATAGTTATTAACAGATGTAGTGTTAGAAGATTTAAAACAATGTTTATTGTTCCTTCAGAAAAGGATTATACCAGTATTTAGAAAAACTAAAACATACTTTAAAGTAGTGTAAGAAAAGTTATCAATTAGAAGATTTTAAAACCTGTTCATCCCAAACGTACAGGAAGAAATTAAGAATTCAGCTGCTTAAAATTGTCTGGCTTTGTTTTTTTGTTTGTTTGTTTGTTTTTTTTTAAACAGAGTGGGTGGTATACCTTATATATAAATACAAAGGAGGATCTGGATTTCACAGACATGTTGATTTTAAGGTTACCTGTCTATATTTAAGACTTGCATTTTTTATGCTTGGCTTTTCAAGGCTCCCTGATAGAAAGTTACATTTCACTTGAGTCT
Organism: Lutra lutra; assembly: GCF_902655055.1. Taxonomy (NCBI): domain Eukaryota; kingdom Metazoa; phylum Chordata; class Mammalia; order Carnivora; family Mustelidae; genus Lutra; species Lutra lutra. The sequence continues at coordinate 141,745,216 of NC_062281.1, forward strand.
GTCATTTTCCAGTTTATAGGAAAGAACACAGAGTAGTTGTACGTGAACAGAAAAGCATTCTGAGAAGTTAATACCTGATTTTCCCAAGTAATACTTGGGAAGAGTACAGAGTGAGTTTTCTTTATAACTTAAAAAAGTGATTCAGTATTTAAAGGAAAAAAAAAGTGATTCAGTATTAATCATCAGTAGAGACCTCCCGTTCCATCTATCCATAAGTCTTCATCAGGGGTTCCATATTGGAATCTACCTGAAGGACATATTTAAAATGTACTTTCCCAAACCTCACTTCTAAAGATTATGATTCAGTAGGTTTCAGATGGGGCCCAGCCACTTCTGTTGTTTGATTTTATACCTTTATTCAAGACTTGCCAGTATGAACTGTAGTTTATAAAGTTAAAAGTCAAAGGGTTCTTACTCTAAGATGACTATAGCTGATCCCTAAGCGTTACATATTAACTGTAGTGGCATTGGCATTTTTTAAATTATCATTTGTTGATCTATTTGTTCACATGAAGTGCAGATTAGATTTTTAGTCTTTTTAAGAGAAAGTTCATTATTTAGAAATTTGCAGTGTTGTTTTCCTATTAATCACCCCATGGCCTGCTCTTAAATTCTTAGGCTCATGCTGAAGATTCAGTTATGGACCATCATTTCCGGAAGCCAGCAAATGATATAACGTCTCAGCTGGAGATCAATTTTGGAGACCTTGGCCGCCCAGGACGTGGTGGCAGGGGAGGACGAGGTGGCCGTGGGCGTGGTGGACGTCCAAACCGTGGCAGCAGAACTGACAAGGTAATTTTAAGAATTCTTTCACTTTTTGAAGTTAATTCGAGGACCTCTTTCGGTAAATGAGTGCCCTAGATCTTTTTGGGGATAGGATTAAAAGGGAAAGGAAGTAGATATACCTTGAAGAAAATATATTCTAGGCTATATTTTTGCTTAAGGCACTTAATTGAATAGTGCTGTAGTAAAGTTACACTTAATCACTGTTTACTGAGTATTTACCAGGTGTTTATTGAGTATTTACTAGGTGCTGGTCATGGTGCTATGCTAGGTATTTTATGTACTGTGACATTTAATTATTGTTACTACATTGACATCTCCATTTTATAGAAGAGGAAATTGAGGTATAGGGAACCAAGTTAACTTTTGGCTTTGGCTGAGGTCTACTTGAAATTCCAGCTACTTCCTTTGCCTCGACTCTCCTGCTCTTTTAGTCTCAGGATAGCATTTGTGTCCATAATTGTGTGACACTAACTGGATGATTATAGGCATGTATTTTTTCTTGATTTTAAAAAAATTTTTTAACTACAGTGTGAGAGCTGGTTCATTTTTGTCCTACTTTTATAATTTAATACCTTGTACCATGTGTATGACACAAAATAGGTTCTTAAATATTTTTATAGAAGCCCTAGTAAATGATAAATTTGAATTCTGATCTGATACCAAAGTACATACTGTTAAGGACTAGATACTATTAAAATATTAGCAGTAACTTCTGGGTTAGGTTAGTTCATTGTCTCTTGTGGTCTGGCTAGGAAACAGTGATGTCCTCCTGAATTGTCAACACCTGATGATGCAAATTGGGAACCTACCTGCTTGATTGAGTCTGTCATGTTTGATTATAGTGGTAGCTTAATACAGATTTTATGGTTGCCAATAATAATGGGGTGCTGACTTCTTTTTCTTCCTCTGAACATCAGGTTTTTTAACGGGTCTTTGTGTATGTAGATCTTTAAGTACGTTTTTGCTGTTACTCTTTGACTATAAGTAGGAGTTGGGTCCCTTTCTAGTATTGATGAGTGAATCTTGTAATAGGTTTCTTAGCCTGCTTTCAAACTGAGGCCATTCTTATTTAGCAATTGAGAATAAAATAGTAAACAAAGAATCATATATATATCCCATGTGGTTCTCTTTATGTGATTTATTAGAAAACTAAACCCATGTTATTAAGGAATAGGTCTTGATAGACACTCAGGACAAGGCTTGTTGCAAATAATTATAGTCCTGTACTGATCTGTAACAGTAAAGCTTTGACACATTTTTACTTAGTATTTTAGAGTTATGTGTGTAAATGTAGACGTGGAAATCCAAGATTTGAGAATTGTTAATTTTGATTTCTTTCTTTTTCAGTCAAGTGCTTCTGCTCCTGATGTAGATGACCCTGAGGCATTCCCAGCTCTGGCGTAACTGGATGCCATAAGACAACCCTGGTTCCTTTGTGGACCCTCCCATCTGAGGTTTTGCATGCTTAAGGATCCCAAACAACTTAAGAATTTAAAAAAAAAAAAAAAAAAAAAAGACTGTCATTCATACCATTCACACCTAAAGACTGAATTTTATCTGTTTTGAAAATGAACTTCTCTCGCTACACAGAAGTAACAATATGGTAGTCAGTTTTGTATTTAGAAATGTATTGGTAGCAGGGATGTTTTCATAATTTTCAGAGATTATGCATTCTTCATGAATACTTTTGTATTGCTGCTTGCAAATATGCATTTCCAAACTTGAAATATAGGTGTGAACAGTGTGTACCAGTTTAAAGCTTTCACTTCATTTGTGTTTTTTAATTAAGGATTTAGATGTTCTCCCAATTACAAACTGGTTTTAAATATTGGACATAATATCAGTTTTAATACCTGCTTTGCATTTTCACACATGGTCAGCTGGGTCATGTAAACTTTGATTTGTCAAATTTTATGCTGTGTGGAATACTAATACTACTTTATGTATTTTAACTTAGTTTTAATATTTTCATTTCTGGGGAAAATCTTTTTTCACTTCTCATGATAGCTGTTATATATGCTAAATCTTTATATACAGAAATATCAGTACTTGAACAAATTCAAAGCACATTGGTTTATTAACCCTTGCTCCTGCATGGTTCATTAGGTTCAAATTTATAATTGACACAATTTCAAGTATATTTACTTTTACAATGTGTGGCTTTCCCATTTTAAAAACCAGACTAGACACCTTATTGGTGGAAGTTTAAGCTACTTATTGTTGATACACATCCTATCAAGTGAAGTAGTTTTATGGGGGTTGGGTTTTTTCCCCCTTCAAGGGATGGGTGGAACAAGTTGATTTGGCTACTGCATAATATTTAAACTGTTATGTAAAATAAGCATCTAGCCGCTCAGTATGATATGTGTGTATGGAAGGTCCCAAATCAAAATTGTTCTTCCATAATCAACAACCCTTTAACCCTTCCTTTTTCTAAAGAAACCAAAGGGCACTGGTTTGTATGGTAAGATGGGGGAGTATGTTAATTTTTGGAATTTGGAAAGCAGACAGCTTTACTTTATAAGGTTGGAACAGCAGCACCGTCCATGAAATATAAACCAAAAATCTTACTGTTTCTGAATTTCCTATATTACTGTTACGTTTGGTCTTGAGTTGATAGATAACTGTTCCACATAAAGTGATAAGTATTTTTTACCTCTTTCTCCATTAGAAAATTAGGTTAATGGGTTCCTTGAATGGGGGCATCACCACTTACTAAAACCTACATGGAGAATTATCAACAAACAGATTTTTCTAGGATTTTTTTTTTAATCTTATGCCACATTCATTAGTAAACAGGAAAGGAAGTTTCATATACAGTTTCAAAGATCTTCTGTAACTCAGTATTTTCTACCTGTGTATGGTAATGTCCAGTTTTGAAATATTGAAGAGCTTAAATCTTAAAATATCTGTTTAGCTGATTCATTCTCCCGTATACTTCTAAGAGAAGTTGTACAGTACAAGAGTTACTCATTTGGATTAGATTTATTAATCTAGTTACCTGCTAGTTTGACATCTTAGGAAGGAGGTAATTGGTTTTTAATGATGGATAAACTTTCGTGCTGGTGTTTGGATCTTATGATGCTGAGCATGTTCTGCACTGGTGCTAATGTCTAATATAATTTTATATTTACAAACATAACCTGCTACCCAGAGGCAAGTATTAATTTAGTCCATATGGACTATTGACCCCTCTTGAGATTGCAACATACACGCTCTGAAATCATTGTGGTTAGACTTTCGAGTATCTTACCTTGTTTCTGGACATGTAACATGTATGTAAACCTTGATTTTTAGCAACATATAGAAAACACCTCCTATTAAAAACACGTCACAAGTTCTACTTAGTGTCAGCCTTTGCTGGCATTCTGTCACTAGAGAATACAGCAATATCTGGTATGTTGCAAGCTTTCAAGATAGCCTGAACTTTAAAAAGTTGGTCCATTAGTTGTATCTGATGGATGTAAATTTGCCTCCAAGTTCACTTTGTGTCAAGAGCTAAAACTGTGAACCTAACTTTCTCTTATTGGTGGGTAATAACTGAAAATAAAGATTTTATTTTCATGCTCACTTCTTAAAAGTCATGAAAACAATCAAATAGGAGCCCATTTATCGTCACGTGTTTTCTGACCTGTGTGTGCACCCCCAAGATAATGATCACGTTTCGTTTCCCCCCCACCTTAGATTTAGATTTTGCCTTTGTGGGGTTTTTGTTAAACCAGGACATTGGATCACATTTGGAAGGGATGAAACCTACAGAAATTAGAAAGTTGAATTTTTAACTTGTAAAATGAATTTAAAAAAAATGAATTTCAAGGACTGACAAGGCAATTGGCATTTCTCTTAGCAGATTACATATTGAGTGTGAAGGTTAATCATACTGAATGCCTTTTTTTAAACACATGATAAAATACTAAAAATCCTTTAATATGTATCTCTAAATAATAGTGGTGGCTGATTTAATGTTCTAGTCAACATTTATTTTGATGCTTTTACATGGGAGTAATGCCAGAGTTGGTACTTAATATTAAGTACTGTATCTAGTTAATTTACTCAGTTTTATTTTGAACATGTAAGCATGACACATAATCTCCAGGGCTGTAAATATATTTGGGGCTTATTTCAGGACATGGGTTTGGAGGGAGAATAGTAAGTACTCATTCTGATTTTATTATTTTTCTAGTTGCTAGAGGTCTTTGCACTGAAATAGAAAAGTTTTACTGTGCCATTAGGGAGTTGCATAAAAGTGTAAATATTATGTATTGGATATTTAAACTGTGGCATATTTAAATATACCTTTAGAGCATTAGTATTACGTGGAAGGAACCAACAGGTATTAAAAGGTTAAAAAAAAAAAACCACACAAGTGTGAAGCTACTGGAACCTGAATGATACTAACTACAAGGTAAGATTATATCAGGTATATTAATGGTCATCTGTCCCAACTTGGATGCAGCCGGTATGCAAATTCTAGGGTTCTCAGGTATACCTAAACTGTATAAAGAAAGTAAGTTAATACTTAGATTTTAACCCATACATTTGTAATTTTGAAATTAACCTGTGTTGAGTGAGTAAAAACATAAGCCACATTTCTAAATCAGCTGGAAAAAGCCCAGAGTGTGATTAGTAGTACACTTTACGGAACGTTTAGTGACAAGTTTTAAAATGATCTCTTAACCGAATTTTCAGACCTAGTAATTACTGAACTAATTTTTTGATGTGATTTGCAAAATTGTCAAAGGTTTAGCATTAAGATTGTATTGACTGGCAGCTTTTAGAAATTTGGGTGGTTTCTTTTTGTTCAGCTTAGGTATACCTTGGTCATGTTCTCTCATGTTGAAAAATCCCACTTGAATTTTAGGTTAAATAGAGATGATGTACAAGGACTGATTGAAGTAAACATGTTTCAGGCTCGGAGGAATTCATTAAATCAAAGAATATAAGGAAAGAAAAATTGTAACTAAAGGATGAGAAGCTCAATTTCAGGAAATGATTAGTAGGATATAAAGATACATTAGTGAAGCTATCAAGATTTTGGCCTCAGAAAGATGACATTGGAAATTAGTACTATTTAAATAAGTTCTATATCTAAGCTAGGAGTCCCCAAACTAAAGCCTTTGGCCTGCTTTTGTACAGTTCATGAGCTAAGAATACTTCTACATTTTTAAAGGGCTAAAAGCTTACTATACAAAAGATGGATGTAACCCACAAATCTTAAAACATCTGTCCCTTTATAGAAAATCTTTCCTGACTCCTGATCTAAGCTGTCATTCCCAGGTCAACATAAAAGAGTTCTTTCAAATGAAAGTTTAGTTCTAGGTACAAATTAAATCATCCTACCCCATGGGAAGTTGTGAAGTTAGAAGTATCTTAAATCAAGTTACCTCTTAAATTCTACAATCAGAATAAGGGCAAGATATCTGGTAACATCTAATAAAGATGGTCTTGTTATTTTAAGAAAGATTATATAACTTGTAATTTAAATATATGTCCTGAAAACTTTAGGAAAATATAAATTTGCTGCAAGTATGTTTAATGCCGTGATTACAGTTTAATGTTTTATATATAGTACTCGTTTTTGTCAGTGCTAAACTCCTGTTCCAATGGGTTTTTCCCATGAGGTGAGACTTGTGAGCATTTTGTATAGGTGAGAAAACGAATGTCTTTTCATGAACTCCATAGGTTGAGTTGGGGTTGAATTGCTTCTTGATGACTGAATTCTCAGAGCTGCTTCTGAAGTATATTCATTTGGGCAGAATTTAGATTTTGTGCCATTGATTACCTCGTAAATAGCTAGAAGTCAATATTTCTAAATGGAAGGAAAGAAAAGAGGAAAAATGGCCCATAGAAGTTAGGAAATTACCAAATTATGTTTTTGTTTGAGGTGTTACTAATTATGTAGGTACTTAAGTGTTTTAAATTGTTAACATTGTCCCTTTTGCTGCCTACTTGGCAGGGTGTGGTATTTCCTAGTATGCTTAGGTGTATGCTGAGCTTCGTGCTTGAAGACATATAAAGATAATTGTGATAACTAATATCTGATAATTCTGATTAATTATGGATTTCTTAAACCTATTGGATAACTGATACAAGGTGTTGAGAGAGGTGCTCTGACCTGGTCTTGATAACAGTTTTATTTCTTGAATAGCTGTATAAATGTTAATGGTATGGGAAGGTGGAGAGCAAAGGGCTAATTAATATTCAGGATTTTGATACTTGGTGAACTGAGTACTGGAAATGGACAGTATTGATTACAGTATATTACCCTCAGTTGCATTTGTAGCTGATCATTTAAAAATTTTAGGACTTAGCTGTCTTAATTTGAAGAAATGGCACTGGTTTTCATCAACCTAGCATGAAGATTCCTTATAAAGTAGTCCACCTGAATGTGGTTCTTGACATTTGAGTGCACAGAGTTATACCTTGGGCATAAAATTTTTTAGCTGATGAATAATGTCAAAAACTTTGTTTTGGGAATTTGCTGAATTTGTTTTACATCTTGGGTGTAATAATCTATAGTGAAATATTTGACAACCTCACTCAAAGTGCTGAGACTGCAAGAGGTGGTTGTAGAAATTGATGGCTAAACACATCAAAGAAGATGGTAGTTGTTGCCACCCACCCACCCTGCTAACTTCCAATTTCTTGGCTGAAAATGCTGATGCCAGTATGATTGGTAAATTGAACTAAACAGATACCTTCCTGTTTAGAGAGAGAGAGTTGGTTTGTCTTTGATCTAGAAATACTGAATTTCCAGTGAAGCTTCTACACTTTTTTTCCAGTAAAGGAAGAACTTTTCCAGAAATTACAGATAATTTTGTTTCAGCATGATTTTATATACATAGTTACCAAGGTGTTAAGTGCTAAAGTCTAAAGAGTGAAGAAGAGTGCATGAGAAGAATGGATTGGATAAAGGTACTTTTACAACCTGTTACTGGTCACTAGGAAGGAAATCAGCATAATTTAGCAGGTATATTTTATTCATAATGGATGAGTGGCATTTAGTCACTGTATTAACAAAACCCAGTAAATCTTTTTTTTTTTTTTTTTTAAACAATTAGACCCCCTCCTTCCCCCCAACACACATACTTGGGTCATGGTGGAACTCTGGAAGTCCCTGTTGACTGAAGTGGAGAAGGGCATTGGATGCTGTGTAATGCTAAGTGAGATAGAATCTGAGAAGACATTCCTTTCAGGAGAAAATGGGCAAGATTTATTAGAAGATTGCCAATATATTGTTGATGAAGAACTGAAATAATAAGCACCTCCAGTTAAGGGAGGGCATTGATGTTCCCCCTTTTTCCAGGATCATCAGCCTTGCTACTTAAGAGTTATTAGACTTTAAAAATAACTGCAGATTTTTAGAGGAAAGAAATCTGAATTGATTTGAAGATTGCATCTGTAGTGGAGAAATGACTTATGACTTAATTATCCTTGCAAGTTATTTTAGTCTATTGCAAGCAGGTCAAAGTGGGTGTTTTCTAAAAACTGTCTGCAGCTGCTTTGAAATCTACCCTGCCATAGACCAGGGGGGCTAAACTAAAGGGAGTGTATACAGGAATGGAAAGGAATCTAGTAATAATGAAGTTGAAGTGCAAGTATGAGGAGAAAACCTTTAGGAAAAGTATTTTATGCAGTGTCATGGAAAGGTGGCAAGTGATTTTTTTATTCATGATGGAATAAAGTAAGATTTCTGTTTCTAAATGATACCTTGTGACACCCTATTTTCACCTTGAGAGTTTTTGTTTGGGGAGGACTAGGGATGGGTTGTCTTCAGGCTCCTTGGTTTAGGTGGCACAGAAAATGCGCCCTCAGCCTAACAGGCCACATTTGCTATGATTGCCATTTTAGCAGGTGAATTGAGATTTTTCTTTCACAAAGAACAAGTGTCTTATGTTAATGGTTTTCATCTGATTTTGAAAGAATTTTTTTTGCAGCTTTTTGAACTAGTAAAAGTATCCTGCTATGGAGCGTTCAGGGCTTTTGAGAACAGTTTTTTTATTCTCTGAGAAACCCCTGATAGTTATTACAGTATTTCTTTGGGGTCCTATTATTAACTTATAGTCAAATGTCTGAAATTGACAAGGGAAGGGTATTTTGAACTTCATCTTACATTCTTTTGCCAGGGGTAAGGCCAGGGTCTCTTATGGAAGAATTACTTAAATTTGTGGAAATTCAAAAGAGGCATGAATTTACTTTTAAAGGGAACCCATGACAGCACATGAATAAGTTTGTATGTCACTTAGAGATGTGATTGGAAATCTCAGCAGAACCAACTTAAGAATGGTTTTGCTGCCATAAATAAATGACCACTAGCAAAATGTGGAACCAATCACCACAGAATGGAGGAACAATTCACATACACGACAAAAGTCAAATGCAGCCCCAAGAAAGCCTTTGTGGAAAAAATTAATAGGTAAGTTGGGTGGGGTAATAGCTATTTTAATTAAAGAGAAAACACATTGCTCTGGTTATTTTTCATTTAAAAGCATAATGTACTTAGAGCTTTAACTCAATTTATCAACTCCTTAAGTAGTGGGCTTTAGTGGGAGTGTTACCTCCTTTCTGTGGCCTAACTGCCTTCCATTACAGGATTTAGATGAGCTGGGTAGATAAATTTGCAAATTCAGGAGTGACAGATATTTTTCTGATCATTTGAGCTTTACCATGGTTTTAAGTAGCTTTCTCAAGAATCAGTAATCTAGAACTTCAGAAGTATGGAAATGCCATTTTTTGGTTACCTAGTAAAAATAGGAATCAAAGATTTTTATGGCATTAACAGCCAATTACAGTCAAAACATCAGTTGATATGAATTTGTAGAGCAGTCTTACAAATTTGTAGAGCAGTCTTACATAGGAAGGAGTTACACAGTAAAGTTTATGCTCTGAAACAAGACTGTTCAGTATCAAGTACTCGTTATGTGACTTAGGTTGTTTCTGTTTTCCCACCTCTATAGTTAGAGTGAGTACTGCATTACACCCTTCAAAACTGCATGTACTAAGGACTGTGTTAGATGTTATTGTTACTCTTGTTATAAGGGGGATTTTGGAAACGGCTTGTCATATAAACTTTGTATTTCTAAGAACCATCGTTAACTTATTACCCTAAGATTTCCAACACCCACCCTCACCGAGTGTGTCATCTACTTTGCCTTTTTCACTTTTCTGCTATGCCTTCTGACAGGAGTACTATTGGTCAGTGAAATTGCCAGACACGGTGGAGGATGAAAGCGACATGGGCTTAAAGTGCTCAGTAGGGTCTGTCTCTAGATCCACTGTTTTCAAGTCTTCGGAAAGAAATTGGTAATACTTCATATTTTATTGACTTTTTCCAATTATAAAAGTAATGAGTATTTGGTGAAAAGAATGCAAAAATGTAATTTAAAAACCTATGTCTGGAGATAACCACTAGCATTTTGGTGTATATTCTTCCAGTTTTTGTTGTGTTTTGTTTTTGCATTTATAAAAAGTGAGAGGATTCTCTTCAGCTTTTTGTAACTAACCATTTCCATGTCAAGTATCTTTATACTTCTATAAAGACTGTATAGTATGCTTTTCAAGCAGTTCTACAATCCATTCCTATTTCAGGCATGTTAAAATGGGGGGATGGGTAGGGGGAACGTCCATCATGGAAATTGATGAAATATTAGTTTAATTAGCATATTTTTTCCTACTCTGAACATAAAGTAATGTTGTATCTGAAAACTGGTAGAATCAGATTCCATGAAATTGAGTGTTTCATTATATGGATTATGCTATAACCAGGTTCCTACTGAAGGGCATTTAGGCCCCCTCTCCATTTTCATCTATGCTGTAATCAGTCCTTTATCCAACTTAATTTATACTGTTCTTTAGTCTATGTTGCTAGGAGTGGAGTTACTTATTCAAGTTTTACTGAATATTATTGCCCAACTGCCTCCCAAAAGGAGCCAGCTAACATTCCTATTTGTGAATACCAGTGTCTCTGGTTAATACTGGCTAATTTTCCCCTTGATTTTGCTAATTTGGTAAGTGGAAAAATGGTATTTAACTTTCATTTCTTTGATTACAGGTGATTGTTTCATGTTTCTTGGGCAGTTACATGTATTTTGAGTTGGCTCGGTCCATTTTTCTTTAGTGTTGGCTTTTATATTGATTTCTTAAAAACACCTACGTTATTTTGGGCATATATTGCAAATATTTTTTATCTAATTTGGTGTAAGTGTTTTTGCAAAGTTTTAATTATTCTTTATTATTAGTTTATTCTTATTTAGGCTATGATGTTACGATCTGACGTTAAGATTGACAGCCAATTGATTGAGACCTTTCTGCTCGCTAATTATTCTAGAGAAGTGATTTTACTTTAGAGTTCACCCATCAGCCTTTCATAGGGTAGGTAATATGAATGTCCAGGAGTCCTTAAGATTGGGAAGAGAAAAATGGGGTTCTTTTGGAATGTTTGGGCTGCAATATTGGAACAGATCACAACTGTACCAGATGAAGGAAAAGGCTAATGGAGAAAAACCAAGAATCAAACATAAGGGATTGACTAGAATAGAATGTGCCTAGCTTGGCATGTCTTTCACTGGCCTCAGGGCATTGGTGAGTTGCAGCTGTGGGCTATTAATGGAAGCCGAGAAATTAGGACAGAATGGAAGGGAAAAGTCAGTAAAGGGAAAGAACTAGATAACACTAGTTAGACTTTATTGCCAAAAAAGAAGACAGGCCCGGGAAATAGGATCTCTGGCTTTTGGGAAAGAGGGCCCTTTTGAGGGGCAATTTAAGGATCTCTGCACAAGAATTAGTGGTGGAGACTCCCATGTATCCACTAAGAGTGAACTTGAACTCTATTTGTGGTATTTAGGTCTCAGAGAATAAGGAATTTGATGTGTTTCAAAGGAGCAGAGATTTCTGGGTTGGCTTTGGGATGTGTAGAAGGAGTGAGGATTGAAATCAAAGGTAATTTTCCTGAGTAATAAAAACTGAGCATAAGAGTATTCATGAGCCTCACCTAGTCCTGGTTAAAGGAGGCAACCTGATTTGGTATTTTGACTGCATCTGCAGGATGAGGGGATGGTGAAAACTACTTGGCAAGGGCAGAACAACGGTTACCCGTCCTCTACTGTTCATGAGAAGAGGGTATTTTATCTGGCAAAGTGAGCAGCTAAAGCTCAAAGAGATCTGTAAGAGCTGCTGCTACATGTATTATATAGCAATGTCAATGAACAGTAGGGTAGAATGTTGGGAATGAAGAACAAATACAAACTCGGTTGTCCCAATAGAGAGGAAGCAGGCACAGCTAGACTGGCTTCTGGAACAGAAGGAACAAAGTGATAACAGTGGCAGGTGATGATTCTTTGTTTTTATTGATGGCCTACTATGAAACAGGCATGTGCTGGGAAGGCAGATTACCATCGTTCCTGCCTTCATGTTATTTACAGTCCAGTAGAAGAAGTAAGTGGGCATCATGTTTAGGGAAGCAATGAGGGGGTGAGACCTCTGCAGTCTTAGAAGGAGCCTTTAGGAATCAAGGAGGTCTGTCTTTTTTAAATGACTTTTTAAAAAAACTTTTTCTTTTTTTTACTTTTTAGGAAAACAAATGCATTATCACCCAGAGACAGGAAAGAGTCTCTAGGGGGAAATAAGATTGGAGCTGGGTGTTGGGTCCAAGGTGGGGGAGGGATGAATGTCGAAGATGAGTATCAGGCAGTCAAAATCAGAGAAAAATAAAGCAGGTATTAGAAGAAGAGAAGTTTGCCCCCATTGTCAAGAGGTGATAAGTTATCCAGCTTCTAAGGAGGTGGCCTTGTCTGTTACAACCCAGTTTAAACAGTCAAACATGGGGCACTAAATCCTGGGTATAGACAAGCCAACACTGAAGCTGCTGAGCTGGAAGAAACCATGTGTGAAGGTGTTAATTCTTAGCACCTAAATAGAGAATAGAGATGTAAGGAAGGAACTTAAGCTTTTCAAAGAAAGCCTGTGGAAACTAAGTATGTTCGGAGTGTCAGGGAGTATAGATAAAGAATTAAACATGAAAAGGCATAGCAGATGTTCACCATTTCAATTTCTAAAGCTCTGAGGGACAGCTGGTAAAACCAACACTGTCTCAGTGCCCATGTTTGGGTGGTGTCAGGGTAAGGGGTAGGCTCCAGGGCTTGGAAGGGATTTAAGAAAAAGGTTCTTGGACCTTTCTTCCTATTTGGGAAGGACACTAAGCATTTTGAAGGACTTCCCTACCAGCTTTGCAGAAGGGCCTATAGTGAAGGGACAGAGGCATGATGGGATAAGGAAGGGGGACAAACCAGGGCCACAGTTTTAAATGAGTAAAACGTATCATGTTCCAAGTTCATGCTGAGAAAAAGAAAAGTATCTTATAGGCTCAACTTGAAGACCAGCTCAGTCTTCCTGAGGAAGGAAAAACAGGATGACTTGGGGGGAAAGGGATGACACAAATATAACCTTAGTGATTTGGGTCTTAGACCCTGAGACAGCCCTGATCCTGAAGGCAACAGCTGCTGCAGCAGAAGGAAGAGGAAACAAGGTGTCAGCCTTTGGCCCACTACTTTCCAAGACACTGGATTTCAGAGAGGGGAAGCTGTTGGCCCAGGGTCTTCACGGAAGGTTTATGGTAACTTTCCACCATCAAGCTGCTCTTGATTCACTGAAAGAGGGTGACGATGAAACAATAGGAAAAGTACATTTGTGAGGGTTTCATAAGGATAGTCACGACCATCTTGGGGGGACTTTTATGTCCTTATCTGTAAAATGAGGTTGATCTGTTTTGAAAACTTCCTATAATGCTTACTGGTGTATCTGTCATTTTGATCTGTGCCCTCCAATACAGTAGCCACTAGCCATGTGTGACTAATAACAGTCAAAATCTGCTTACTCCCTCAGTTCTACTGCACAAATTCCAAAGTGGCCAACAGCCAATGTGGTTCATATCTACTGCATTGAACAGTGAAGATATAAACATTTCTACCTTAGGCCTATTGGATGCTACTGACTTAGGTGTATGACCTGCTATGGAGTAGCTGCTTTATAAACTGTTGAGTGAACAGTCCCCTGCACTGTTAGTGATTGCTAGTAAGAGCCTTGGTTTCCACTCTACCCTTTCCCTTTCCCGGCAAACAGAGCCAAGAAGTTGTAGGAAACCAGATTGGAGTCTAGGTGCACAGTGTACACAAGTGACCATTGGACAACATGGGTTTGAATTGTGTGAGTCTATTTAGGTGGATTTTCTTCAGTGAATATAGTATAGTACTATGAATATATTTTTTGTATGACTTTTGTAACATTTTCTCTAGCTTTATTGTAGAATACAGTATATAATACATCAATAAGAGTGGTCATCAGGCCAACAGTTATCTTTCTGGGGAGTCAAAAAATATGCTGGTTTAAGCTTGTGCCCCTAACCCTCACATTGTTCAAGGATTACCCACAATCCCAAGGCTCTCTAGAGAAGGCAAGATGAGGTATCTGGGTTAAGGCCAATTCTCAGTTCCCAAGATTGATCCTGAGCTGTTTGTCTGCCCTCTAGTTGCAAACCTGATGGTAGCACCCTAGAGGTGTGGCCACTGGAGTAGAAGGCTGGGGAGGTGGGACACATTCAGGGTTAGGGACACATTGACTGTCCAAACTTCACCACTTACAGCATGAGGGAGTTGCATCCCATCTTTAACCGATCCAGAGTCAGCTTCTTGTCACAAGAGAAGGTGAGTGGGTGAAGGGAACTTGAAGGGAAAATGGAAAGAGAGATGTGTTGAGGCTCTAGTTCTTCCATAGGGTCAGTTATAGTAACCTCATGTGAAGGGAGATACTCTACGTTGGAGGGTAAGTAGCCCTCATGGGTGGGAAGGTAGTCTACTGGGAGAACTGTCAAAGGGCTCGCTAGGTGTCCTGGCTTTGAGTCAGGGCCCCTGCTCCCCAGCATCTTGTACAGATCCACTAGTTGTCCTGTCTCTGCTATGAGAGCTTTTGAAGGTGGTAGGCTTGAAGCACTGTACTGTGTGTCTTCCTCAGAGGTATAGTGACCTTGGACTCCTTGCCCCTTGACTGGCCAGTTGGGGTGATAGGGATGTCTGAAGAGTGGGGTTACTTGATGAAGGACTTCAGTGATGACCAGGGTCTCAGGTTCTTCAGGATTGGGCCAGTCTGTCAGGAGCCTGTCCAAGGGCAGCTGCTGCTTCTCCTGAGAAAGGGGAGGGAGAGACTGATACAGCTATGTTAAGTAAGTAGCCCTAGGTAACCGACTTTTCCAGGGTTATGAAAGGCCTCGCAGCCTGCACTGCCTAGTTGGCTCAAGGTGGGACACTGTGGGCCCTTGACTTTATGACAGGAGTGAAGCAGTAACATTGTCAGGGAGCAAGATAAGAGCCATGGACTCCTTAACGCCTCCAGCCAGTGAGTAACTTGCTACGCAGCTCAACCCTCAACCAGACTTTCTGATGAGTCCAACTGCACTAGCTATTTCTCTAGGATAGAGGGCATGGTAGGTGCAAAGCGAAGGCTGGGCTTGCTCCTGTCTGGGGGAGGAGCCAGGAAAGCCTTTCAAAAAGTCACATTGGAGCTAAATCTTGAGAAAGGTAACTTTTCATGTAGGGATGTAATGGGCCAGGAGGACTGGTCTGTTCTGGAACCTGTTAGTTCTTTTGCCAGGCAAACAGGCTTTGGAAATTTGAGGTCACATGATGAAGAGATTTTTTTTTTTTTTTAAGGGATGCTAATGACTTTGGGCTTTGCTGAAAGGTTCAGGGTAAACTGGAATCTGGAGTTCCTTGGAAAAAATATTCATTCTTTTTTCCCCTATGACTGATTTTGTCTGCTACTTCTCTGCCTTCTCTTTGTCAGTATCACATCAGTTACTGACTCTTCAATATCCTAATTCTTTCCTTTCCCAATTTACTGCAGATTCCCGAGTCCCAAGTGCAAGCACTTTGTTAACATTTCTCTTTCCATGCTTTAGTGGGCTCTACCTGCCCCTCAAAACTATCTTTCCCACTGACTGCTTGATCTTTCTAAAGCAGACTTCCAAAGCCTTCATCAACTCAGACTTTACCAGCAGTGAAGCTTCTAGCCCTTAGTTAGTCAGGCGCCTGCACCTTCCTCTCCCTCCCCATGTCTCCATTCAGAAACTACTTAAGGCACACCATCCTGTTTTAAAATTTTTAAACACATTTTTTCACAGTGCCACCACCACACTGGTGCTTCCACTGCTAGCCTCCACCATGCTTGTGTTTGCTGCACCATTCTGCTTGATGCCCTTCCTCTCTCATGAAGCCCCTCCTGATTGTTTCTGCCACTGGACTCCTACAACAGCAAAGAAACCACCATCAGGTTCTTGGCACATGGTATTTTATACAATCGCTTTTTTTTTTTTTTTTTTTTAGCATGCCCGTATACTATCTATAAACAAGAATCATTCATGCCTTAAGAGAGGAGTAGGATGACAAAAAAATAGCCTTGGTACAGTGGTAACCCTGAGGACTAGTCCCATCTCATACTCTACAGGCTAGGCAAATTCCTTCAACCTCTCTGGCCTTTGGTTCCCTCATCTGTCAAATGCCAAGTTGTGTAAGAGTGTTTAGGTCTGGATTGGCCTCTGATGTCCCCTTCTTTCCTCGAGCATGGCAAGCATCCAACAAGTGAGTGATGGTGCTGTCTCAGGACACACTTCCACAAAGGACACTGACAAGCTAGAGGGTAAGTGTGTGTTTCTTTTTTGGGAGTGTGCTTTTTCCTGATCATCACCCAAACTGGCTGTGGCAGAATGGTCTGGCTTGGTAGATGGCCTTCAGCTCTGGGAAGCAGAGCTAAAAAAGCACTGTAACCCAGATGTGGGAGAGACTATAAAGAATGCAGAAATGGTTTGTTTCTTTTGTAAGGTGAGGCATTTGCTATGCCTTCTTGAAAGCTTTGACAATATTGATAGGGCCTGCTCCTCAGAGCTTCTACAAAGCAGGCCCTCTGGCTAACAAGGCCTGGGGCAAGGCCTCTGGGACCACTATTAGCTCAGGTACCTTATGGACACCGTTTAGTTTCTGCAAGTACAAAATGGAGAACATCCCTGCGATAGTCTTTATGATTTGGCTTTTTCCCTAGAGCTTGGAGACATGTTACATTTTAGCCACATCTTAAAAAGTGGTAAGGGGGAATCTAAGGCCTGGGAACTCAAAGAATTCTGAGAATTTTGTTAGAGGTGAAAGACATAGTACTGTGTTTCTAATGTTTGCCTCAGCCTATTGCCAGGAGAACAGTTTGGGTCTTTAAAAACAGTCCACCTACTTTAGAGGTCAAGTGACATGGAGTTCTGAGGCTACCGCAAGGCCATCATAACAGATGCCACGTTTAAGCAAAATTTTATTTTCTAATTTACCAGTTATTTTTTCAAAAGATACATATGCTCTTAGTTTTGTAAAAAAATTTTTTAAAGTTTGAAGAGCCTTTGTAATGAAAATTAAGTGACCCTCTTACCTCCAACCTGCTACCCAAAGGAAACCAATATTAGTTTCAAATACAGGCTTCCAGAAATATCCTGTACACATGCTGCAATTGTGTATGTGAATAAAATTTCTCTCCTTTTTATACAAATGAGAACCCATTTTAGACAACTGTTACAAACTTTTTTTTCACCTTCAAATATCTTAGGGATTTTTAGACATGTAGATCTCTTTTTTTTTTTTAGTAGTTGCTTAAATACTATTGTATGGATGTACCCACATTTAATCTGCTCCCCTGGTGGCAGGCTATATTATGCCCAATTTTTTGGCTTCCATTTACAGTGCTACAATGAACATAAACTATACAACCTTGGACACATGGATGGCAATTTCTATCTTTTCTCTGTGCTACTGTCTCTAACCCTTTGTGTGTCTTTCCCAGCATTTCTTCTAGGTTTTTAGTCTTCATGGGCCCTACATGCCTCTGTTTCTCTTCATGCCCAAACAGAGGCAAACAGACTATGACGCCAAAGCTGTAATTTTGGGACCCAGGTGTCCGGGACTGACCCAGAGATGCTTCCTACCATGCTATTTCAGCCTCTTAGGATGTGGAACTGTGGAATCTCAGCAATGGGAGAGAGAGATCTTAAAGCTCAGCTGATGGAGCTTCTACTTGGATCCTCTCTGACACCGACAATGGCATCCTTATCGAATGCATGCCCATAGGTCATCACAGGACTGCCAACAAGTGAGAGCCCAGTGCGTGAACACCTCTTCGGTTAGTCTGTTCAGCTCAGAGGTGTTGACTCCTAGAAACCTTCCCCTGACCCTGTGCTTAAAGATCTTTAAGAGCATGTAATATAATGGCAGGTAGCACATCCTACTTGTATATGAATCCAGGATCCATTTACTAGCCAACTAGTGTTGGGCAAGTCACTTAGTCTTCTGTGCCTCAATTTTCTCATCTGAGAAGTGAGGATAAAAATAATACAACCTCAAAAAAAAAAAAAAACCTAATACAACCTCATAAAGCTGTTGTATGGATTAGATTTTAATGCATGAAAGAGATTTTTAAGTGCCTGGCATAGAAAAGCTATATGGCTATATATACCTTATTTTTTCATGCTTGGCTTTATTGCACTTTGCAGATACTGTGTTTTTTTGCAAAATGAAGTTTTGTGGTAACCCTGCTTCAAACAGGTCTGCTGGCATCATGTTTCTAACAGCATTTGTTCACTTTGTGTCTCTGCGTCACGTTTTTATAATTCTTGGAACATTTCAAACTCTCATTACTATATTTGTTATAGTGATTTATGATCAGTGATTATGACTTGCAGAAAGCTCAAATGAAGATTAGCATTTTTTAGTAATAAAGTATTTTTTAAATTAAGGTATGTATATTGTTTTTAGACAATGCACTGAACACTTAATAGGCTGCAGTATAGGATAAGTAATAACTTTTATGAGAAACCTAAAAATTCATTGACTTTATTGCAATATTCACTTTATTGCAGTGGTTCAAAAAGCAATAAATCAGAGGTATGCCTGAATATATGTATACGTAAACATATGAATATATTATTTAATAATACAATTATATACTGTATTACATATGATACAGTATGTATATGACATATATGTAATTAAATATGTGTCTACCTATATAAAAGCTACTGTTGTTGTTATTGTTCTTGCTATTGAAACTTAACAGGGACAAAATTCCTCAATAGTGAACGATGTCAAGTGTGAGTCTTCCTGGGAAGAAAAAACCACCTTTGCCTTGTATGATCCATGTGCCTTACGTGACATCTTCATCCTCATAACAGTTTACATGGGAGATACTGTCAATTCCTGTTTTACAGAGGATGAAACTAGGGCTCAGATCATCAGGACAGTTGCCCAAGCACAATCCACCATAAGTGGCAAAGGTGGGGTTTGCACCCAGACTTTATTTCAAAGGCACTAACAACAGTGACTTCAGTTCTCATTGAGGCAGACATGGCTGAAACCTGCTCTCCCCCTGAGCAACAGCTGGTACCACTGGCTTCTGGCCTGAGGAAGGGTGTGGATGAGAGAATGTTCTGTGTAACTGAGGAGAAGAATCTTGGAGGAGAATGGTTATGAGGTGCAAGGAAGAGTGTGGGGCTGCCAGGATCCTGGGCAAGAATGCTGGCATACCGCCTTCCTCCTCTTTGCTCCCCCGAATTGCACAGTCTTGCTCCATGTTCAGATGCCTCCAACTCCCAGAACCCCCACCCAAGATGGCCATCTTGCCCACAGTGAGCTATTCTTACCTCCTTGGGCTGTGCGGCAGTGCCCTTCTCATCCTTTAGTCTCCACTCTCCTATCTACTAGTCGAGCAACCTCTCCTTCTTTAAAACCTTTTCCTTACACAATGGAATGACTTACTGGCTTCCTGCCAACACCAAAATAGTCTGAGCTCTATTTATCTGTTCTATGCTCAGGACAGGAAATGTCACGGTAAAGCTCCAATTCTCTTGAATTTGGATGAGTCAGGCTAGTGCTCAGCAAAAGGCAAAAATACTTGCTTTTTTATTTCTTTTGAATTAGTTGAGGTGAGGAGGGGAACAGAAGGCAGAGAGAGGAATGAAAAGCTGTGGGTCTTTTTAGTCTTTTGGTCATAAGCTTCAGAAAATTTCTGTGCATGGGAGTGGTGACTCAGTAACCTAGCACAGGGGGTTCCACCTATTCATAGGAACTAAGCACTTGGTAACTAGAGTGGGAAAATTACATCACTGGAATCCCATCAACTCACCAGTAAGCCTTTATAACCTTACCTCTACGATGGGGTATTTCTTGGCCCAGGTGCTGTTCATTGGGTCTGGAATTTCTTTACTACACCACTGAGGTCTGAGGGCCAAAAGGAGAACAAATACCCTATAGATAAAACAATGACATCTGGTTAAGTGTGCCCACAGTGGCAATGACAGCACTGGTGCACTAATTTCATTGTAGAGGTAGTTCAGTATGGGGGTATGCAAATGAATACAATAAAACCCTGAAGGAGAAAGATGATGCATCATTCAAGGCTAGACTAGTTTTCTCTGAAGTTTGGATAGATGATAGAGTCATGATGCAGCCATTTGGGGTTTGCTAAATAAACAATGAAACTTTTACTCAATGTAATGTTTAGCTGTCACTATCCAGCCGGTCATTCATTTCTCAGTGACTAAACCCCTAATGTGTGATGAGCACATGCCACATACTGGAGATGGAATAGCAAGCAAGAAGACATGGCTCCTATCCGTGGGGAGTTTACTATTTAGGTTAGAATGTTTATAAAGTGTTCATGATAACAGGTAAACTATTATGATAAAAGTAAAAAAAAAACACACAAACCCTTAAAGAACAAAACAGGATACAAATGGCATAAGTAGTTTGAACATAACCAAGTTTTTAAAAAATGCTCAGAAAAAAAAGCCAGAGAGAAATAATCCAAACTGTTAACAGTAGTAGTATTTGATAATCAGAAGAAATATGGGTCTTTTTTTTCTTTCTATCATTTCTGGGTTTTTGAAAAAAAATTTTTCTAAAGATTTTATTTATTTACTTGACAGAGATCACAAGTAGGCAGAGAGGCAGGCAGAGAGAGGGGGGGAAGCAGGCTCCCTGCTGAGCAGAGAGCCTGATGTAGGGCTCAATCCTACGACCCTGAGATCATGACCTGAGCCGAAGACAGAGGCTTAACCCACTGAGCCACCCAGGTGCCCCATTTTTGAAAATATTTTAAAATGTGTTCATATTACTTTTGTGACATGGAAGGAAAAGATTCCTAAAACTGTTTCTTATAAATGCCTGTGACTTAAATGTTTTATTTTTTAAAATTTGAAACTAATATGAAACATTTTTGAAAAATTGGCTTTAATAAGCTTTGATGTGTAATAAGAGTAGAAAGCTTCCAAGATGGTTAGTCCTTTGAAGCAAGAGATGTGCCCCTGTGACAGTTTTTCTCCAAACAAATGTGAGCAGATCATGCAGATGAGGACAGTGCCCAAGGGATTGGGGGCCAATAAAAACCTGGAAGAAAACGGGATCCCTAATGATTGTGTGGAGCACAGCTGCCAACCAACCTGGATGACTCATGTCAGGACTACTCTGTGGGAGAGCAATAAACTATTTTATTAAAGCCACTGATCTGGAGATTTTTTTTTTTTTTTTTTAAACAAAAAAGGCTTCACCCTAACTGGTATTTCCCTGAAGAAGATGAATGTGATCCTCCTTGACTCTATTCGAATTAAACTTTTTCAAAGTCTACCTAAAGAGAACTTTGCTTTGAAGTATCTGTCACACATGGGAGCTTCAATAAATGCAAAGCCTTTCAGTCAAGTTCAATGGCTAGTAGAATGACTTTGAGCTTGTATTATTTTGACCTCTCCTTACTTTATACATTTGGAAAAAACTCTGTATCGAATAACTCATTAAAAAATTCTCTTCACAAAATCATACCTGTTTAAAGAAATTGTAGAAAATAGTTAAACAGGACTACAATCACCTGTTATTCTATCCTCTGATAGAACCACCATTAACATTTTGGTGCATATCTCTGAGGTAGAGAGTGTTAATCACTTCCCAATACTCCTTTACCTTCTTCCTTAGGTAGAAGACCCTGATACACTGGGATGACAATGAGCCCAGATGTAAGACGACAGTTTTAAGTTTCCCTTACTCTACCACGTTCTGGCCAATGTGGTGTAACCAAAAGTGTCCTAACTTTTTCATTAAAGGCTCCTGAACAGGGATGTGTGGGCGCTTTCCCTCCTTCTGCCTGTAGTTGTAGAATGCAGACATGACGACTATAGTTCCTGCAGTCATTGGACCATGAAGTGAGCCAAGGGATGAAAGCCAAGAGAGGATAGTGGCACAAAATGACAGAAGGAGCCTAGATCCCTAATGACTACATTGCTACTATACCAGTCCTCAACCTAAGTTTACATCGTTAACTTGGGTGAGAAACAGTCAGCTAGTTTAAGTCCTATAATTGGCTTTTTACGTTACATAGAACCAAATTTAATGCTAGCTGATATATCTTGCATGTGGGTATGTGTGTGTGTGTGTGTGTGTGTACTTCTTAAAAAGTGAAAGTATGTAATTTACAACCTTTTTAACGTAATATTGCAAATATTAACCATTTAATTTTCTTCTACCTCTTTAATGGATATAATATGCCATACAGCATGAGATACAGTTTGATGTAGGAAACCAGTCCCATATCACTGGGCATTTAGGTTCTTTCAAATTGTTCTCCCTTAATGAAAAATAATTTGGTGAACATATTTGCCACTAAATATATGCATATACTTATGATATACTTGTAATAAATTTCTTCTTATAAATTGCTAGGTCATAGGTATGTTTTAATTTTTTTTAAAGATTTTATTTATTGACAACACAAGCAGGGGAAACGGCAGGCAGAGGGAGAAGCAGGCTTCCTACTGAGCAAGGAGCATGATGTGGGGCTCGATTCCAGGACCCTGGGTTCATGACCTGAGCTGAAGGCAGATGCTTAACTGACTGAGCCACCCAGGCGCCCCAGTATCTTTCAATTTTTTAAAATTAATATACACTGTTGTCCAAGAAAGTAGAATAAATTTAGTCTGCTACCAGAAATGTTTGAGAAAACCCATTTCTCTGACCCATAGTGGCAACAGCTATTATCATTAAAAAAATAAATTTACTGAAATTTGAAAATGTAACCAACTCACTTTTGCCGGAAGTAACGCATTGAGAAAATGCCCACTATGACGACAGCAACACAAATGCTTGGTGCCACAAACACACTCCAACTGGCTTTACCTGAAAAGTTAGCAAACCCTGTGACTTAGTTATCTGCAATGAACATATAAAAATACATTTCCGTGAACCCTCTGGCACCTACCCACAACTACTGGATAGCTAGGCTCAAAAACAAGGTCAACTTGTTTTTGTCCCTTCAGTTGGGGAAAAGGGGCCTATGGTTCTAAGGAAGGGGCTCCAGCCCTACAAGGGCTCCTTCCTCTAACAGGGGCAGAAGGAGAAGGGGGTGTGGTATACAAAGCATTGGCTGTGAACAGGGAGGCCCGAATTCTAGTCCAGGCTTTGCCACTGACGGCTATGAGATCAGTGGACTTCAGATTCTTGATCTATAAAGGTTGAATGGTGACGTCTACCTTGCAGGTTGCTGTGAAGATTAGAGATGGTGCATATGAAGCACATGGCGATGTATCTGAATATAAGCAGCCTTTGAGAAATGGTATGACCTATTTCACCAAGCCATTGGAAAAGACTGCTGTTTTTGTTTTTTTTTAAGATTTTATTTATTTAGTTGACAGAGAGAGATCACAAGTAGGCAGAGAGGCAGGCAGAGAGATGGGGGGAAGCAGGCTCCCTGCTGAGCAAAGAGCCCGATGCAGGGCTCGAACCCAGGACCCTGAGACCATGACCTGAGCCAAAGGCAGAGGTTTAACCCACTGAGCCCCGTAGGCGCCTGAAGGAAAAGCCTTCTGTTTTAGTAGGGTCTTTGAAATTGTTCTGATTCCTTGCTATGAATATGCAGTTTGCAATGTGTTAGGATTCTTCATTAATTCATCCAGTTAATGAGTATTAACACATTAGGCCCTCTTGGATGCTGGGATGCACAGATCACTAGGACATCGGTTCTGCTGACTTAAGTCATGAATCTAGTCCAGGAGACATGTGTAAACATGTAAATAAACCACGATGCCATGGGGTATACATAAAGGCATGTACAAGGCAGTGTAGCAGGGATCAGCATGGGAAATGATATCAAGGGGAGCCCAGGGTGTTCTCCCAAATACACAATGTGAAAAGTGACAGATCGGAAGGATGGAGCCAGCAAAGCAGACAAGTTAGCGAGGCAGACTAGACACAATTAGGCAAAGGCATGGAAAGAGCAAACAGTGTGGCACTTTCTGGCAACTACGGGTAGCCTGGTCTTGCTTTCAAGTATAAGTGATGAGCGTATGGCAGAGGATGAAGCTACACAGGTGAACAGGAGCAGATCATGCCGGGCTTGGGAGGGGGCAGTTTGAATTTCGGCTTGAAGGGCCTTGGGGAAACACAGGAAGTGGAATGTCAGCATGGAGCAGGGTGTCTTGCAGAAAGATTCTTCTGTTCCACAGCAGGGCAGGTAGAGGTGGGAACCCGGGGGAGAGAGGGTGAGCAAGGAGGGATGAGAAACCACAGCCCTGCCAGCCCCCATGAGAGGTGTGTCACGGGGGCTGAAGGGGGGGAAAGTTGATGCAGGCAGCTTTGCTACTCCCACCACTCAATCAGCACGATCTGACATTTCTTTAGCATCTGCTGTCCTTCCTGGGCAGATGGGACAAGTCTGGAGTACCACAAGTAGAAAGATGCTGAGTCGTTAATCCAATTAATCCCTCACAAGTTAGTTTCCATAGGAGTACTAGGAGACGGGGTTTGTCAGCTTTCCCAGTGGAGAAGTACCTGGCATAGAACAACAAAGTCCCGAATGATCAACCTGATACCCCATGTTGCAAAGCAAGAACAGCTTGTTTCATGCTTGGAGCAGATACAGACAGGTGCTGCCAGAGAGAACAGCACAACTTAGCCCGCAGAGGGAAGCGAATGTTAGGTCACTTATTTATATATTCCAATTTAACTGAAGTCACTAAAATCTAACTTTGAACTAAGTTCTACCATTTGCCACTTCTACGACTTTGGGTAATTTTCTGTACCTTCTCGGCCTTATAAAAAGGCATCCTCATTCCATATTTCTTTATTCATTTTGAATAGAGTGCCTCCTGGTACTGTAGCCAGGTACAATCATGTAAAGCAGACACTTTATGTGGCTGTGGTCAGGATTAAATGAGTAAAAGCATGTGTTATACAGGCTGAATTGTGTCCTCCCACCCCAAAAATCCTATGTTGAAGTTCTAACCTCCAGTACCTCGAAAGTGACCGTATTTGGAAATGGGATCACTGCAGATGTAATTAGTTAAGATAAGGTCAGACTGGAGTAGGGTGGCCCTAATCCAGTATGATCAGTGTCCTTTTAAAAAAGGAAATTTGAACAAAGACACACACAAGGAGAATTCCATGTGAAGATGAAGACAGCGGTTCATAAGCCAAGGAACACCAAAGACTGCCACTCAACTTGGAGGGGAGAAGCAGGGAGCTGATTCTCTCATAGCCCTCAGAAGAAACAACTCCGCCGACACCCTGAACTCAAGACTTCCACAAGTGTGAGAAAATAAATTACTATTGTTTAAGCCATTCAGTTTGTGGCCCTTTGTTACGAGAGCCCCAGCAAAATAACTACAGTATGCAAAGTATTTAACACAATGACTGCTGCATAGTAACTATCTGATATGAAATATCTGCTATTATTGAGATTATTCTCATTGGGCACTGGAACAGATATTTAGTGAACAAGTACTGTAGTAGACCTTGAAGATAAACAGAATCCAGTTCCTGCCTATTGGATTCAGAGTTTTGAATAGGGGTCAAATGTAGTGCATTATGAAGGAATTATGTTGATGCATTTGGGAGGGTTTCCTGGAGAAGGAAACATTTAGGCTGAGTTTTGAAAGGTAAGTAGGTACTATCTCCAAGCAAACCATGAAGTGGTAGGGTACTCCATTTAAAGGAAACAGCAAGTGCAAAGGTGTAGCAGCAAGAAGGTAACTGATGAATGAGAGAAACTCTGATCATCTCTATGCCAGACATAGTGGGAGTGTATGCCCACGTAGGGTTCCAGGGTGGACACACCATCTTTGAAGTTATTTCTTACCTTGCAGACAAAACTCCCTCTCGTTTCCTGGGGGGCTTTCCCCAGCAGCTGTCAGAGCTGTCATCCACAGGACATATGTCACTCTGGGCTGCAGATTGTCTATTGAATGTGAATTTAGGGATACCCTGTAGGGAATTTCTGAAAGAAGGATAAAGATAAAAGAAGAAAGGCATGTATTAAAGGAAATATTTGAATGTGAGCTTTACTTATTTTTATTGTTGTTGTTAATGATTTATTTAATTTGAAAGAAAAGCACATTGCTGTTTTATAAGTACTAATTCATTAGTACTTAATACTTTGATAGGCCCTAGACACTGTCATTTATGGTGGTCCTACTTCACAGCATACCAAAATAATTAAATATATTTTCTGTGGTAAAATCTTTTGAAAGAACTTTTATCACTCTGCCTTTTTTTTTTTTTTTCAGATTTTATTTGAAAGACTGAGCTTGTGCATGCACAAAAGCAAGAGCCGGAAGCGGCAGAGGGAGAGGGAGAAGCACACTCCTCGCTGAGCACGGAGGCCCAGGCAGGGTTCCATCCCCCAGGATCATGATGTGAGCCAAAAACAGACACGTAACCGACTGAGCCATCCAGGCACCCCTATCATTCTGCTTCTGAAATTATTTAGCTGTAGTAACTCCTTTTATTTCCCATGACTATAACGTTTCCCACGTTTTTAGATATCTTTGAAAATTTGGGGGGGAGGAAATTAAATACACAAATTGTTTTCAATAGAATTTTTAAGCAAGCTAAGTTTGGCAGTTAATAGACAGTTAGGTAACATTAATTTTTATTTTCTGCTTTTTTTGGTAGGTCCTGGATACTGGTCTTAATGGGTTTAATATAATGATCTGCTTTGACATAAAACCTAAAAGTGGGAGCAATGGTACTTAAATTAGATTTACTTGGTGGTTTAAGCGTAGATAATTGGTCCCTTTTGCTCTCAACACTCCTACAGAGTCTCAGCAAGGAAGATGTTGTGTTTTTTGGGCAATGCACGGGTGTTGTTTTTCTCCTCCTATAGTACACAGGCAGTCTTCTCCAGCGATCTGCCGAGTGTGAGTTTTGGAGTGACTTCTCAAAAGCTGGGGATACGGGGGCAGGGGGACTAAAAGATCAAGGGCAGAACTTTGGCAGGGGTCGCCTCCTGGCTCATTCAGCAGATGCGTCTGTGCTGGTGATCAAAGTGGAAACTAGAACCCAGCACTTCGAGCCTCAACATCAGTTACCAGCTCACAAACCCCAGGGCAGGTCAGACAACACTCCTGTTTGCTAAATTTATTTCAACAGTCACAAATATTTATTGAGCTTGTGCTCTTGACAAGTCACCACGTATACAAAGGCACAGAATCTTCCTCAAAGTGTTCAGCATCTAATGGGGAAAACAGACCTCTTGTATTCCCACACCCATGTTTACTATGGGTAACCAGCAAGAAGGAGACCTGTAATATCATGGTCACTTCACCCAAAGGGGGTGAGGCCTGAGCAGATCACCTAACAGCTGTGACTATCAAAGCACTCTCTATATTCAACATCCTGTTGAGAAAAAAGTACCATGTGGAAAATTGCAAGCCAATTCTAACCTGATGAAATTGTTTGCACAGACTTAACCAGTCTGATTGAACTCAAAAATCTCTTTCCTTATTCCTAAGGCAGGGGATTACAAAATTAATTTTGGAGAGACCTTCTGCTCATCTTGCTGTAGCAAACCATCAGTGAGCCTCAGAGTCAGCTCTCTGACTGCGTGAAGCCATCTCCAGCTTCGAGAGTGAAATGAGACCTCAGAACAGAAGGGAAGGGATTTGAATGGTTTGCTAGTCAAAGAATGGTCAAAGAAGTTTACATGCAAACACACACACACACACACACACGCACACACGCACACACACAAGCTTGCGCATATATTTGAAGAACAAAAATCGTAACTCTGTGGAGGAAGCAGTGAGGTGGTTGATGGAGCCAGCAGTGTCGCTAGCAAAAGAATTTGTGTTGAGTAATGGGACAAAGAAGTCAGGCCAGAAATACTGGTTCTGCTGCCTGGTCCAGACTGTGATCTCCAGCAGAGATAAAGGGGGGCATTTAATTCATAGGGGTCTGAAATTTTAGGTTCCGGTGGTGAAACAAGGAGGCACCAGTTTAGGAAGATGGGATAGTTGCCAATCTTTTGAAAGGCTGCAGGTAGGAAGGTCAAGTGCTACCAGACAAAACTTAGCTGCAGTTACTGGAAACTAGTTCTAACCTGACAGTCTCCACTGGTTTAACAAGTGTGGGGCAGTACTCACTCATGTGTCAGTCAACAAATACTGTTTTTACGCATACCTCCTGTATGCCTGGCAGTATGGTAGGTATAGGGAGACAATGATGAGCAAACCGCCAGGGCTTCTTCCTTCAAGATTCTTTGAAACTGTTGACAAAAACAGCCAGGAAGTAACAATGCACAATGTGTGCACTGGTAGAGACATGCACTCTTGGAGCCCATGGCAGTGTCGGCATGTATCCAGTGGAGCGGCTGTGCGCCAGAATCCCCTGAGCAAGATACTGACATTGCGCAGCTGCACCCCTCCTTTCTGCTCAAGCAGGACTATGTACTCCTCCTGCACTCCCCAGGCTCCCTTTGTGCTGCTGCCTGGGGTGGGGGGTAGCACCCAACGACAGAGGACAGGGCCCCTTCCTCCTTGGCGCTCCATCTTCCTCTTCCGTTTGTGATGTCCCTTGGACGTCTTTTTCCCTTGTCCTCACTTGCTGCCCTCTACCGCTCTCTGGAAACTGTACTTGTGGGTCTGCCAATGATTGCTGGTTGCCAAATACAGTAGGGAGCTGTCAGTCCTTGATTCTAGCGGTTACATCACCTTTGTGGACCTCTCCATCTCCCTCCGTAGACCCAGAGCTCTCGGAAGACAGGGCACAGGTCTGATTCATCACCAAGTGCTTACTGAGCAAAAGGAAAACTTATTTTAAACTGGTGTGAAGTAGGATTTTGAATCTCTACCTCCTTTCAACTTATTTTAAAATGGCCTTACATAGGGGGTGCCTGGCTGGCTCAGTCCCTGGAGTGTGCCACTTTTGATCTTGGGGTCTTGAGTTGGGTGTTCAAATTACTAAATAAATAAATAAATAAATAAATAAAACAAACTTCAAATGCCCTTACATAGACTTTAGATTCATCAGATTTGTGATAAAATAAGGTAGAGATTTTCTTCAACATGTCTAAGAGTAGCTTTAAGAACCAAATGACTGTGTTGATTGTTAATAGGCATCGTGGTCTTAATTCTGTAAAATGACAGTTGGGGGTGGGAGGAAGGAGCACATTTCAAGTGGAGAATTCCAAATGGCCCACAAAGAGGTCAATGAAGTCACCAGGTTCTGGGGTGCATTTCTGGACTGACTTATCCATATAGGCCCAGTAGGAAGCAGCTCTGTTCAGTGCTGGGTTCTACTTACCAATGGTGGATTAGTTAAGTGACTGCTTGCAAGGCCTTATAATAGGATTATGTAGAGCTTTTGTTAAAAAAGAGTGATGCAAATCCATATGTACTGATGTGGACTGATATATTATTGAGAGGTAAAAAGCAAGGTGTAGATCGGAATATAGATGATGGTCCCAAATATATGCTTTTATGTGCATTAAGGTTTTTTTTCTGGAAGAACATGTGAAACACTGCTATAGCCTAAGAATGGAGGAAGAGATAATTTCCATTGTATAGCTTTCTCAACTATTTGAATGCTTTTACCATGTGCAAGGGTTATTTATATAATAAAAATGAACTAGCATTAAGAGTGCTAGTTAATGCTAACACTTAATGCTAGTTTATTTTTATTATATAAATCAATATTGAAAAATATTGAAAATCAATATTGAAAAATCAATATTGAAGATCTGCTGAGGTCAAGAGAAAGGACCATCCTGTCCTATCTCCTAGGTAAAAGTCCCTCTTGCAGAAAGCTCTCTGGCGCCCACATCTCAGCTTGGATTTGCTGCATTCTTCCTGGACCTAACAGCTCTCACGAAGGAATAAAAATATTGCTTCTTTATGATAAATGCTCCTGAAAGAAAGCCAGCTTGCTTATGAAATAAAAAGAAGGTCAAGCCAGGAAGAAGAAAAAAAAAACCACGACTCTGAATAAATCAAAGATTAGAACATCAAATCTGGCAAGGAACTTGGAGCTGCTACATAAATGAGAGATGAAATCATCTGAGATAATGTCCCAGCCAGAATTTAATTGCTTTCGTTTTAGAGTTATAGAATAATTACAGGTCAAAAGAAGTTACTTACCCTGTATTGTATTTTACCTATTTTAAGGAGAAAATAATATGTTATGATAGTATTTGCAAATGTGAGGATTCAAAATTTCTCCCAACTCATCCCTTGCAAACCTCAAGGGTCTGCATAATAGTATTCAAATGCTATTACTGCTTTCTGAAATGCCGTCTCGCTACGTGAGCCATTCCTAAGAGCCTAGTCCATCACCTTCACTTCTATTTGCTGGGCACTAACATAGTCAGTCACTCTGTGTGCATGTGTGTGTTTATATCTTTCATTTTTCTTCATTCAGTTAATTTCATGGATATTTAGTAAGCACCTATGTGCCGCTCATCACGCTAGTACCTGTCAGAATGCACATGTGTGATGTTACATGTCCCCGACACCTAAATGAGAAAGACCCACTGCATTTGTCTCTCCCACATACCGCACACTTGAGGCTGGGAATTGGAGTCCTGTTCCTTCCAGTATATCCTGTAATGGAGGAGGCAGCCCATTTGCTCCTGGGCTGGAATTTTGTTCCATGAAATTACCATACTCCCCTTTTCCTCTGAGATGGCATTAATGTGGGGGCCACTCCGTGGTGCTGCAAAGTAGAACACAGGAGGCTTTTGTCACCCTCCAAATCCAAACTGTTGAACAAAAGCAAAATTTGGCAAAAGGTCCCAAGACTCACGTTTGTGCTTCGAGTTACCCCGGATGGAGCTGCACCCTCTCTGGTCCCTGGATATCGCACACACGCTGATTTCATAACAGCTGTAGGGTTTTATGTTCTCTGTGGGGAAAAGGGAGTTCTTATAACAGGTTTGGCATCATATGTGAGTCACTGAAGGGAGACATTTAAGTATCTGATATGGATGCATTCAAGGCACTCCTTTGCTCTCCTTCATTTGAAGATAGTTCAAGGACAGTCTGGGCTGAGGGTGAAGGGATGACCTAAGTCACAAAATCTCAGCATACTGTTTGCCACGTCAATGGCTTCAGGAAGCCACTGCTCCCACCACCAAGCCCAAGTTCACCTCATGGTGAACAGACAGGCCAACCTGAAGTGTCTTTTCAGTGTCATCACAATCAAGGAGACAAAAGCTATTCCACTTCCAACAAAGATCTAAATATAACCACACAGACTGCTTTTGAAACAGAAGTCACTTTCTCTCTCTTTTTTTGAGATTTTATTTATTTATTTGACAGAGATCACAATTAGACAGAGAGGCAGGCAGAGAGAGGGAGGGGGTAGCAGGATCCCTGCTGAGCAGAGAGCCTGATGTGGGGCTCATCCCAGGACCCTGGAATCATGACCTGAGCTGAAGGCAGAGGCTTCAAACCACTGAGCCACCCAGGCACCCCAGAAGTCACTTTCAAGAAAAAGAAAAAGAAAGAAAAACCATGGACTTCTACAAACCAATTGTTTGCTATTTACAGAGAAGTGCAGCTGGTGTTTTCCAGCACAGAACCTGGACAGGCCTTCTTACTCCAGGGATGCTTATGGGGATCTGCCCCATGCGGCTGGGACACACTGGGACAGCTCAGGGCAATGCAGCCTCTCCTGCTGCCCTCTTCCCCTGAGTTTCCCTCAGCTCCAGTCAGATTTCACTTGGTTCACAGCCTGGAGATTAGCAGGATACCTGGGAATGTTAATGCCAATTCCTCGCTTTTAAAATGCCAAACTTTGCAATTTTCTGTCGGTCATGAAGTTGGCTGGCAAGTTGCTCTTTCCTGTCAAAACTCCTTATATCCATGAATTTCAGATTCTACTTCTTGTAAAGAAAAGGCTCTTTTTGGGGCACCTGGGTGGCTCAGTCCTTATGAGGTTATGCATCTGCCTTTGGCTTGGGTCTTGATCCCAGGGTCCTGGCTCCCTGCTCAGCGGGAAGCCTGCTTCTCCCTCTCCAGCTCCCCCTGCTTGTGTTCCCTCTTTCACTGTGTCTCTCTCTGTCAAATAAATAAATAAAATTCTTTAAAAGGAAAAGAAAAGGCGCTTTTCAGAGATACTGTGCATAACATAGCTTTAAATTCCCAAGGAAATTTAATGGGAAATGAGAAAGAATCCTTACCAAACAACGATAGGGTCACATGGTCAGAGTAAGTACTCTCTCCCACAGTGTTTAATGCCCTGTCATGAACAGATCTGGTCCCCTCCACTGACAATTGATTAGGGCATAACATTTTATTTTTGAGGAAGAGGAATTTTATATCACAAAATAATTTACTAAATAATGTGTGTTTTATATGAAAATCCATTGTCTCTTAACTATCCCAGCAAGTATCACATAAAGCTCAGATGGCAACAATACTGTCAGAAGAGACCACAAGGAGATCCAAACTCATGCCACGGTGAGTTCCCATTTGTATTCATGAACCAAGTGATACAGAGAAAAGGACACGGTCAGCTTAGTTCGGTCATCCAAAGATTCTTCGCCATGGCAGGCAGACCCAGAAGCCTAAAGGACAACTTGGAATACGGAATCATATTTCATTTGGGAGAGGGTTGGGCCTGGCCGCTGTTTCTAGTCCTGGAAGCAGCCGACCAGCCACCATGTCATGTGCAGGTGTGGGAATTCCAGAGGAGCTCATTAAGCAATTAGTATCATTGCATTTTGCCATGCAAAACGTGAGTTCAGGGCAGAGGCCTTGAGACTGCTGTGGGTTTCTTGTGAACAGCCTACCCTTAGTGGAGGAGGGAAGAAAGTGTGGCTCTATAACTTAGCTGGTATTTCCCTTTGCATGAAGAAAAGAGTCCTAAAAACCTTGTTCCCTGATTCAGACTTTAGGGATTCCTGTTTTATTGGCTGGTTCTTACACAAACATGCCCTAATCATTAGCCTTCAGAAATTCACCTCACAAAGTCCTTAGCTTTGCTGTCCAGTGTACAACATCCACATTCCTGAGATTTTTCTTTCTTTCTACACGCTGGCCCCAACTTCCAGGCTCATTTCCCACTACTCCTGTGCCTACATATATACCTCCCATCCTTGGGCAAAGGCTCTGACTCCATATTTATAAACTACCTCTTTGGTGGATTTTTTGTCAAAAGCTATTTTCATCTATTAAGTATGGGAGAGGACAAACATTAAATGATCAATAACGAGGAGTCATCACCGAGGAAATAGAGTGGGAGCATGCAGAAGCCCAGGCATCGGGGAAGGCATTTCTAGACACCTACGGATTCTGACATATTTGTAAAAGGAGTGGCTCTGTATGGTTAGAATCATTTTTACCCACAAAAGACAGTACCAATGGTCTCTA
Source organism: Lutra lutra (assembly GCF_902655055.1). Classification (NCBI taxonomy): domain Eukaryota; kingdom Metazoa; phylum Chordata; class Mammalia; order Carnivora; family Mustelidae; genus Lutra; species Lutra lutra. Next base: position 141,778,703 of record NC_062281.1, read on the forward strand.
GCTTACAACCAACCTATAACCAAGAGCTGGACTGTGTTCTGGCCTCCAGAATATACTCCAAAACACCAGTGCTGCCCTGGCAGCTGGGAAAAGGCTGGTTAAGGATCCTAATGGCAAGGAGTCACCTTACTGACCGGAGAGTGCCATACTGAATTCATAAATATGAATTACTTAACTTTTTAAGTGTTTATTTCCAGAATGTAACATCAACACTAATAGCTAAACAAGTGTTTTCAAGCAGGGGAACAACTTTAATTAACAAAGTTATTTTACCCAGTATTATACTGATTTCATTCAAATGAGTATTTCTAAAGTGCTTAAAAATATTTTAGTTCCCTAAATACGCAAAACATTCTCTCTTATCATCTCTTTTATGGTATTTGAGTGTTATTACAGAAATTCTAAAAGTAAGAAACTATAGGGGCCACAGGGTCTAAACTACCCCACAGAGGTCAATCCTAATATAGTTTATAATAAGCGTTTACAATTTTGTAGCAGTTTGGAATTCAGTAAATGCCTTTTCTATCCACTGTTTCATTTGATCCGATAGGCGTAACAGTGCTAAAGGGAAGTTGCTTCTCCTGCAACAGTTCTAGGGACAGGGAACACATCGCCCTGAGGGCCAACTGATTGTCCTCTTAGAGACTATCACATGTAAGGCAATTTCTTCCTCAAAACTGAGCTGATACCTGGTTTATAATGTCTATGTAGAGGACTTAGTTTCATTCTCCAGAGCAACAAAGGACAGACACATAGTCTTTCCCACATATACATCAAAGCCAGCAACAGCCATCAAACTGCCCACCCACATCTAGAATTCTTTTCTACAGGATGAATGGTTCCCAGATTATTACTATTACTATTACTATTACTAGTATTATTACTATAAAGTAGGCTCTACACCAAGCATGGAGCCCAGTGCGGGGCTTGAACTCATAACCCTGAGGGCAAGACCTGAGCTGAGATGAGAGATGCTTAACCAACTGAGTCACTTAGGCGCCCCTAAATGGTTTCCATATTAAAAGTTCCAGACCCCCAATAACTAGTTCATCTTCTTCTGATATTCTTTGGGTTATCTAGACAACACCATCTTTAGGTGTAGTGATTATATCTGAACACAACCCACTAGAAGTCTGAACAGCTAACCTGTACAAGAGGCTCATGGTTAAGGACTAGCTCACATACTGTTTGGTAGTGTGGTCTGTTTATTCCATTTGTCTTGTCTCCATAGGTAGGGCATGTGTATCCTCTTGGGGAGATGTAATGATGGCCATGGTGTAATAAAAATATTATAGAGTTTAGAGTTTGAAAACCTATGAAAATCTTAGCCCTGCCATGTATAACAGTAATAGTGACAGCTAAATTATTGAGTACTTAAAATATGTGAGATATTGTTCACAATGTTTTCTCTCCATTAATTCAGTCAGTCCTCACAATAACCCAATGAGGTAAGTATTATTATTTTCCTCATTTGACAGTAAGGAAACTGAGGCAGAGAGACATTAAGTAATTTGCCCTAGGTCACACAACCTAGTAAGTGACAGAGCCAGGGCTTAAACCCAGATAGTCTAGCTGCAGAAACAGCACTTTTTAATACACTGAGTTTATTCCTAAAAGTGACATTGACAAAGTTCTGTCTGATCATTTTACTATCTTTTTGGATGCTTTCTATCACTTGATAGAAACCACTGACAGATTTAGATTTGAGGACTGGGATGCCAACTATCAAATAGATAAATCTGGATTTATTATCACACAAATAATATGCAACAGAACTGGAATTGAAAGATCTCCTGGTTTCCTCATCTGTACAAAGGGCAGAGTTAAACACTTGTTGCGCATGACTGTTCTGAGAATTACGTAAACTCCCACGTGGAAGGTGCCTGTCACACTGACGGGTTACTACCTAGCTCTCAGCCATGCTTGTGTGGGTCAATGATGCATTTGTCTTATATGGCTCTGTGCCAGGCACATGAACTATCCATAAATACTAGAGGCTTTGGTCAATCAGCTGGTCTTCCATGGCTGCAGTGCTGTGTTTTAAGGTAGTGTCCTAAAGGACTCAAGGTCATCACTGTCCCTCTCATGCAACTGCCTGTAATTGAGGAAGGTTCTGGGTTCCCATCTGCGTGTTCTTTAAAAAAAGGGGAGGGGACTTAATAGCTTTTGAAGAGGAAGGTGAACAACTAAATACCTGAAATCAGAGTCGACACGTTGAGTGGGGTACACCGCAGCCAGTTTAGAGGGGGCTGTGTGCCACCCCTGGGATGGAGCTCCCTCCATTCCACCACATACTCCTGGACATCAGGTGCAGCTTTCCCAGGAGGCTCCCACGTCACCATAATGTTGTCCACACCCTTTGAATTTGCAGAGACCTGGCGAGGAGCCAGCAACCCTTTGGGGGAAAAATGGGGAAGCACAAAAACAAAATCACAGGTGGATAAAGATATAAAAAACAATTCATCCAGCAAAGTGTTAGGAAAAACCAATTTCTTGTTAAGAACTTCAGATTTGGGGCACCTGTGTGGCTCAGTGGGTTAAGTCTCTGCCTTCAGCTCAGGTCGTGATCTCAGGGTCCTGGGATCAAGCCCCGCATCAGGCTCTCTGCTCAGCAGGGAGCCTGCTCCGCACCCCGCCCCCCCCCCCCCCCCCCCGCCTCTCTGCCTACTTGTGATCTCTGTCAAATAAATAAATAAAATCTTAAAAAAACACAAACCTTCAGATTTGTTTTTATTAGTGCAAGGACCCTGTGTGGGGTTATTGGTAGAATTATTTTCCCTTCATCTTCCACTTCTGTGTCCCCAAAGGTAACTGCTGTAGTGATATATGTATACTTCTAAGCCACCTCCCAGATGTTTATTTAGATATCTATGTATCCTTGAAAGTTAGTGTGGCTTTGTGCTTGTGTTCTGTATTTTCATGAAACGTGCTGGGAGTAAATTTAATGCTTTTTCTTACTTTTTTCCTTCCCACTCAATATTATATTTCTGGAATATGTCCATCCTGCTGCTATATGTAAATACAGCTCATTCCTTCCAACTGCACCTCAAACCTCTTTCTGTCCAGTCTCCAAGTGACGATCAGGAGGTTCCTTCCAACTCTCAGCTAACACAAACAAGGATGCAATGAACATTCTTTGGCATGTCCTCATGTGAGCCTATGCAAGAGTGTCTCTGGATATATCTGCACAGAGTTGCTCAATTATAGAATCATAGAAACATTACTTCATTAAACACAGCGAGTGATCTTTAATATAGCTGGTCAATTGACACTGCAATAAAAAAGGCATGAAGATTCTTATTTCCCCACCAACACTGGGTATTATCTGACTTTCAAGTTTCTACCAATCTGGTACATGCAAGGGGGCATTTTACTGTGGTTTGTTTTCCCGATTTTTTAAAATAAATATGTTTTCCAATTTTTTATGAAGCTGAGCTTATACATGACTAGCGATCTGACTTCCCCCTCTGTAAACTTCCTGCTTATATACTTCACTCGTGTTTTTTTGTTGAGTTTCCTATCTTTTCTCTGATTTACAGCAATAGGTTTTATGTTCTAGATATTATTTGTTAGTTTCCAACACTAGAAATATACTCCAGTCTTTCAACTCTCTGATAACTTTATGATATGTTTGTTGCACTTAAGTATTTACTTGGATATAGGTGAATTTATCTATGGCTTGTGCATTTTGAGTCTTGTTTACAAATTTCTTCCAACCTGGGATGATGAAGATACTGACCTACATTTTCTCTTATTGGCTTTTGGTTTTACCTTCCCCATTTAAGTTTGTAATCCAAATCTAGCTAAAAGGCTTTTTTTTTTTTTTAAAGGGAATAGATTTTATTATATTTTTCCATACTGTGAGTCAATATTTCCAAATGTGATGCCATCCCTAATATATACCAAGTTCCATACATTCATGGGTTTGTGTCTGCAATCAACTTCTTTGCCAGAACACACTGTTCACATTACTAGGCACTGTGATGTCTGATTATCTGGTTGATAAAGTCCTTTCCTCATTTTGCCCTTCATTTTTCAAAGCGGTCCTGGATATTTATGACACTTTATTCTTCCTTTTAGCTTTTAGAATCAGTGTATCAGAGTCCTCAGAAATGTCAGCTGGTACTTTTTATTGGAATTAAGTTAAATTATTCCATTTGTAAATATGCTGTTTCATTGAAATTATTCAGCTCCTCTTCATAAGCCCCAATTCCTTAATGGAGGTAAGGCTTTTATGCATTCTTTGTTACAGGCTAATTCCTAGACACTTTATATTCTGACTTTGCTTTTTAAATGGCATCTTATTTTCTACCATTTATTCTACCATTAATTTGTGTGTATTATTCTTATTTCTGGCAAGCCTGCTAAAATTTCTAATTAGTTTTAGTAATTTGTCCACTGCCCTTGTTGAATTTTCCATGTAGTAATCTTATTAGCTCCACATGTGAAATATCTTCTCCTTCCAATCTTCAATCTCCAATCTCTTACTTACTATTTTGTTTTTATCTTGTTGCAAATTTTAAAGAGAATTTGCCTACCTACCTTCATAAGGTGATATTTGCTGTAGATTTTTGGTAGAAAGTGTTTAAAAAACTAAAAAGTTTTCTTTTTCTTCATAGTTTTCAAATAGGCTTATTTTTATAAAATACTTATTTACTAAAAATTTTTTTTCACCAAATACTTTTCACATCTGTTAAAAACATATCCCTTTTCTCTTTTTTTTATTATTGTGATAAGTTACATTAATACCTTTTTCTGATGTTGATCCATTTTTGTATTCTTGGGGTCAAACCTCTTGATCATTCTGTACTAGTTTTCCTCTCTCCACCCTCCCTTCCCCCTGCTTTTTTTGTTTTTGTTTTTTTTTGGCAGAGACTTTTCAAAAGCAGATTTTATGTTTTAGAGAAGTGTTAAGTTCACAGCAGTGTTTTCCATATACTCCCCAACCCCACATGGGGACAACCTGTCCAGCTGACAATGTCCCATACCAGCATGACACCCCAGTGTGGCATTTGCCACCAAAAGATTTTTTTAATAAATATTTTCAAGTACTTTTCCCCTTCATTTAGTTTTTCTGTTACTGGGACTCTTTTTAAGTAGTTGCTGTAATTCTCTTCTATTCTTTCCATGTTTTAACTTTTCTCATGTTTTGACTTCTTTCCCACTTTGGATGGCCACTGGAAGATTCTCTCACCCAATCTTCTGCTCATTCATTCAGTCTTCAGATGAGTCCTTTCTGCTATCCAACCTGTTGGCTGCGTTCTTGATTTCAAAACTAACTTTCCATATTGAATCTCTTTATTTGGGGCTTCTTCATAACCACCTATTTCTGACTGAGCCATGTTTCTAGCATCCTCTCTAATCTTTCTAAGGATACTTGTTACGCTTATTCAAACTCTCATTCTTTCTGTTGCATTAGTGAGATTTCCTATGGCACAGGTTGCCTTTCCCAGAGTGTGTGCCTCTCAGATTTCTCCTAATTTTCTCCTTTGGGATCTTGTGTTATTTTCTTGGATTGATCAGCAGCCTTGGCCTTTATCTTTCTGCAGGGGGAAAGTGAAAGATTTCCCTTAGTTTGTGCTTCTCCTGGCAAGTTCAGGTGGGGAGGATGAGCTTTTCAGGGTGAAAAGCTCCAGTGATGCAGCCTGAGCTCTACCTGTCTCCAGGTTCCCCCAAGATCTACCTGGTACGTCCAGAACCTACCCAAGCTGCCATGGCTGGAGCTGCTCTTCACCGGGGATTCAAGGCTGTTACTATCTTGTAATTGCCAGGCACATGGCGGTGGATGGCAGGAGAAATCTCAAGAGCCAGCCAGTTCACAGATACTCTGCTTTCAGTCCCCGTCCACAGTTAGGTGTTGGGGCTTCCTTGAAGTTACTTTGTTTTGCTCTCTAGACTTCCCTGCTCCATAGTAGAGATGTCCAAGCAATGATCATATCAGGGCAACGTGAGCTAGAAGGAGGAGGAAAACCAGAATGTGCTACCTCACTGCTCCCCCTTATCACTATTCCCCACTGCACTCAGCCATCTATCCTGTCCCTCCTGTGGCATCCTCAGAACTGTGCTTGGTGGTGAGAACCTATAACCCGTGCACTGGCTATTTTGCAAGGAATTGAATTCCCCAGTAGGGGTTCCCTTATATTCATTTGCCTTGGTATTAGATGTCCTGGCTATGCCAAAATATTTTTTTTTTTTTTTGAGAACGGAATGCATTCATTTAGTATTTATTGAGCACCTATATCTATCTTCTAGTACGGTTTGGCTGGTGATGGGCTAAAAGAGCCAAAGAACCCTTCTGACCACTGCTTTCTTTGGAATGAGCTAAGTAAATCAACTTGGCACTACCCTGTCTGAATCATCATATTTACCAGAAACCAGCCTGAATCTCCTTCCCATGATGTTTGCTAGGGCACATTCTCTCTTGCAGAACTCTGCTAACAACTCACCTTCTTTCTATCACTTTTCATAATTATTTCTTTAGCTTCAATCATTCAACTTCCCATCTCCTTTCCCCCCTGAGAGCTTCTGAACAGAGTTATACAATTCATATGGTATTTGGAATACGTGCCCACCTAAGAGACAGGTGGTCTGGTTTTTCAGTCCAGCTCTGCCACTAATTGGATGTATGGTCTTGGCTACGTTCCTTCAGCTCCTGGGGCCTCAGTCTCTGACATCTGTGTGGGTCTCTGTTTATGACTGTACTGGCTTCTGACTCTTCCTGTAGTTTCAAGAATTCTTGAACACAGGGACTAGTCTGAAATATTAAATATGTTTTTACTTGTTGACTGCAAGTTTTAGCACACATTCAGTTTTCATTGTAGACCAAAAAAATCACTCTCATGGTCCTTTATAGGCAATGCTGTGGCAGGTGCTTTTCACAACAAAGTTGTCCCTACTTTCTGCCTGCGTGAGGGGGCACATTATTTTTCCTTTCCTAAAAGGAAAACTATATATGTGAGTACTGTGAACATATCCTGAAAGAGAGGGAGACAAAATCATGGTATGCTATTCCTATAGACCATTCAGAATTTGTGTAAGAGCACTCAAGGATGGGACCGTGTTATTTGCCAGTATGCCCTCCATGTCACCCTGGGATACCCAGAGTATTGGGTGGTTCAGATGTGGTCCTAGGAGAGAAAATAGACCCTCAAGATTCCAAGATTTCTAGGACCAGGACGCTGTTAGTTACAGCTCAGTTCAAGTACTCTCCTATCTTACCTCCCCAAGATGTTCATCCTTATTGAGCCTCATCCTTATGCAACACCTGCCCAATCTGGGAGAAACAGGTGTTCCTTTTACCTCTCTCTTTGTCATTGGTTTCCATTATCTTCCCACTCCACATGGACTTCATTCCATTAATTAGCTCCTCTCTCCCCTTAATCTCCAAACTCTTCCCTACCCAATTCTTTTCCTCAACTTACACATTTGCTCAGCTATCAATTTAAAGCAAACCCTCATGCCGACATTCCTCTCCCTCACCTGTCTCCCACGAACTTGTCTCTCCATACTCCAGTCACATGTTGCCTCCTTCCTTGGCCATCTTCTCCAAGCCCATGTTTCATCTTTCCTCTCTTCCTAGAGTTACCCTGGCATCCATCTAATCTCACACTTACACTGCACCACAGTTTCCTTGTTTATGTCTGTCCCTCCCATGTGACTGAATATAACTGGAGGACCTCAACAGTATTTTTTTCCTACTGCTGGATTCTAGCTCCCTTATGTAGTATATGCTCAGTAAAGAACTGTTTAATGAATAAAGTAGAGGCCAGCTCTAACATAATGAATGTGTCATTTTGAGATGTTGCTACCAAGTCTAAAGAAAGCACCTGGAACAGACCCAGAAAATTCATGAAGTTTATAGCCTCAAGACCCATATGCAGTGAGACTTGAAGAAGTAAGGTATTCCAACATACTACATTTTAACAACAGCAGGATATTATATAGTGGTATGAGTTCAATCTCCCCGACAGAATTCACCTTAAAAATTATATATGTGGTACTTATCCAGAGAAGAAAAATTTTTAAATATACAAAGCAAAAGGGAAGGAAAATCACCTGTAGTCCCATGATGCAGTTGTGACCTCTATTAACATTTCCACATACACTCTACTAGACTTTTATCATGCAAAAAATGTGTATTCATGTAAATACATATTTTAAATCGCATCATCCCATATACACTATTGAAAGTCTACCTTTTAACTTATTATATGCATCTTTCCTTGCCAATAAAAGCATAGCTACAACACCACTTTAACCCTGGTGTGGGTTAAGGCAAGTAAGAGGCATGATATATTATTAAACCAGTCCCTTCTCTGTTATTTTATATTTAGGTTGTTCATGCTGTTTCAGTATTTCAAAAAAATTTCAATAAACATCTTTGTGCTTTACTTTAAAGCACTTATCATTTGCTGAAGATACATTTCCAATGGTAAAGTTTTTTGGTGAAAAATACGTTAGTATTTAAAGTTACATATGGCCAAATTGTCTTCAGAAAGTTGTACCAATTTACATACCCATCAGCAGGGTAAGCCTATCTTTTCCTCACACACTACCCACATGGAGTACACTAATTCTACTTATTCTTTCTCGGTCTGATTCAGTTTCTCAGGCTTCTCAAATTTTGCATCTCATTGATTGCTAGTTAGGCTGAACATATTTTCATATCTTTATTGCTACTTTTCTATTTATTTTTTGAGTTGCTTGTTCATATCCCTAATCTCTTATTTATTTGAAAAAGTAGATAGACAGGTAGATAATCAACCTTCTTTTGCCAAAAAATGTGATATATGCTTCTCTTAAACTGGTATTTACATTTTTAAGGCTTTGTTTGTGGTGTTTTAAAATTTTTTATTTTACTATGCATAGCATTTGAGCTTTCCTCCCCCACAGTTAATTCATCTTTTCAGGTTTGTACCTTAGGTACATACCCACATTAGTCACAGATTGCCAGTTGCCTACCAAATATTCTCTCCTTTTTAGCAAGGGAACACTGCGCCTGAAATACACTTCTAAGCCTCCTTTGCAGCTGGGTGTGACCAGATGACCAGTTAAGAGTCAATGACTACAAGTGTATTGCATGACCTGGAACAAAGTTCCTCAAGTGTGAGGGGTGGGTCCTCCTCTCTTCCTTCTTTTTCTAGAAGAAAGTAGATAGAGCTCTGGCAGTCATCTTAGATCATTTCCATCTTGAGGATAGAAGCCAACTTGGCAGAGGAAATAGAAAGAAGGAGCCTGGAATCCTAACGATGTTCCCAAGCTGTCACACCAGCCCTGAACTGTCTACCTCTGGACTTCTTTTATGTGAGAGAACTGATAAGCCACTGTAGTCAGGCCTCTGGTAAGAGCAACCGATACTCCTAAAAGCAATTCCTAATTTATATACCAACCTCGTTACATCAATATTTACTCGTATTTTCTTCTAGTTATTTTTAACTACTCTATCATCTCTGTTTATGGATATATGACTGAAAGGATATATAACTAAGATTTAACAGTGTATATAAAATAATCATGTTTGGGTAGAAGCTTCTTTCAAATGATGATTGCTAGACTCATATGTAGATAAAATTGTTCCACTGAATTTTAAGAAAGGATTTAATTATAGTTTTATTAGGCATTTTTGGAAAAGTTAGGCCAATGATCTTGACATTGCAAAATAGCACTTATAGCCACTTTGTTGACTAATCATAGGCTTTTATATTGAGAAATCAATTTTCAGAACAAGCAACTATAAAATGTGTATAGCTAGTTGGGAGATTTCAATGTAGATAATTGGATAAATACCTAACTTTGCATAATAAAGACCATTAGTATAGAAAAATTTTGCTACAGTTTCATTACAGCCAGAATTTCATTTTAATACTATTGGCTTTAAAAATATGTTTTGACTGTAAGTGTGGAATGTTTTTTCCTAGAACTTGACAACACATACTATTCTTGTACTAGAAAAATTAGCCAGATATTAGTGTTCAATTTAATGCAACTAACATTTGTTAAGCACCTGCTGTGTATTAGTCTCTATATTTAAATCTCACAATGACCTGCAAGACAGATAATATAACCCTTATTTTAGAGAGGGGGAAATTGAAACTCAGAGGTGTTAATTCAGTTGTCCAAAACCACTCACAGACTAAGTGCAAAAGAGCCTCTGAAGGTTGTTGGCTCCAAAGTCTAAACTCCTGTGTTACTCATGCCAGGCCCTGGGCTGAGCCTATGGGGGATAAGAGGTAAGTAAGACACAGTTTACCATAGGTGATATTAAATCAAAGTTGGTACTCACCTGTCCCACACAGGTCCGTTATGTTAATACGAGTGGGCAGGGAACTGCCTTTTGAGTTAGCTGCAGACACAGTCACAACCCAATATCCAGTTCTGGGAATGACCCACGTCCAGGAGGTGTGTTCTGTGATGTTCTGTAGTGTGACTATCCCCCCGGCCACCTCCTGCAAGGTCACGCGATAGTGGAGAATTTTTCCTTGTGCCTCAGATACAGTCATATTCTGCAACAAAACACATTCACTTACTTGTGTATTCCCAGACAAGGTCACTGGATGCTTTGTGGCTGGACCTGATGGCCCCTGCAGCAGTAGGTAACATATGAGTGACCTTTTTATTTACATCTCATCTCCTCCACTGCATATTTTTATATGCACCCAAGCTTACGCAAGCCCACCATTTAGGAAAAAAAAATCAGTTAACTTTTAAAGATTTTATTTATTTATTTGACAGACAGAGATCTCAAGTAGGCAGAGAGGCAGGCGGGGGGCGGGGGGAGGCTCCCTGCCAAGCAGAGAGCCCAATGCAGGGCTCGATTCCAGGACCCTGGGTTCATGACCTGAGCCGAAGGCAGAGTCTTAACCCACTGAGCCACCTAGGCATCCCCTCAGTTAACATTTTTAAAAGTTAATTCATAAAAACACATTGATTTTCCTTTCTTGCTTCAAAATAAAACTTCCTAACAGTAGAAACCTCAATTACATCTAATGGAACAAGTGCGGAATCTGAACTCTGATGATGTGGGTTTCAATTCTATCTCTACCAACCACCACTAGCTGTGTGACACAGAGCAAGGCAGTCAGCTCCTCTGAATCTCCACTTCTCAATCTGTGAAATACGACCCCCTCCACACATACCCCTTTTCATATAGAAAGTGTAATGCTGCCCATTAAATAAAAAATGAGATTTTCAAGAGCTAAACTCATAAAATCCACACTTAGTGAGCTGGATTAGCCATCTGTGCTAGGAAAGTAAGACACTGTTTATAAATGTGTGACTAATGAGTTTTGGAATTGCAAAAATTCCAATTGAGATCATTTGGGAGCAATCCCAGAAAGTAAGCAGAAAACTAATTATTTGTATTTTAACCCTGTTTGGATAAGGACCATGGGAAACAGAAGCAATGAAAATGGAGAGTGGCCAAGGTCAGTCCTGGCAGTGCCCATCCTTGCCTTGTACAGGGAGAGGAAGGTTTAGCTTGCCAGACATAAGCATTATGGTTTTTTTTGGCAAGGCTAGTCCTTCTTTGGGTTCAGGTGCTGAAAAGACACACATTAGTATTGGTAAATGCCCCTTTCTCTGATTTTCTATCTCTTAAGCAATCTTCTAATAATCTCTCAGGAAAGGCTGAAGTAACATGAACATCTGGTTCACTTAAAATTTGTCTTTTTCCCTTTAAGTGAATAAATTGGCCTTCTGATGATAATTTGCCTTCTGAAATAATTAGCATGCTGAGAGAGAATGTTCCTATCTGCTGACTCAAGTCTTCTGGGTAGCCCAACAGCTGCATTCCTCACTGTAAATTAATCCATGAACATCTAGCTTTTTATATTTCAGTCTCTGGGAACTTGATTAATGCAGGTCCTATCCCAGGTGCCCTTCTGGATCCACAAAGTCCAGGACTGGATCTCATGGTCAATGCACCAGGGGAATGCCATATTGCTGAGGACTCTTCCGGGTGCATATTCAGCCTTTCCCTAGAAGATATCTTTGTGTTCTGGCAGGAACCAAGGAAGTTAACATTTTAATTGTCCATCACAATCAATTTTAAAGGCCTGTGGTGTGGATTAAAGTTAAGTGTCTGCTTTTGAAATTGTGGTGTTCTGAACTGTTATTAATAAATATGCCCTTCGTCACAGGAGAAAAACAAGATAAATTAAAGCAAAAGCTGGCTAGGGAAGAACATCACCTCAGGTCTTTTCTCAATCCATCCTTCCCTGACTCCTCTGTAGGTCCAGAGATAGGACTATTATTTCACTCCCACACCATGCACCTTCTCCTTCAAGGCACTCTTCAAGAGTTAACTGAGCTCACAAAGCTCCCCATTCTTGGCAGGAACCCAAGGGGCTTCAGGCTTACTCTGACAACTGAGGAACCAGAGACCTAATTGAAAAAACAAAACAAAACAAAACAAAACAAAAAAAAAAGGAAAGAAAAATTGCAAATCAGCCCTTATTACCTTCCCCTCATTCTCCTTCATAGACACCTCAGCAATCCCAATCAATCCTATGGTAGAGCACTGGAAGAAGGGGAAATGTCAGGTCATCTTGGATCTGATGAACTTGCCTCGTGACTGCTATAGAAATCTAGCTGATTTCCACACACTACAGTGATCTAGTAAGAGATGTGGGTCTGAAAGATGAGTAAAGGTTCCTAGAGGGTAGTGAAGGGCCTAGACCCAAACCCTTGCATTTTCTCCTTCACATCTCATATTTTAGACTTGAAAATATTGAGAAGGTAAAGGTGGGGTTAAGGTAGTTAGAGAAATAAATACGATATCCCATGAGTTATGCTTATATAAAATATCAAGCTCAAATTTTGGGATAAAAGTTAACATCTCTCAGGGAGCTGGCCTCCTTCACCAATTTGAAAATGGGCTTAACTTGTCCAATATGGTCCATGGAACAAAAAACCAATTTAGTCAATAGGAAATCAGCTATTTATCCAGCTGGGCATAATGTCCTGAGGCAACTGAAAAGAGTTTAATTTGGTTTTTAAAAAATAGCAACATAAAGTTTGCAAATAATGCACGTTAATCCATCACCTCTGGATTATATTGGTCCTGATGTAATGGAATATCATCACAAACCACAGAACCAGAAAGGATTCTATAGTTTAACAATTAATTCAACATTTCATTTTATCAATAGGAAAATAAGTCCAGGACTCAAAATGACTTGCTTAAGGCCACTCAAGGAACAGAGGGAGGAGCTGAGAGTGGAACCCAGTGCTCCTGACTTTGAGACTAGTCCCTCTACTCTGACGTGGTGCTCTTTACGTTGGCAAGCCTGAGACAATGAACGGGTCACTATAGGGCGCTATGTTTCATAGTTGGAATCCCAGTCAACCTTCTGGCCAGACATTGGAAAGCGGCTTGTCTCATTGTGAGGGTGTAGGACATTCTGAGGTGGAGCATCAACAGCAGACATCAAGTCAGAAATTTTGGGAAAGTGGAGATCCAGAATTCTTCTTTTCCAGAGTCAACAGGCCTTAGGTCACAAGGAGACTAGCTGTGAACCCAGAAGAACTACCATGTGAGGAGCCAGCTAGGTCCTTCCAGATGAACTTATTTTACTCTAATGTTTATATATTTGGGTGTGTGGTGAGGAGAAACTTTTTTGGGGCATACCTTGAGTCAGACGCTTTATATCTACTCTCCCATTTAGTCCTCATATCTCCCCATCCTGAGGTTAAGAAATCGACTAGGCTTCACAGAAAAAAAGTACGGGGAGATTTTAGTGCGCCCCCTGGTGGGCATGAGAGAGGAAGGCGTTGTCCTGAATGTGTGCGGTGTCCCTGGTACTTCTTGTACAAATATGAGCAGTACTGAAAGGGGTGTCAAGCCAGGGTTCCTGCATTGTTACCCTCTCCTATTGGTAAAGGTTTGCTAAACAGGAAAATCTGTCTTATTGTGTCCTTCAGTTTTCTTTTTGCTCTGTGTGTGAGAAATGATTTTAACCTAGTAAACGTGACTTTTCTGATTTAGGTTTGTCAAAGAAGCAAAGAGTGAGCAGCTCCCTTATAAAACTATTGTGAGAGTTCTGTTGGCTGAAAAGCCTTTCAGCATCAAAAATAATGTGGTGAATATAGGACATGATAGGACAAAATCTGGTCCATGTCAGAATGCAAGTCCTCTGTGTTTTGTTTTCAAAATTTTCTTTTTTAAAAGTAATCTCTACACCCAACATGGGGCTCAAACTCACATCCCTAAGATCAAGAGTCACATGCTCCACTGACTGAACCAGTCTGGTGCCCCTGTTTTGTTTTTAAGTATATGAGAGGAAAGGTGTTTCTGTAAGTTGATAAATCATTTCTTCTTAGGACTTGAAGAAAAAACTACTGTACTTATCATAAAATGATATTTTATTCTGAAATCCCCCTGATGCAAACACACACACACACACACACACACACACACACACACACACCTGTCAGAACTAAGCCTCCATCAAAGAAGAGAGTCTGTAATCAAAACCTCCTAGAAAGCTGGGGAATTCGAATATGTCACAGTTTTGTCATGAAGACTTTTTGCAGAGCGAGGTCAGTTTTTCTTATTAGGGCAGATTGTTCACTTTCCTGCTCTACCACACAGCAGCTATGTGACCTTGAGCAAATTATTTTACCTCTCTGAAGCTCAATTAACTTATCTATAAAATGAGGATAATTCTATGTACAGATTAGTCTTACTGGAGGATGCAATGGGTTGAGGGAGGCAAATGGTTTCAAAGAGTGCTTGGCTTATGGTAGATTTCTGCCACTTGGTGAGTTCCCCGCTCTCAGTTACTCGAATATATAAATTATCATAATTGACACTTTTCCCCATTGTAATCATATGACTCTTCTACCAATCTATGAAAGCCCAGCCATCTTGACTCAGTTCCCACCATAGCTCTGTATGAAAGTCTCACCAATGTCATACTGTTGATTACAAAGTACATACAGTATGTGGGTTTAAGCCTGGGTACCTTGATTTCAGAACTCATGACTGTTTTCAGCAACCCTAGTCCAAACTGAAGAAATCACTGTATTGAAATGATCCATCTGTGGATCTGTCCTCCCACTAGCCTGTCAGCCCATCTTTGCCTCTTTGGCATCCTGCACCATGTTTGTCTTCTAGTGACTTAGCAAACACTTTTCATAATTCTCTCATTAATCTTTGTAGCCATCTCATGTGGTAAATTCTATTACTGTCTGCACTTTACTTGTAAGCAAAGGAAGGCACAGAGAGGATAAGCACCTTTCAGAAGAACACACAGCCAGTAAGCGGTGAAGCTACTACTTGAACCCAGTTAGCACAGCTCTACCTAGAGGATGAACTCTTAACTGTTGTCCTGTTAGCACTCAGTAGATAGCCCCAGGTGTTTTGCTACCCTGAACCTATTTAACTGATAGTAATCCCTCATGCTAATTACCCTAACACAATGATTTCTACCTTATTTTGTAGCAGAGGAACAGCAAAATAATAAACTTTGTCGGAGCAAAACTTTGTCAGAGCAAAACTTGAACTCCCCTTCCATCTGTTTTCTATCTTGTTAATTCTTCTCTGCTACCCACTTTCTTATCTTCGTCATTGACCACATTCTGTCATGCAACTGAAATTCCCTACATAACAGTTAGTATAATATGTATGACTAGTAAGCAAGGCAAACAACCTGTTCTTTCCAAAAATACCTTCAGAAATGCTGTGCCAGCCTGCTGGGAAAGGGAAGGAGACAGAGTTGAATATTACAACAAAACTACCAAAATCTTCTCATTTGCTGCTTTTGTATTTCAATACCAATTCTGAAATTGGATGCCTCCTTTAATTATATAAAGGCCTCAGGGTCCCGACAGCCAATCTTCCCTGTGGATTTATGATAGACCTTCATTCTACATCAATATAAATCAGATTACAAGTAATATTTCCTACATTTACTGGATTTCTTTCATATGAGGAGGCCAAAGGACACATCCCCTTTGTGCAATGTGATATGGATGGGAATAGTCTTCATACAACACAGAGAAATACAGGGAGAAAGAGACAAGGGGAATGTGCCAACAAGGCTGCCTCTGGCCACAGCAGCCTTTCTGAGGTTCTGCTGTGAGCTGCTGTAAGAGGCTTGTTACTTTCTCTTTCTTCTCACCTTCTGTGGTTTGAGGGTAGCTGTTTATCCAAATGAGTTACTTCATTTAGCCAATGAGTAAAACCCACCAAATCTTCCCCCCATTTTTAGAACTGAGTTTGCTTAACTCTCTTTTAACTCTCTTTTCTACTGCTTATGAAGGGCCCTGCTCATTCCAGGAGGCAGCCGCCAGCCGCACACAGCCACGGAGCTCTTGAAGTGTGACTGAGATGTGCTGCTCTCTGGTGGGGGAGCTCTTAGCCACTGTACCCATGAGCGCTTAGTAGATATGCCAGTTTTCAAAGACTTGGTAGGATAAGGAGAATGTAAAATAGCTAAACAATAATTTTAAAATATGACTACATATTGAAGTGATAATAATCCATACATATGTGGGTTAAATAAAATACATTATTAAAATTAATTGTACCTTTTTATTTTTTATTTTATTTTATTTATTATTTTTTAAAAGATTTTATTTATTTATTTGTCAGAGAGAGAGAGAGAGCGAGCGAGCACAGGCAGATGGAGTGGCAGGCAGAGGCAGAGGGAGAAGCAGGCTCCCCACTGAGCAAGGAGCCCAATATGGGACTCGATCTGAGGACGCTGAGATCATGACCTGAGCTGAAGGCAGCTGCCCAACCAACTAAGCCACCCAGCTGTCCCCTTATTATTTTTTAAATGTGGCTACAAGAAATTTGAAATGATACATGTGGCTCTCATTTGTGGCTTGCTTTTTATTTTTATGGGATGGTGTTTCACTACAGTGATCCTTTAGATCCTTTACATCCTACCAAATGTTCTCCCACCCTTGTCCCAGCTAAAATGTTCTTCTGGGGTCAGCTCCAATATTACCTTGCAAGAGGTCTTTTGTGACTCCTCACCCATTCCCCTGCTCTCCTTGCTGACCCTGATCATCATTCCCCTAGGTGAATCTTGAACTGCTCCTTAACACCTAACTGCCCTCATCACCCCCATTTCTGTCCTCCTGGTCTGTGAGCTCAAGCACCTGAGGACAGCACTTGTCTTACTCACTTCCATATCCCTGGCATGGAACAGTGCCCAGTACTAAAGAGAGGCTTTAATATGTTTGTCTGTTTGAGTGAATGGATGATAAATAAAGTGAACTTGGCTTCCTTTATAAACACATATTTCTCTTTCAGATCCAGGCCTCAACCACAATTGCAAGAAAGTTTATGGTCTGCTGTGATTAAGAAATTAACAGAGGAAACTGGAAAGGTTAATGTGATTTAAACCCATTGCCATATCTTTTCATACATTATCTATCTATCTCTCTATCTATCTACACAGTGATTTTCTCTTAAAGAATACATGTTGTGTTAACTGGAAGAAAAGTATATTGGAATCATGGATTGAAATGCTTAAACAAAGAATAGGAAATAATATGAAACTTGCACAGAAGGAAGAGACAGGGAATCCGAGGGAGAGGAGGCTAAAAGCACCCTGTGAAGGACTCTAACATTACACTGGGGCTCTTTGTGACAGAGCAACACTTTCTAATTGTCATTGCATTTATTGTTTTAACAATACCTTGGTATTTTTCTTTTATTTCATAGATTAAGTTGTACTTTTTGGCTTCAGTACAGAATGAATATTTGTCTTAAAAATAGCTACAGCAAAAAAAAAAAAAAGTACAACATATTTTTGAAGAAACAGAACTTTCGGAAGAAACCTTTGACCAGAAACCTGAAGTAAATAAGTAAGAACCAGAACAACAAAGCAAAGGTCTCCTTCACCCTCAACACATTGCCACAATCACATTCACATACACACATACTCTCAAACACAACCACACTCATACCCATACAAAACCCCTTTACACACTCATACTCACTCACTGCTGTAGTCTGAATGGTTGTGTGTCCCTCCCTAAGATTCACATATATGTTGGAATCCTAATGTCCAATGTGATGGTATTAGGAGGTAAGGACTCTGCGAGGTGATTAGGTCATGAAGGTGGAAGCTTCATAAATGGAATTAGTGCCCTTGTAAAAGAGACCCCACAGAGCTCACTAGCCCCTTCTTCTTCTTCTTTTTTTTAAAAGATTTTATTTATTTATTTCAGAGAGAGAGACAGCACAAACATGAGCTAGAGGAGGTGCAGAGGGAGAAGTGGACTCCCGGTTCACTGAGTAGGGAGCCTGATGTGTGGGTCAATCCCAGGACCCTGGGATCATGACCTGAGACAAAGGAAGAGGATTATTAACCCACTGAGCCACCAGGCACCCCTCACTAGCCCCTTCTGCCATGTGAGGATATAACAAGAAGTCTGCAACCCTGAAGAGGCCCCTCACCTGACCATGATGACACCTGATCTTGGACCTCCAGCCTCCATAACCACAAGGAATAGATTTCTGTTGTGTATAAGCCACCTGGTCTATGGTATTTTGTTATAGCACCCACATAGACTAAGACACTCATCTATATGCACCCGCACTGACACATATACTCATATATACATACCCACACTCACACCCCACACACATAATCTCACACCCATTCACACTTACCCTTTGCACTCACACACATCTACAACACACATGCATACACATCACTCACACAGATGCACTCTCACCGCACATACTCACACTCACCTACATTCATACTTCACGCAAGGGCTATACCCATTCAGCACCAAGTTGTTCGCTTCTGATGTAAACATCCTATAAAAATGAAAGGTCATCTCACATTTCCCTGGTTGCAAGAGAAACATGGTCTCACTTTATTCATAGACTAATGGGGTTTTACCTGGGGCTTCCTTTGGTGCCAAGACCTGAAATCCCCCTCTCCGCAGTGACAGGGTGTCCCTCTCATTGGGTTTCCCAGTACTGATCAAAGTGAAAAAAAAAAAAAAAAGCCACCACACACATACGTCTTTGCTTCCTTTCCCAGTGAGGTCTGATTTGGGCCCCACCACAGAACACCTGATCTGGCTGCAGTGCTTCTTTTTAGTCTGTCATTTAGACGAGTCCCCATGTAATGGCAATATCTCATCAAATTCCCAAACCTGCCTGAGAGTAGCATAAGGAATCCCCAGTTGGATAAGTGGGGCAGGAGGGGCTCCAGACAGAAGGGGCAATGATTTCTACTCAGGAAAGGCTCCTAGCAGCAAGCACCATAGTACCTGAAATCTTCCTTAGGAATCACTTCATCTCCCTAGAACTGTTTCTATGTTTATAATGTGAGTGATGGGACTGCACACTTTCATTTCCTCTGGCTCTTGGGCTCTATAGTTCTGTGGTCTGAAGCTGGTCTGTTCATCTCAGTAACTCTGGTCAGTCTTTTATTCCCACTCCCAGATAAGTGGTCTATTTGGGGCCCCTGAATAAGCCTAGGATTTTGCAGACAAGGAGTTAATCCTGTTATGGCACCGAAAAACTGAGGACTAGATCCAACACTCCTTAAGGAGCCCCTTAGTCTGGATAGTCACCAAAGGTTTTGAAGGTGCCCTGTCTTGGCCACCAAGTTGGAGAAGTTTCTAGTATCTACATTTTTGGCTTTGTATTCAAGTCAGTTCCAGTCGAGCACCCACAATTCTGGCTCCACAAAAGGGGAAATTTTTTTTTAAAGATTTATTTATTTATTTCAGAGAGAGAAAGAGAGAGCATGCGAGCAAGTGAGCGAGCGCATGGGGAAGGGGCAGTGGGACAAGAACAGTGAATCCTCAAGCAGACAACCCCCTGAGCATGGAACCCAATGCAGGGCTCAATCCCAGGGCCCTGGGATCATGACCTGAGCTGAAATCAAGAGTCAACTGCTTAACAGGCTGAGCCACCCAGGTGCCCCAAAAGGGAAAATTTTATAACAATAAGAGATGCCCACCACAGCAAGGACTGCTTACGAAGGGGAATTCTCCCTTTCCCAGATGGTCCCAGCAGAGGCATCTCTCTGTCCTTGGTGGAGTGGGAGCAATGTTTATGACAGGAAGGGTGGACTAGAAGAGAACTGAAGTCTTCTTGAATTCCAAAACCTCACTTCAGAATTTAGGCTTTTCAAGGATTAGGGGCAAGATTAAAATGAGAAGCAGAGAAGAATTTGCATATGCACGTGGGCTGAGCCTTACCTGTGGCTAACAAATGTTTATTGGAACTAAAACAGTGTATCTTTTCAGATCACTGCTGAGGACATTTCGGGAGAAGGAATCTTTATGGAAGGAGGAATTTTGGTTTTAACCAGTGGCTTACTTGTGAAATGAAAACCAACAGCCAAGAATTGGACTGGGTTCTTCTATAATACCAATTATGGCTGCTCTAAATGTCTTGCTTTGAGAATTGCCTTGCTCTTAAACATGGCTTTATTTTAAAATAAATTTTAAGCTGCAGTTTTAGTTTCAAAGTGAAGAGCTTGATTATGACTCACCAAGCTATTTATAGTGATCTCATACCAGACATTTTGTGTGCGTGTGAGAGAGAAAGGAAAAGAGGGAGAAAGAGCTCTGGCTCATTTCTGAAAACTGAAGAAGATTGCAATTATCAAAATTTATCATGCTAACCCCATCAGAGGGCTTTATACTCATTTCTCTGACTGACTGCGTTTTGCGCTCATCAGCTTCCTAATTCCAAAACTGTTGACTTACCCTTACGTGGAAGAGGTGTAGGGAGAGGGATGCAGGCTTGGGGAAGGAAAGAGGAGCATAGCTCTCCTGGAAACCTCTTACGAGCATTCCAGTCAGGAGCTCAATTCAAATAGTATTTTCTTTTCATAAAGATGAGTCATGATGTAGCAGAAAGAGGTCTGGATGGGGTTTCAGTCTCAATACTGAACTTAGTAGCTGGGTAAGTGTAGGAAGAACATCCCCCCTCTCTCCGTTTTTCCATTTGTTAAGTGGGGATACCTTGTACCTACCTCACAGGGTTTTTAAGGGATTTCGTGAAACAACTGCCTCAGATTTCAGCACTTTGTGAAACTCTCACACCCTGTAAAAATATTAGGTCTTACTGTTTTCTGGAAGGTTCTTCCAGTTACTACTGTTTTACTACTATTACTGATGAAGAGCTGCTTTCTGTTCCTGTTCACACTATTTTCTACTATTACTTGAGTTCTTGAGGTAGAGCAGCCTTCTTTCCACCCTCTACCTTTTTGGTGTCTACAGAAAATATATTCCTGAAAATCCATATCCACACACTTCTCATCTTTAATTTCAAAAAAAAAAAAGTGAATAAGTAAGGTGGCACAGTCATGGCTGGACATGTGGTCTGTAGGGAGGATAGGGTGACTGGGAGGGGCAACTGTCAGAAGAAATGCTGCAGTGGGGTCAGAGGGTGGACAGGCCTGGGAAGGAAGGCGTGGAAGTGGATGAGGAAAAGATGTGGTTGTATGGAGGCGAGAACACAGTCAGAGCTCTCACCCTTATCTGGCAAAAATAAATGACATTGAGTCAAGTGTCATGAGGATACTGTTGAGAAAATGAGTTCTAACTAAATCTCTGAAGCCTCATATAAAGCCATAATGGAAATAAAACATATTTTTGACCTTGAGACATTGTCCAAACATATAATTCTTTTTATATAAATTATATCTCAGTAAAAACAAAATAAGACAAAAGATAATTATATAATTCTCTTGAATTTTACACTGACACTGAAAACTTACCTTCCAGAAAAGAGAAATCTGTTGTCTACTGTAGTCAATGTACTGTTTCATGTACCAGACATCCAATGTCCCTGTAGGCTCTATTTTGAAGGGGAAAAAAACATATTTTTGGTATCAGACACACACACACACACACACACACAGATCCACAGATGCCCAATATAAAACCTTTCAAAGGCAATTACTTATTTAATAAATAACTCTGGGAGAGTAGGATTATAGAACAATTTCAATTTTCTTTGTGCCCCAGTATTGTTTTCCTTTTGTTAAACAATGAACATGTATATTGTTGGCCGTAGAAAATACAAGATTACCTTAAAAATAATTTTAAAAAATGGTAAGGAAATTAGATTCCTAACATACTCTTAAAATAGGTATTGATAAAATAACTCAGAGAAAGTATGTATGGTTCCTTCTTTTTTGTTGGAATGCAGAAAGAATTCTCAGCAGAAAAATAAAACCATTAATCATAAGGAAAATATTTTCTGATCCTGTAAAAATGTAAAATACAAATGATAAACTGTGTTCACTTCCATTCCTGAACTTACCATGTTGTGGCATAATTACTTGGTTTTATGATCATTAGGCAATGATCTAACTTGACAGGAAGGCCTATCTCATTCATCTTAATATCCCTCACACCTATGTAGTGCTTAGAAGGTAACAGGCTTCCAAAAACTCTTTTTTAGGTGATGAATGAGCAAAGGGACAATTCAGGCAATATTAGCTACTTCATGCTAAAACACAGGCTGAACTGATAGAAGGAATAACCACTAATCCATAAGATAATGGTCAAATATGACCTAATTTAATTCAAAAAAGTCAATCAAAGAAATTAGAAAAGGAACTGAACAATCAACTCCTGTGTGTGTGCACATGTGAGTGGGTGAAATAGTTTATTTCTCTCATTATCAGATTTGTTTTGATTTACAGGTCAGGGGTGGACTCCACAGAAAGAGTCCCTGAAAATAGTCTCCTACTACAACAATGTAACTTGTTTATCACTGACACTTAGATTGTATTGAGATGAAGCTACATAGGAGTTCCTTTTCGAGTGACAATTTCCATTTAACCAGATGGAAGTTTCCAGAAAATTAAGTCCCAGCAGGAAAACAGAGGACAAGCAGCCAGGGAGAGGAGAAGAGAAAGAGGGAAAGGGAGGGAGCACATGGACCTGCACACACTATGGGCAGGTCCTGCGGGGGCCTACTCACAGTTATCTCCCCTGTCCTCCTTATCCCACAACATACGCAGCTCTAATGCAGTGGTTAAAGTGTGAGCTCCAGAGCTAGACCATCTATGGGCAAATCCCAGCTCTGCGATCTTGAACAAATGTTAACCATGTCCTTAAGCCACTTTCCTCATCTGTAAAATGAGTGTCGTAGTTCTATATGTCACATGGGGCTGTTGTGAGAATTAAATGAATAACAGCATCCTGACCTGTGATAAGCATTCAATAAATTTAGCTGTTGCTGTTTTGGAAAATGAAATGCTGAGAGCCTAAGGAGCTTGTTCAAGTTCCCAGAAATAGTAAGTGGAGAAGCCAGGTTTTGAACGCTGGTCTGTTTCATCCCATAGCCCGAGCTCTTTGCTCTGTACCCTGCAGTTATCTGGCTCTGAGAAGGCTTACAATTTCTCTACAGTACTTCCACCCCCAACAGGTGCTCTTTCATATTCTAATCTCTTCCTTTGTCACTTCCTTTTCCTGCCTCTCTCACCCTCTTTCCTATCTGTTTTTTTCAAAACTATCTTCATTTATTTTCTTCCCCTCTCTTCCCACTAGTGGTAACTTATACCCTTGCAGTGAGGACCTAAAGATAAGAAATGTTTATTTAAGACATTCTGAATATGCTCTCCATCCTTCAGGATTATGAACAGAGACTCAGAAATCAAGCCTAGGGCTTTTTTTCCTACTAGTCCAGATGCAAAAAGGGGGGGGGGGAAAAACAACAACACAAGCAAGAGAAGGAAAGGGGACCTGAGAGTTATCAACCACCTACTATGTTCCA
Source organism: Lutra lutra (assembly GCF_902655055.1). Taxonomy (NCBI): domain Eukaryota; kingdom Metazoa; phylum Chordata; class Mammalia; order Carnivora; family Mustelidae; genus Lutra; species Lutra lutra. Next base: position 141,802,425 of record NC_062281.1, read on the forward strand.
GGAACATCTGGACACTTAATAATCTGTACATTATCTCATTTAATCCTCACACAATGCACGGGGTGCTTGTAGCTACACCTGTTTTAGAGCTGAGTACTAGGAGGCTGACAAAGGTTAAATGATCTACACAACACTTGGGGTTGGTGAATGGCAAAGCCAGGAGCTGAGCCCAAGTTCCACTGTTTCCAAAGACCCTGTTCTTCCATTACAGTTTACTACAATAAACAAAAATCTGAACAAACTAGATAATCCAGACATTGACTACATAATCAGGATTTGGAAACCTGGGTGTGCTCAATGTCAAAGCCAGCTGACTTGTTAGTGCTAATGTCTCCAGTTAATTACACATTGGTAAGAAATTTGAAGGAACACTCATTGCCTTATTAAAGATCTACAACCTACCAGATTACTGTGGAGCTAAGAATTGAATTCTAGAATCACAGTCTCTTCAAAGGAAAAATTGCAAGTGAAACTGAAATTTTAATGGTGCCCACCTGCAGAGTTAGCCTCTATGAGAGAAATCATTAGTTGAATCTGTGTGAGTTTCAAAGTGTAAAATTTCATGACCAGGGGTGTTAAACCACTGCTGCTTAAAGCAACATAAGAGCTGATATTAAAGAGAATCTCTGACATTCAACTGACACAAAATCACTTGAAGTTCTAACCTCAGTGTTATCTAACAAAGGCAGATAAAACTATTATAGGCAGGCCAGAAAAGGAAAGTCAAAGGCCAAGTCCAAGTGATTACAAAACAAACGGGCACAAATGATTAAAAATACAAATATTGAGAAATGGAAGTCAGGTCTCCTGAGATGAAACTACCTCCTATATAATAAATGGGGAAACTATACGGTTGAATATAGTCACCCGCATGAAAAGAAGCAAAGATCCTAAATTAAGCAGGAGATGGGCCTAAATGACCTTGAGGGTGCTTCCAACTCTAAAATCCAAAGATTCTGGGTTTCTGTGAAACAGTACGTGTGGCAAACAAATCAGAGTCAATCCATGTGCTTCTGAGATGAGCATCCATATCTAAAGTCAGGCAAGTGCAGGGATGTGGTCAAGGGCAACTGAATCGCAGGTGGAAAGCAATCCCTCGACAGAGGTTTTCACAGGTAGTGAGGAGGAGGAGTATAAAGATTTCCAAGAACAGTGAAAATGGAGAATTTACCACAAAGAGAATATGGAAAAGGCATTATCTTGGGAGAATTTACCACAAAGAGAATATGGAAAAGGCATTATCTTGGGAGAATTTAACACAAAGAGAATATGGAAAAGGCATTATCTTGGGAGAATTTAACACAAAGAGAATATGGAAAGGCATTACCTTGGGAGGTTTCAGGTAGTGGACTAAATGCAACACATGAGATTTTTTTTGGTCCAAGTCATGCTCCAACAAGGGCAAGGCAGAGATAAGTTATTTGTTGCCCTGGTTCCTCAATGTCCACTTTTTGGGGATGACACATTTATTTAAAATCTAGTTTTAAACAATTAGATTCAAACAGATCTTATAAGTATCTACTTGATTAAACAAGTTTTAATTTCAGAAGTTATCACCAGCTATGCCTGCACAGGATGCCCTATACAGACTCCCCCATTCCTCTTCCTTCTTGATTAATGATGTTTAACACTTGATTCACTCTTTCTTTTCACCTCTTTCTGTCATCTCTTTTACTATCATGAAAGGCCACCATCCCACAGATTATTCCTTCCCAGTAGCTGGTACCGTCATTCCCTCTGTCTGCCCACTTCTAATGATATGTTTCTCTCAACTGATGTTTTTGTTTCATACTTCCCTGAGCAAAAAGAAGTAATCAGGCAGGGATTCCCTCATCTTTTCACCATGGAAACTTCCAAAATTCACCATTAATTCCCAAACATAGCGCTCCTACTTCCATTAAATTTCAACCCCTTAACCTGAGTGCTTGATCCTATCCTCTCTTGCTTTATCAAGGATCTTTCCTCCACTTCTCATGTATCATTAATTTCTCCCTCTCTGCTGGGACCTTATCATTACCTCGAAAATCACTACATTTTCTCTGATCCTAAAAACAAAACCAGCCAAAGCATTTCCTGATACCTCGTCCTGCTCCAGTTACTCCCCTGCATCTCTGCTCTCCTTCATAGAACTTCTTGAAGAGCTGTGAATTGTCCTGTCTTTAGTCCCTCACCTCACACTCACTCTCAACCTACAGCACCTTAGATTGTCTCACCATCATTCTACTGACACTGCCTCTGGTTGGCAGTGAATCTGTGTTGCCAAATCTAAGAGTCACTTCTTTGTTCTTATGTCATTGGACTACTCAGCAGCCTTTGACATAGTTGGGGAAGCTCTCCTTTTTTTTTTAATATGTATTTTTTAGAAATATAACCTTTTAAAATTTTTTAAAAGATTTATTTATTTATTTGTGAGAGAAGGGAAGAGATAGGGAGAGAGTGCCCGCTAGGAGTGGGGCAGAGAGAGAGAGGGTGAGAGTCCCAAGTGGACCCTCTGCTGAGTGCAGAGCCCAATGCGGGGTTCAATCTCATGACCCCAAGACCATGACCATAAGATCATGACCTAAGCTGAAATCAAGCATCGGATGCTTAACTAACTGAGCCAACCAAGCACCACGTTTTTAACATTTTTAACATCCAGGTCACAAGTGAAGAGCTAGTTTCTTGATAGAAGCAGGGAGGTTTCACCCATACTAAAATTAATGGAGGCGTTGTGCCAGAGTGCTGATGGGAAACAAGTTGTATTACAGTATATAATTATGATTAAGTTCAGAAACAAGCAAAACTAATTATTGTTTAGAGATATATACATTTCTGAAACCTATGAGAAAAGTACTGATAAATGTACAGGATAATAGTTACCTCTGGGGAGGCATCACAGGGGTAAGAATATATCGGTAATTTTATAGTATATAAATTTAATGGTGAGTTCATAACTGCTCATTCTGTTGTTATCCTTTGTAAGGAGAAAGTAGCTTAAACTAGGATAATCATAGTGGCAACAGAAGGAATGAAGAGATTCTGAATATGTTTAGGAGAGTCAAGTGCTAATATCGGGGAATGGGGGAAAAGGAGAATTTTTTTTTAAAGGAGAATTTAAGGATAATTTCTTGATAATTTTTTGACTTCACTAACCAGGGAGATGGTGGGATTGTTTACTGAAATAGAAAATATTGAAACTGAAGTATTTAGAGGTTTTGTCTGGCTACGTGTGGTTCAGAATATCTGTTGATATCTATGTGAAGATATGGAACAGGCTACCAGAGCACAAATCTGAAGTTTTGGAGGGAGTCCAAGACTGAAACTATATACTCTACCTACCTACCTACCTATCATCTGTCTGTCTAGTTTTAGAGCCATGGGACTGGATAAAGTCACCTGGGAAAACAAGGGAGCCATAGGGATTGACACTGAGAAGAGAAAAATGACCAGTAAGAGACCAAGAAGAACTGGCCAATAAAGCAAAATAAAATCCAGGAATATGAGATTTCACAAAATTCAAAAGAATCTAGTACTTCAAGGAGAAACTAGCTCCCTTCTCCTACTGCAATGACCTTGGAAGCCATATGTTCTAGGTGAGGGAAGGCCACAAAATTCCCTTGGAACTTTGCATTTCTTCTTGGTGTTGTATCCTCCAGGAATCTTTCCCTAATGTTCCAAAATAGACTATAAGTTTGAGTTTGAGGATCTGACTGGTTATCATTGTATCCCAGCACCTGGCATAGTTCCTGATACACAAACACCTTCCTCACAGATCAGCCAGAGAAGCATATATTTTTCATTGGTTTCTGTTTGGAAGGCTACAGGGAAAGCATTTCTTCCTTTGGGATAATCATCATCTTATCAAATAATTGAACCCAGACATTGATTTCTTCCAGGATAGGTGCTGGGCTTAGAGGGGACCAAAAAAAGAAAGAAGGGCAGAGACCGTCATTAGATCTCAAGCAACATTTTCCTTCTAATGAAAATGTTAGCATGTAAGCCTCTTTCAAAGGCTAAGAACCTTTTGTTCTCATTTTCTCAGGTCTTACACAAGAAGACACAAATATATATTCAAGTTTAGCTAGTTTAGGAGTCAGCAAATGATGGCCTCTTGGCCAAATCTGCTCCCTGTTTTGGTACAGCCTGTGGACTAACAATGGTTTTTTATTTTTTGTTTTGTTTTCACATTTTTAAATGGCTGAAAACAAAGAGAAGAATAGTTTTTTGTGACATGTGAAAATTACATAAAATTCAAATTTGTGTCCATAAATAAGGTTTTATTGGGACATAGGTTTGTCTACATATTTATACACTGTCATTGGCTGCTTGCACACTGTAATAACAAATTTTAGTACTTGACAGAGATATGGTCTGCAAAGCAGCAAATATTTACTGTTTGGACCTTTACAGAAAATTTTGCTGACCCCTAAGCTAGACTGTTATGAAGTACTTGCCAACCAAAATGGTAAAATAATCTCTAGTATTTAATTGGCCTTTTCAGCCCAAGGTAACTGAAGGATGCAGAGTAAAGAGCTCAGGCTATGCAATGAACAGACCAGTGTTCAAAACCTGGCTTCTCTACTTATTCTGGAACCTTGAACAAGCTCCTTCCCAAATGAAGAAAACAATAGCTAAATTTATTGAATGCTTACCATGGGTCAGGGCTCTTATCTTCATTTAAATTCACCCATCTTGGCAATATTTCAGAATTACAAATGAATAAATGAATTGCCTAACATCTTAACTTGAGATGGGGTGGTTGCAATGGGTAACCCTACATTTTCTCCCCTCTGGGGGGTTTCTCACCAATCACCCATGCCATCACCTATGCTGGGGAAGGGTTATTCCTTTACTTCTCTGGCATGAGTTTGAGCATGTAGCATTTTCTTTATTCATTGTCCATAATATAGATTACAGAACATGTAAATAATACTTTAAAAAAATGGTGAATGAGCAGACAAAAACACTTAATTGATACTACAGCTCTGAGGAATGGCTTGTTCATCTTTATTTTGGAGTCTCCTCCTGGGTGTTCTGAATGCTGAGGGAATCACCTCCCCCCAACACCTGGGTGTATTCTCAGGCATGTCTGGAGGCCATGCAGCCCAAACTCAACTGTTTTCCACTACAGTCTAAATATGGTTGCTCAGTTCCCAGTATCAGGCCTGCTTTTGACAGATAAGGGCTGAGGGACTGTCTTCCTTAACAGAGGAAAGCAAGTTCTTTCCTCCTACTCCTTATTTAGTGGCCATTTAAAAAGTGTTTTTCATGGAGGACCATGACAGAAGTTGAATTTGATGACATAGGAAAGAGCCATATGGAGTAAATAAAACCCTCCTTCTCTGCTGACGTGATCTAAATAATTGCCCAATCCACCAGGAGATAACATTGCTCTCAGTTTTGAGCAGCAAAGGCTGCAAAGAGCTCTATCGTAAAGTCATTCACAATTTTAAAAACTAAAAAAAAAAGAGAGAGAGAGAAAGCTTACCAGTAATTTTTTAAATGCCAAGTTACATATGAGTACAGAGCCAAAGGCTGAAAAGGAAGACGTGCTTAAAAAAAAAAATTTTTTTTCACACCTTTTAGGTGATATCAGTTGGTGTTTCATAAAGAAACTGATGACAGAAGCAGTGGTAAGGGGTGAAAACCATACCCCTCAGAGTAAGAGGGAAGAGGTCTTGCATCAACCCACAGAAGGATCAAACACAGCCAAGGGAAATGCAGACATTGAAAGGAAGCCAGCAGAGCTTGGTAAACGTGGTATCTCAGAGGATGGGTTTCTTCACAAATGCCTGTGATTACTCTGAACGAGCCAGTTCCTTGGTTTAATTCATAATTGTCCACGAGTTCACAACCATAACAAGCTGCTGCACTCATTGTTATGACAGTGGTTTATTTTAGGGGCTATGAGAAAGTTACTGTTCTACCTTGAAGTGTTTTTAATTCAACACGTAGACACTTAAAAAAAAATCCTTTTCACACTTCTCCAAACAGGTCATTATTAAATGTCAGTAAAAATGACAAGAATTCACAAGCCCAGAGTTTCCCTGGTTTTCCCTGGTTTATAGTTAAGCCTAATGTGATAGAACTTAAAATCTTCTCAGCCTATTTACTACCTTGGCCTTGGACATAAAATATGGCCCATTTTCAAAAATTTTATCTGTAGGACACATAAACAAAGTATAATCCATGAGGTATTTAAAAAATACATTACTTTGACTATGTGTAATAAAAGAATAAAAAGAGTAAGCTCTGGATTAGAAAAAGGACAAACATTTAAACAGAGAACAAATTAAGAGATTTATATCATAAAATGAGAGGGAATAAATTAGAATTTGTAGGGTGGATTTATTTTAAAATATTTTTTTAAAAATACAGAATGCAATTACTATAAGAATAAAGGAAGAATACACAATTATTCTACAATTTATATATTAGGTATTTTATCTTATCAGATAGACCCTTTGGGTCCTTGAAAGTCACTGGGGCATAACTGGTAAGTGCCATCAACTCTCAAAGGTCATTAGCAGAAAATGAATGTAACTTGTATCATGAGACTAACTTACAGGCACACATATCCATAAATTTTACAAATAAGCACTTAAGATTTTCTCACTTGAATACTTCAAAATCTCCACGTAATAAAATAATGGATTATATGACAATAATTTTTCTTCTGAGCCAAATATACAGATTAAGAGAAGCCGTATAGTATGTCACTAAATGAGTGTTTTTAAAAACTAATATTCAGATGGCTACTTCTTGTGTATCCAAAGATTTGCTAATATTGACATAAAGCTCAGACAGGTAATTTTGCTCCAATAAAATTACACCTTCATAAGCTGTCTTTCCCATAATTGCCAAAAAGAAAATCCTATCAAACTGAGAATTATATTTGCTATCCTTTCCGTAGCTATGGGCAGTCTGGTGGCCCTCATTTGAGCAGTGAGTATCAAAGGCATGATGAAGGCACTGCCATAATATTTAGAGGAGAGAGGATTGCTGGACGTTAAACTTTATTTAAAATGTTATGTCTCCAGAGTCTATCTTCTTTAAAGCTTTTAGTTTTCATAGAATACAGAAAGTAAAATGTATCAGGTTTTAACTTCTATAAAGGAATGAAATTACTGGTTATGGTTTTGTGGAATGAGAGCGTTCCTGAGATAAGAAGTGAAATAGAAATAAGAGTTATCACCAAACATCACTAAAGCATCAGCTGGTAACCACAGGACAACACATGGCAAGCAAGAGTAGGACTTACTGAATGTTAAAATTTCCTAGCAATATAAACATATCGCCCTGGACAATTACAATATTTAAGCTAATGTCAAAATTGACTTGTTAATTAATATACTCATTTACTTGTTCATTAATGCATTAAATTAACTCGTTGGTTTAGTACCAGTACTTAGAGATCCTATTCCAAGGAAATCCTTATATCTTCCTCTCCCTCTCCTCTCTCTCCTCCCTCTCCTCCCACTCTTCTCTTTAAAACACATACCTTCTTCTGGTGTTTGTGTTCTCAACGATTCACTCCAATCACTCCAACTACCTTTATGTAGATGTAGCTTAGAGGAAATCTGAAATTCATACTCTGTGAATGGCTTCAGATCCAGCAAATCATGTCTTCCTTTGGCATTTGTAGTACTGACCTTGAATCAGACAAGATTTTTTTAAAGGGGTCTATTTAAATTAAATTAAAGAATTCTGACATACATAGGTAAGAAACTTGAGTTGATAACTCTATTTTTTTTAGATCTATCATTCATTGAGAAGACAATGACAGGGTTATTGAATACAAAGGATGTTAATCTGAATTAACTTCTCAATAAAAACAAACTCTGGGGTCTAAGAACCCATCTATAAAGGCCCAAGGGGGATCCTGAAACAAATTGAAAAATACCAATTTTCAGAAGAGCCTTGGAGAATTTTCTAGAGATTATTTTTTATTTGGTCATAATTACAATGTGATAAATGTTTCTTTTAAAATAATTCTTTTGGGGGCGACTGGGTGGCTTACTCATTAGGCATCTGCCTTTGGCTCAGGTCATGATCCCAGGGTCCTGGGATGGAGCCCTCCCTAGGGCTCCTTGCTCTGCAGGGAGCCTGCTTCTCCCTCCCCCACTCCCCCTGCTTGTGTTCTCTTTCTTGCTGTGTCTCTCTCTGTCAAATAAATAAATAAAATCTTTTAAAAAATAAGATAAATATTTTATTTATTTGAGAGAGAGAGAGAGAACAAGAGCAAGCATGAGCAGGGGTAGGAGCAGAGGGAGAGGGACAAGGAGACTCTCTGCTGAGCAGAGATCAGGGCTCAATCCCAGGACCCTGAGATCATGACCTGAACTGAAGGCAGATGCTTAACTGACCGAAGCATCCAGATTCTAACACAGACATAGAACTGACTTCAAAAAGAAAACTTTATGTTAAAAAATTAATTACTATATTTCTCCTGAGTTTCAGCTATATGTAGAACTTACCTTTTGTTATTATTATAAGTCATTATATTTTACAAAAATACTAGGAGGAATTATAATCTTAAATTTAATTGTGAAAAAATTAATGTCTAATATTAGAGCAAATTGTGGGTCTTTATCTTTGGAATATTCAATTCCATATGAGTCTCTATAGACATTTCCTAATACTCCTCCTTCTAATATGTTAAAAAAATTACTAAAAAGTAATACAGAGGGAAGGGTAGCAGAAAAAGGTGAAATGAGTCCTTTACTAGAAATAAACCACAGAAAATTAATATTGGTTTACAGAAGCCAATGGCTTCTTAGCCATGAAATGGCTAAAAAAATTTCAGAATCAGGGACACCTGGGTGGTTCAGGTTATAATCCCAGGGTTCTGGGAGTGAGTCCCACATAGGGCTCCTACCTCCATAGGGAGCCTGCTTCTTCCTCTGCCTCTGCCTTTCCCCACCCTTCCCTGCTTGTTCTCTCTCTCTCTCAATTAAAGAAATAAAATATTTAAAAAACATTTCAGAATCAGTGATCAGAACTAAAGATAGTTCTTAACAAGTAGAGATATATGTGACTATCTGATATGTCCCAAGTATGTACTTCAGGCTACACATTCTTAAACTCCGTATTTCGCCGGCAAGAAAATACAGAGACCTGTGCAGTGATATTAAGAGCCCCTCCCTGATTTTCCTGTTTACTCTAAAAAGCATTACCATTTCCCAGGGCCCACTGCTGTTGGGCCGGTATCTGAGTCGGTTAAGCAGCACCAGCCCCTCATCGCTCCACCGAAGGATACATCTGCTCACAGAAGCGTTTACACATTTGATTCTGATGTCCCACGGGGGAAGAGGTCTCACTGGTAATCAGGACAAACAAAAGAGTGCGATTCAGGCTCCACAATTGGAAATAACCTTTGTTTTGATGTGAGATAGAAAGACTTGAACAAAACTCATTTCTAAGATACATGAACACCAAAGTTGGTGAAATATAGAAGACAGAAACCCCTGGCTTTCAGAGAAGAAACAGGTTGATTCACTATGAAATAATTAAAATAATTCTCCTTGATCTACCCTTATTTTTACCAAATAAACTACCTCCAACATTAGTGATAGTGTCAATTGCATTAAATCCAATATATCAAGAAAACCAGTGTGCCAAGCCTGAGAGTCCCAATGGCTGAGAAGACAGAGGTGGCTAGTGGTGATCACCTCTCGGAAAGGGAAGAAATGCTAGTAGGAGAAGGTCATGTGGAAGGGGCAGAGGAACAGAGAACACAGGAAAAGAGGAAGAAGGAAAGAAGGGACCTTACAGAGGAATAGTCAATGTGAAGAAATGGAAGGTAAGATGGGGAGAAGAATGATAGGAAAATGTATAGTAAATGCCTATGTCAAGACTTAGAGCATTATGTGAGCAAAGAGGTGCTGTGGGAAGAGAGAAGAGACAAGCACAGTGGAGGCCAGAACTTAAGGGAGGCCAAAAGCCCAGGCCTACTTCGGATAGTCAGAACTTGGAGATGCTTGAGATTGGCCTCTGATTCAATTGCTAATTATATTTGCTCAGAAATGTGCTGGGATTGGCTTTGTCTGGCTCCCAAGGTGATGAGAGTAATGGAAGTAGGTATTCTCAGAGAAAGATGCATTTGTACCTTGATACGCTTTATCAGAGTTGTCACCTCTGCTGTAGCCCAGCAGGCCCACAGGTAGCCTATCTCAGAACAGTGGAGTAACCATGGGGCTAAAAAGACACCTCTGCCAAGATGTGCCTATACTGAGCTTCATGAATAACCTTGCAGGACCCTCTCCTCAGTCAAATGGTATCACTGGTAGCTAGTGCCTCCGTAGGACTGGGCTCTTTTTTCTCGAACAGAAAGAATAATGTTGAATATTTCATTTCATACGATCATCTCTATAAAGTTCTAGCATCATGCACCCTTTTGCTTGCATCAAATATCTATTCTTTGTGACAGTGTCCCTTTTAAAACATATTTTTCTTTGTTTTTAAAATTTTTTTTATTTTTTATAAACATATACTATATTTTTATCCCCAGGGGTACAGGTCTGTGAATCGCCAGGTATACACACTTCACAGCACTCACCATGAAACAAACATATAGAACATTCAAGTGATGTTTAAAATAATGTTCATATACCAATGAATGATACCTGTAAAAAGTAAAATAAATTGTACCTATGTCCAAGAATGTAAATGTGGATGGAAATGATGAAGCACTTCCAAGGCTATTGTTAGCAGTAACCTTGGCTATGTAGCTGGATTCAGGCATTTCAGGGGTTAGACTGACTCCAAGGTCCAAATGGTCACAATAATGACCATTACATTGCTTCTGCCAAGTTAAATTTTTTGGTCCACTTAACCTATAAATAAAAGACAATTGTGTTTAGCAAGATACTTTATGAGCTACTTGCTCCTTCTAGTACAAAGGAATAAAATATTCAAATATTTAAAATTCTAGACATTTTGTTAAGGTCAGTCTTATTACTAGGAGATACATTATGGGAATATTTGTATTCTATGATCATAAATAGGAGCATATTTTCTCCCCTCTCCCCTTTCTCAGTAGGACTGAGAATTTTTGATGTTCATATAGATAAGTAACCATAGCTACACTGCCTAAATTCCCAAAACCCTGGCTGACATCCTGGCTCCTCAGGGCAGATCTAATTTTTATACAAAGCACCCAAGGCCACCTAGGCATTTTCTGCACTAAAGTGCCAGTTTTTAGTACAGACTGGAACCCTGGGCTCCACTTCCTTTCCCCCATTTCCTGCTCACTTTGGCATAGAGCAAACCAGCTGGATCTTTGGATGGGATTATGGGATCAACTCCAGGGAACAGACTCCCAGACTCTCCTTTGTGGGGACTTTCAAGTCAGGCGAAGGTGCTTTAATAAGATACTTCTCCAAAGCTAATGGAAAGCTACCACAAGGATGAGTCTATTTATGTATTATGACCCACAAGAGTTTGCAGCTGCAAAACAGGGAAGGGATATAATGCAGCCAGTTTAACCTTATTACGGCAGGGAGGAACATCCATAACATGGACCTCGAATGCCCTGAAGAAATTTCCGAGTTAGAGCTCAGATTCAAGACCTTAGTTCCCACACTGCAGATGAAATGAACCAGTTTTAATTGATGAACCCTAGACTTTTTTCTTAAGTACCTAATCACCTAGAGGTGTCTAATGCTTCTTCTCTCTGGTAAAAATAAAACTGTTAAATATTTCTAAGTATAGACTAAGATAACACGTCCAAAATAGCTGCAAAAATACAGTCTTTCACTCACTGTAAAGTATACGCAGTATATAGATGGGTGTCTCGTCCTCTGTCCCAGGTGCAGGTCACAGTCCCACGTTCACCCTTCTGTATACAAGATAAGTTTTGAGGCTGTTCTGGAACAACTTTAAAGACAAAGTGCAAAGCCTCATATTTTAAGCAGCACACAGTCGATATCTCAATCATATTGTTATTATTTGGCAATAAGATAACAATATTTCCCCTATGTCTAGATTCCATCAAGTTTAAATTTGTTTCCAAGGCATGAATATCTTCTAAGAAACAATAGTGAATATGGATCAAACATGACCTGCCAAGTCCTATACATTATATGAGGTTTTTTCTCAATTAGACCTCACAGCAGCACCATCAAGTATTTATTGTTATTATCCTCAATTGATCCAAGAGGAAACTAAGCCTTAGAGGCGAACTATCTTGTCCCAAATTATAAAACTGTGAAGTGGCAGAGTCAGGGCTCCAGCCTAGGAGTAGCTGACTTGAGTCGGAGCATTTTACCACCACATTCCTCCATTCTCCCTGACCAGTGAGCATCCAGGGCTAGCTCTATTACCACTGGTGAGGTTGAGTTTACTTATCTAGAGTGAAGTAATTCAAATATTAGAAACCTCTAAAGATTAGGGTCTCTTTCTCTCCATGGACTGGGTATTCGCTGCCAAGACATTTCCAACCACTGGCCCTAGACATGTCCTTTTGGGTTGTACCAGCTAAATCTAATTTCTGTAGCATCACCTGGAACACTTTATAAATGTTTATAAACTGATTCTTTATGTACATGGACATTGAGTACCTTCCATGGGCTGGGCATTACTAGCTATGGACATACAAATATGTACAAGGCAGGCAAGGTCCCTTCTATTAAGGGTGTGTATTTGTAAATTAAGCCATTTTCTAGACAAAGGTAAACCCAAAGCCAGGAGTTTCTCAGATTTAGTGGAGGTAAGAGAAAATACTGTTACTCATTCATCTCATTCTACTCTAATACTGCTACCCACATGTAAGAGACGTTTCATTTGGGTGAGATAAAACAGTTATACCACTGGGGCACCAGGGTGGCTCAGTGGATTAAGCCACTGCTTCGGCTCAGGTCATGGTCTCAGGGTCCTGGGATCCAGCCCTGTATCGAACCCCGCAGTGAGCCCTGCATCAGGCGCTCTGCTCAGCAGGGGGCCTGCTTCCCCTTCTCTCTCTGCCTGCCTCTCTGCCTACTTCTGATCTCTTTCTGTTAAATAAATAAATAAAATCTTAAAAAAAAAAACCCCTAGATATTGTCTGTACCAAAACAAAACTATAATGTTTGGGATAAATGGCTTTTTTTGTGTATGTGTCTTTAGCAAACATCACAGACCTGGGCACGATAATTGCCCCCTATGTGATAGTAGACAGATTAACTTCTCACAAGTTCAGTTTCTTCATCTATAAAATGAGTATAAAATATGTAGCTCATATAGTTTTATTTAATGGAATAATAGACTTTCTTTTCCTGAAAGAAGACCCTCTCTCTCTCTCTATATATATATGAAATATATATATCTTATACTGAATATATATGATCTATATACACACACACACACACACACACACACACACACACACATACTGTATAGAGTTCCCTGGGAAAGGGTGCAGGGAAGGAAATATTTTGAGCATGGCTAAATGTATATATACACTGTATATGTTTGTATACATAACTATTTATGACTGATCCACTTAGACTACTACCTTAACTTCTCATTTTCTGTAGAACTTTTTGTTTATCTTGGAGCCAATAAAAATTGTCTTGTTCTTCCATTAGTTTTCTTATTATTAATGTAATTCCAAACTCTCAAGCCAATTATCTGAACCACTGTTCCACATATTCAAATGCTATTTCATTTGCCTGAAGACCTCTTTCTTGGGGCATTGGGAACTATCCAACAAGACAGGTTTGCCTCTCTGCCTGGTACACAGCTATTATTCTGATATTGCCCGTCCTTAGTATAATGGAAGTTCCTTCATTTTTTCAGTGTTTGATCTCCTGTTTCTTAAATCCAATTCTTTTGTCTTCCCTGATTCAATTATTTGTGTTGGTGAGGTACATCCTCCAGTAATTCCTTCGAAAAGGGTTCAGGGAGGAAATATTTTGAGCATTATTAAAAATGTCTTTATTCTACCCTCACACTTGACTGATACTTTGGCTATGTATTGAATTCTGAGTTGAAAAGAATTTTCATCCAGGATTTTGGAGATGATGCTCTGTTGTCTTCCACATTCTTCTAAATTCAGGTCTGAAGCCAGGGACACCTGGGTGGCTCAGTTGGATAAGTGTCTGTCTTTGGCTCAGGTCATGATCCTGGGTCCTGGGATTCAGTTCCACATGGGAAAGGGCTCTTTCTCCCTCTATCTGCTCTGTCTGCTCTGCCGGCTGCTCTCTCTACTTGTGCTCTCTCTCTCTGACAAATAAATAAAATCTTTAAAAAAAAAGAAGCCTGAAGCCATTTTGATTCTTGAACCACTGTTTTTAATTTTCAGTAGACTATAGAATCTTTTCTTTGTCCCCACTTTTCTGAATTTTCACAAAAATATGCTTAATGAGGGTCTATTCTCCTCTGGATTCTCAGAGTTCATACATTCTGGGAAGTTTTATCCTTCAGTTTGGGAAAAAGTCTTGAATTATTTCTCTTTTGATTCTCTCCTATTTTTTCCTTTCTAAAAATCCCTAGTTTTTATAGGTTGGATCTTCCTTTAATTTTATACCTTATCTTCTATATTTTTGAGCTCTTGGTCTTTCTGCTCAACTATCAGGGAAAAATCTCCTCAGTGTAAAGATCCACCCTCCTATTAAATTTTTAATTTATTTATCTTTGGGAGGAATATTTTCTATTCTCTGAGTATTTCCTTTCCACACAGCATCCTATTTTCATTCTATATGCAATAGTTTCTTATAATTCTCTGAGGGTATCAAGGATAGTTTTTGTTTTTTAACATTTCTTCTCCTTGAATACATATTTCTTCCACTTTGTTTATATACTTTGTTCCATATCCTTATTCTGGTTTCTATCTTTCATAGTAGATATTTTCCCCGGATTGTTATATTTTTCCTCATGCATGGGAGTGAGGGACACTAAATTACCAATGGAGCTCTGCATGTGTGTCAGCTGAGGGGTGTCTGCTGACTTTGGGTTTCACTCCAAGGTGATCTCACAAGGTTTTCTTGGGAACCCATGTTTTAAGTAATTTTAGATATTTCCTCTTGGGACTTAACAGATTTCCCTGAAAAAGATATTCTAACTTGAGTGGAGGAGGGTACAGGGCTGAAGGGAGCTGTATGTAAATCCCCTCTGTTTTCCAGCACAGAACTACCATCTCAGCTGAACTGGCTGGAACTAGTTTAGTGATCCTTTAATGCCAAGCCTCCAGTCTTAAGCCAGAGTAGGGCAGTGAATGTCTACCTACATGGAATTGGGAAAGAGATCTGAGAATCTATTTTTCAAATAGATTTTTCAATAAAATCTCCCATTTTTAGTCCCATTCTTACTCACTCCCAGAAGGACATGGTATCACCACTTTTTGAGTGTGGGTGGGAGTTTCTGCATTCAGTCATGTTGTATCATGACATTTCTCACTGCCAGCTGCTGGCTAAGCCAATTATCACTGGTCTACCTGCTTTTCAGCTTCCAAAAGTTTGTTGATATGTCTCCCTTCCCATTTCTTTTGTCCTTTAGGATTTGTGCCTCTAGAAAACTTTCTCTACTGCATCCTGGCTTAATTTCAGGGGGATCAATGTAAATACATGTGTTCAAACCACCATCATTACCTCCATAGGGTTAAGGTAATGATGACCAAATGAGATATAAAGCATGTGGCCCCTTTAAATAATGAAACAGTTAGTTCTCACTTGTACCTTTATTCCTAAAAGTTCGCAGAGACTCTCATTTTAAAGAGCAAAACTTTTTGTTTGTTTTGTTCTTAAAGATTTTATTTATTTGACAGACAAAGATCACAAGTAGGCAGAGAGGGAGGCAGAGAAAGAGAGAGAGAGGAGGAAGCAGGCTCCCTGCTAAGCAGAGAGCCTGATATGGGGATCATGACCTGAGCCGAAGGCAGAGACTTTAACCCACTGAGTCACCCAGGCGCCCCTAAAGAGCAAAACTTCTACTGAAAAAACAAGTCAACTTTCTGAACATGAGGTCCCTACACCATGAAATCAAGGTATCTACTTCAGCCCAGGACTTGGTTTTGGCAGAGACTATCTGTCCCAGGGGAAAACAGATTTCATTCTCTTTAATACAAGTGCATAATAGCTGACACCAAAAAAAAAAAAGAAGAACAGAAATCAAAGCCTCTGAAAATTAAAATAACTTGCAATATAATAGTTATGAGCATTATAGTTGTTATTATTTTTGTTTTTTTTTTTTTTTTTTTTTTTAGAGAGAGAGTGCAACAGGGGGAGGAACAGAAGGAGAGGGAAAGAGAGATTCCCAAGCAGGCTCCATATGGAGACTGACATGTGGCTCAATCCCACAACACCGAGATCATGACTCGAGCTGAAATCAAGATTCAGAGCCCAAATGACTGAGCCACTCAGGTGCCTCATGGTTGTTTTTGTATGTAAAAGCCCTACTTACTATGGGAAATTAAATGTCTTAGAAAAATAGCTTTCAGAAATATGAATAGTGAAGGATATATTGAGAACAGCCTAGCAAGGATCCATTGTCTTTCATTTATTACCTTGATTTTCTAAGTAGTTTGTGGATCAACCCTGCGAGGTTAAGTTAGAGCACTGATGGCTTAGTTACTACACGACTTGAATAAGCTCTTGGGAGCAAAGCCACCCAAGCCCAGGGAAAGGCCAGAAAGAAAAGGCTAAATTACCTATTCCTGGTTCTGAAAAACCAGCCAACTTTATGACAGCATTCTCAGGATATACAATGGCATTACAAAAAAGAATACCACTTGTCACAAAAAAGAAAAGGAGCTGTTTACTCCCTCACTAGACAAGATTAAGCTTACTACACTAGGTGAAACCCAAATTCATTACGTCTTTTCTTGGAATGACTAGCCGTACTCAGAAAAAGCTATTGCTTCCAGTCAGTCCTTTACCTCAAAGGTGCTAAACTTTCTCAAAGAGCAGTCATTGATGGTGTGTTTACCACGAGAGCACACTGGACAAGCAACATTCTGGCAGTACCACCTAACTTAGCTGCACTATGACAGATCCTCTTAACCATCTCCTTAGGTCTTCTGAGGCTGTAAGCCTTTACAAATCCATCTCTGGATGGAAAAGTCCTGCTGCTGAGATCAAGACCTGAGCCGATATCAAGAGTCAATTCTTAACCGAATGAGCCATCCAGGTAATCCACTAGATGGAAAACTTTAAATTTTAAAAATAGAAAGATGTCAAAACACTCTAACACACCTGAGAAAAGGTAGGAAATACAACAGGATGGCTAAGGACGTGTACAAAAATATTGACCTCCAAGGCTATTGTTAGCCTATAAATATGAATAAAAACAGCAGCAGCAACTGACATCACAGGCTTGGGAACATCTAATACAAATACATGATATTGGTCTGCTAAGATAATGAGTTATGGAGCGAAATATTCAGGTGTTCTGAGGACAAAAGAGGTGAGGACCAATGGTGCTTTTCAAAGAAATTTTCATTTGCCTATCACTTTCTTGTACTTTTTTTTTTTTTTTTAAGGGAAATGGACGCATACCCAACATGCTGCACACAGGAAGAAGAGTCAAGCCAGCTGAAACCACCACCCTAGGGCTTATCACCTCAGTGCCTTCTATGTGTCCGGTACTAGATTAAGCACTTTGCATACCTGGTGTCATCTAATCACTACAACCATCTTATGAAGAAAGAAAAACTGGGGCTCAGAGAATTAAAACTGCCTATCAGTACATTGTTGGTGACAGGGTTAGGCTTCAAAGCCCATGCTCCTTTTAAGATACCACAGGCAGTTGGAGTTGAGAGTACATGACCCATGAGCGGTGTGAATAGGAGACCATAAACTGGAAGAGGAGGTCTGGACCTGGTTTATGTCTCCACAGCCTCCAGTGATTCATTTGACTGTTTGCTTGGTGTTCTGCTCAGTGCTTCCAGTGGCTCTCCAGCAAGATTGCTTGGCACCAACCATATTCTTATAGTTTACAGAAAAGTAATTTCCATCTTTCCTGAAAAGAGTCTCACTGAGCTTTGTATCACTGTCTTTATGTCAGGGGCTCTGTCCTCGCATCTTGGTAGGTCAGCCTGCAGTCCTCCTACTGTTCCCATGCCTCTTACTGGCAATTCCAGAGCTTCTCTGGAACCATGGAGGCAGAGTGTCCTGGGATAACTCAGAGGTCATGCATGGTCACTGGTTTGCCTTGCTGGGCCTTCAAGGCTAAGGGTGTGGACTGTAGTCTACAAGTTTTAGGCAGGTATATTGCTGGCTCACCCAGGGCACTGTGGCTCATGCTATAGATGCCAACTCTGATGTCTTAGTTCTTACTCCCAGCAGCTTCCCGGAGGGACCAGTTGTGTAAGCCAGCAAGTAGGGGGGCTGATACCCTATGGGTATACTTTGACCAATGTCAGTTAAGTTCTCTCCCTGTCATTGTATTCCCATATGTTTTTTCTGGGACTGTCCCCAGTGACTAAGCAACCAGCTGTGTTTTCTGTTGGTGCTGTGGCCAGCTCAGTAACTTGACCTCGTGTTTGCTTTGGTCCTTTCCTTGCTCATTCCCTTGCTCTTGCTTCCTTGAGACTATATAACTCAACTTTCCTGACAAAGCATGAGCATATTAGTTCTATTCATGGAGCTTTCTAGAAAACCTAGGAAAAGAGTGTGAGAACAGTTCTCCTTTAACCTCTGCTAAGTATGATAACCAGTGCTCAGAAGTTAATGTGGATGTAAGGACTATTAAGTTAGGGAAAGGTGAATTGCTCAGCCTTGGGTAGTCAACCTGAGCTTCATAAGTCAAAAAAAGTATCTCTTTCTTCTTTTTAGGTGGCTGTAGCTTTGAAAAAATTCTCATAAATCAAGAAGACATGAAGATTCAGCCACACAGATTCTCTTTCATGCCACTGGAGTCCAAGGACAATTAAGTCCTTAGTCTTAATGGCCAAAAAAACTAGTGGGGAGGGAAGCGGGGGAGAGAGAGAGAATACTACTAAATGAGATCCCAATTCTATTGCTTTCTGGATTTCTCACATTGAGGTGCTCATATTGCTATCAAGATAAAATACATCCATGTGGCAGGAGAAGAAAGAACACTGCCCCATATTCAGATTTCTGTCTAACACATAACAAATACCAAAAGATGACTAATTTTTAAGAATTCAGAATGGAATGCTCACCACCAACCAAGATCTCTGCCCCACATATTTGTAATTCCTTGTTTTTGCTACAGGCCAGTCTGCAGAAAAACACTGTTGTGCCCAGAGGAAGACCTGTGACTTGAGAACTGAGGAAGTGACCATGCAGAAAATTGATTCTTCTTTTGAACCTGTAGAGGATTAACTTGTTAAAACTGGGATATTGTGAGCAGCCTTGTTCGGGCTTCAAAGAGCATGAAATATTGACAGCTGATCCAAGTGAAATTACACGGGAAGGCTCCACAGTCACATCTCCTCTCTTGCACGCATCTGCCAGAAGATACAAGTCAGCACATAAGAAACCCATTTCAACATGGTGGGTTTATATGATTCTCAATATCATGGTAAAATTAATCCCATCAAACCATGGAAATATAAATAATCCACATTGTTCTGGCTGTATTGGCAATGCACCATGAGAACAGAAGGCAACCACATTAAAGCCTAACTGTACCTTAATTAAAAGATGCATTGTTCTCAAAATAGTAAGACTAAAAGTGCTGAGAAAATAGGGTTGGAAGAACATTCAGGAACAGAGGACCAGGAAAAACCAAGCTCTCTTATATGCAAATTATTCACCAGGCTACTGAGAATTATTTCTCACAATAAATCACATTTGCTTCTATCCCCATTTCTGATTTATAAGGCTTACTTCAATACTCAGAGCAAAAAGGGGAAAAAAAAAACCCAGCAAAAATGAACAACCATTTATTTAAAAGGTTATTACAAACTCTAAGGGGTAGATTTAGGAATAATATTTTCTCTTGCTATAGTGGTATAAAGTATGTATAATATATAACATTATTTTATAACAAAAGAAAATATTCGGTGGCTCTGGTATGTTTGTGGTTGGCATCAAGGATGAAAACTAGGTCGTTCATGCCACACTTTGGTATTCCTTCAAGATGCAAGACCCTGGGCTAGATGAATCATAACCCAATGCAGCTAATAGGACATTACGTGAATGTATTCTTCCTTTACAAGTGTTTATTTACTTCCTTATTTATTTATTGCCAGATACCATAGTAAACTCATTAAAAGAGAGGTCATTCTTACTCTCTAGAAGTTTTTGTGTAAATAAATATGACAAACTAACCAGAAATCAAGAGCTTTTGGTGGTCCTGACAATGAAAGAACCTGAGAATTATAGATTGGCCTTGAATTTTCAGATGTGATGGAAAAACCTCCATGGAAAGTCTTTTTTTTTTTTTTTTTTTTTTAATTTTAGGATTGCTTTGATCAACTACCTTAAACAGGATTTGGTAAAAAAAAAAAAAATTAAATCAAATAAAATAATGCTAAACATTAATTTTAAACAAAAAATTCTTTATTTTCAGAACTAAAACAAAGTCTCTTTTTCTCTCCCCTCCCATCCTACTTATATGACTGTTCTCTGCCTGACTTTTATTGATTATAATGAGATAGAAAGTAAAAATGTAAGCTCCCAATAAAGAAAAGGCAAGGAAAATGTCAGCCATTATTTTTTTTAGCACAGTTGAATTCGCCCATGCCAGATACCATATTAATCTGTTAAAATACACTATCATTTTTCATTTTAGTAAAATTCGCAATGCCAACTTTGCAGTTACCTAGCCACTTTTAAAAAAAAAATTTTATTTATTTATTTTTTAAAAAGATTTTTATTTGTTTATTTGACAGAGATCACAAGTAGGCAGAGAGGCGAGCAGGGAGAGAAAGGGGGAAGCAGGCTCCCCGCTGAGCAGAGAGCCTGATGCGGGGTGCCATCCCAGGACCCTGGGATCATGACCTGAGCCGAATGAAGGCAGAGGCTTTAACCCACTGAGCCACCCAGGCTCTGTGCCTAGCCACTTTTTAAATAGAAAATTATATGATTGGATCTGTACATTAATCAACATAAATTAAATAAAATGCATATTAGTTATAGAAATGGAACAGACCTACCCATTTAAAATGAGAGAAGACTGACTACAGAAGACCAACTACCAGAACAATCCCCACAAATACATATTTCATCTATAACTGAGAGTTTAAACCACAAATCCTTCTACAGATTCAATTACAGAAATATCTTACCTATATTTGCTTTAACCAACAACAACACAATGATAAAAATAAGTGCCAGTGAGCAACCTCCAACTGTATGTGCCATGAACAGTCAACTCTGGAATACACCTCTGTAATTTTCCTTGTAAAAGAAGACAAATTAATTCATGTTAAATACGTTCAGAAAATACCAGAACCAACAACATTCAGAAGGACTTAAAATGGCCCTTTAATTTCTCTAGATTGTTAAGTTTTTTTAAAGAAATATACTTTTAAAACTAGTAAATTAAAAATATTTAAAAAAATTTAAAAAAATATTAGCCACCTCTAACCCCCATTCACTTAAGCTTCTTGGCGTTGACAAAGGGTGGGAGAAGAGACACTGGAAACCTTTAGAACCAGGCTTAAGAATGTTGAGACTGTGGGGAGACTGTGGGGTGCCTGGGTGGCTCAGTCAGTTAAGGTTAAGCATCTGACTCTGGATTTTGGCTCAGGTTATGATCTTAGGGTTGTGAGACTGAGTTCCATGTCGGGCTCCATGCTGAGTGTGAAGCCTGCTTAATATTCTCTCTCTTCCTCTCCCTCAGCCCACTCCCCTAAGAAAAAAAATAATAATAAAATAATAATAATAAAAAAGAACTTTGAGAATGTAGGCAAGTTTCTTAACGTTCGAAGCCTCAGTCACACACACAAAAATTTTTTCTTCCAAACAGGGCTGTACCATCATAGTCAAGCATAACAGTGTTAAATCCCAAGACTAATGAGAATTTCTGAGCTATTCATGTGCTTCTAGAAGTAACGGGAAATTAAAAAGTGGCTCATAACCCTTTCCTGGAACTTAGTAAAAGATTGATCTCTTTGGTCAGAAGAAAGGGAGTTGTTGGGAGTCTTCTACAGAAGTTTATTTTACTTGTTTGCTTGCTTGTTTATTCATTACTTGCTTATTTTACTATGCATTTCTATCTTGAATGTTTCAGAAAATGCAAACTGGTGATTTCTGATTGTTTCCAAATTTAAACCTACGGAATGGCTCTTCTAGTTATTAGGAAATTTTCTAAATTCTGTTGAAGGTGGACCTAAAATCCATAAAGTAGGCTGGAAAGTTCTGTGGTGTTAGGCCACTAGAAACCAGCCATTGCAAATGTTCACTTCTTACACCCATACTTAGAAATATGCCAGAACATATTGGCCATTTTCAAAAAAATTCACTTATTTATTCAAAAGGCCACATTTCATGTGCCAGGCATATTGTTAAGTGCTAGCAATACAACAGTACTGCTCTAGTGGATATACAGAAATGTCTCCACTTGTTCCTTTGACTTTCCTACCTCTAGCCTAGCCATCAATCAGGAAAGATCCAAAAAATTTAGCACCTTTTCAATAGTCTTTGATGGTTGATCTTTCACCTCCTCCTGAATTTCAACTCTGAGAGGACCTCAGCTCACTCAAGACATTTTTTCTCTATTTCTACTCCCTCCCCAGGCAATCTCATCTGGTCACCTAACTCTAGAAATTATTTATATGCTAATGACTCTCAGATGCATAGCTTCAACTCAGACATCTCTCCGTGCTCCAATCTGTCTCCTTGCGTCACCTCTTGGACCTCTAATAGAGTGCTCAATATTAACATTATCAATTGGAATTCTTGGTCTCCAACCCCAAACTGGTTCTTTCCTTGGCCTTTTTGATTTCAGTAAATAACTGAAGCTGCTCAAAAACCTGGAAGTCATCCTTGATTCCACCCTCTTTCCCATCCCCTACAACCAAACCATCACTAAGTCCCATCAATTTTACCTCCAAAATATATCACAGATCAATCTGCTTCTTTCCATTCCTACTGTCCTCACTCTAGTCCAAAAGACCATCATCTCCCTCCAAGACAGTTACAGTAGCCCTTCAGCGTTTCTCTCCAATCCATCTTTATCCCTTTCTAAGTCATTTTCACATAGCGACTACCTTTTAGAAGTATAAATCACATTACATTACTTGTTTCATACCACCACTATTTAAAACCCTTCAAATGTCCCTTGCTTTAGAATAAAATAAAAAATCCTTACCACACATGATCTTTCAGGCACCACATGGCTTCACTTCTCCTGTCTTGCTACCATCATTTGGTCAACTTTTTCTGCCTTGCTCGCTCTGTTCCATTTGCACTGGCTTTCAGACTGTTCCTTGAATAAGACATGTCTTTTGCTGCACAGAGACTGCACTTTCCATTTCCTCTGCTAGAATCCTCTTCCTCTGTTTCTTAGCGGCTGGCTGACTTACATACTTCAGAT
This sequence comes from Lutra lutra, assembly GCF_902655055.1. Taxonomy (NCBI): domain Eukaryota; kingdom Metazoa; phylum Chordata; class Mammalia; order Carnivora; family Mustelidae; genus Lutra; species Lutra lutra. Next base: position 141,825,828 of record NC_062281.1, read on the forward strand.
CACAGATCATGTGTCACTTCCTCAGAGAGCCCCTACCTGACCACTTAGCCAAAGTGGTCTTGCCCAGCTACCTTCTACTCATCATCTTATTTATTGCCTTCCTGGTACAGTCTGTAACTACTGTGTTTATTTACTTGACTACCTGTCTGTCATCTATCTTTGTGCTAGAATTTAAGCCACCATGAGAGTGGGAACACTGGCTGTCTTGCTCACTGCTGTATGTCAGCCTTAGGAAAGAGTACTTAATAAATGTTTATTAAAAGAAAGGAAAAAGGGAGGAAGGGAGAAGGAAGATGAGCTATAAAAAAAAAAACTCCCTATAAACATCCCTGTGGTGGCCAGAGTAATGGCCCACCAAAGATGAACAGGCCCTAATCCCTAAGAACCAGTGAATACATTGCATTACATGACAAAGGGACTTTGGAGATGCAATTACAGCTAAGGATCTAAGATGGGGAGGTTATCCTAAATTATCCTAAATAGATTGGGCACAATATAATCAAGCAAGTCCTCAAAAGCGGGTGAAAGAGGCAAAAAGTTCTGTCAGAGAGCTGGGGTATGAGAAGGCCTGGATCTGCCACTGCTGGCTTTGAAGATGAAGGAAGGGGGCCATGAGCCAAAGAATGCTGTGTCCTCTAAAATCTCAGTGTGGCTCTCTGGATACAGAAAATGTAAAATTTTTTTTTTTTAAGATTTTATTTATTTATTTGACAGAGAGAGAGAGAGCACAAGTAGGGGGAGTGGCAGGCAGAGGGAGAAGCAGGCTCCCCGCTGAGCAGGGAGCCCAACAGACATGGGGCTCAATTCCAGGACCCTGGGATTATGACCTGAGATGAAGGCAGGCACTTAATGAACTGAACCACCCACGTACCTCTAAAAGGTATTTCTTGTAGGTCTTAGTTAAAAATGTTTGAGAAACACTGATCTAAATTGAAATCTGACAGTTTCCCTTTCTCTAAACCATACAGTCCAAAGTCATGGCATACATGGCCTCTATGAGCTAATTCCTGCCTTTATTACCAACCACATCTACCACTACTCTCTGCTGGCACTCTACTGTCTAGTAACACTGAGCTGCTTAGTTTCCCTGCACATCTCATGCCAATATATGCTTCTGTATCTTTGCTGATTCTATTCTCTTACTTTTCCACTGTTCTTGAAATTGCTAACTCTTATTCATCTATCCCAACTCAGCTCAGAAACCTTTTATTCAGCCATTCATTCAGCAAATATGTATTAAGCAGTTGCTATGTGCCAGGGGCTAGGGATAGAGTAGGTAGGATTTCAGTCTCATGGAACCAACATTCTAGAATAGGGAGACAGAAAACAAAGAAATAAATAACAAATAAATTCAGACGATGATAATAGAAAAACAAGAGAAGTTAAGAGGAGAGAAACCTGGGGAGGAGAGAGGCTGGTCAGTGAAGGCATTTCTAGGAAGTGAAGCTTGAGCTGAGAATGGCAGAGGCCAAATGAAGACTAAGGATGAAGCCTAGAGGCAGAAGAATAAATTGGCTATGGCTATGGATGAGGCACAGAAAAAAGATCAGGGTGGCAGGGCAAGTGACTGCGACTGGAGAATGGTAGGACATGAAATGGAGAAGAATCCAGAAGCTAGATCTACAACTGGATTGTTTGCCATGGAAAAGAGCCTGGATTTTACTCTCAAGTCTATAAGAAATCACTGATGTTTAATTCAAGATTTTATTTATTTAAATGAGTTTTAATGGGGAGTACTACAAGATATGAATTATATTAAATATATACATGCAAAGGCAAAAAACAAACCAAAAAAGTTAGTCTTGGTTTCATGTATGGAAGCCAGAGTGGAAGCAAGCAGACCAGTTAGGAAGTGATCGCAGGTACCGATTAAGAAATGATGATATGGACCACAGTTATAGTAGCAGAGAAGGAAAGAAGTCGTCAAATCTTAGGAAGCCTTACCTATGTCTTTAGGTCAGACTGAAGCCTCCTGCATAGCATCCTGGCATCCTCATATCTTAGCACCTGCCATATTACATAGAACTAATTTATTTATGTATCTGCCTGTCTCTTCCATTTGCTTACAAACTCCTCATGAGCAGAGGCCACAATTTATGTAAAGCACATAGTGGGCATGTGCTGAACTGAACAACTTACATGGCTAAACTGAACAACTTATATGGCTTTTCTGTGCTCATCTATTTTGTTTCTAGTTTAATATAATGACATTACAACTATATTAAATCTGATTCTGCTACATTGTGGTTGACACCATTAATAATAAGTTTTTTTTTTATTACCTCTACCTTGGTTGCTTCGTTACCATGCTTGAATATTCTGGCATAAAGGAAATTATGAATTGAGCTAGAAGATAACTGAATTATGAAGGAACAGTTACATGGGGATTAAATAAGTTTCTGCTTCCTGAATACATGGAGTATCTACAGGGTGTCTTTCAATATGCACTGGAGCTATGATATTCTCCAAATAAGTAAAATATTTAATATCAAAATATTTTATTAGTTACTATAAGAATTTTTAATGTATAAATTTTTAATGCATAAATATGAAAATGTATATACAAAATACATATGAAATACATATATAAGAAATATATATGAAATATACATATGTATGAAATACATACATCTATATATGAAATAAACAAAATCAAGTTTAAGGTTCAGTTTATATTGTACATTTATCTACTCACAGACTTGTTCATTCTCTTTGAATACTCAGTAAAATACTTTCTCCTTTTGTAAGAAACTCAGAACCTCAAAGACCTTCAAGTAAATGAGGTATCTTCCAATAAAATTAAACCTCCTATCAACTGTAAACATCTTTCAGACAACCTGCTTGGAGGGTTGATATTAAAACTACAACTCTATCTTGAATCAGAAAATCAAAGAGTATGCTATCTCATTGACTCATCACTCAAATCGTGACAGTTTCCAGATAGTAAAAACAGTGTCTCAGTGAGGGGGACAAGGACCAGCCAGAAATATAGTAACTGGCAGAGGAAAGAGACAACAATTACCCCTCAGTGAATCTCCCCCACTGCTCCAGGAAGAAGCACAAAATATGTACTACTGCAAAATCACATTTTACTAGGCTAGGAAAAACCCTTATCACAGGTGATCATTTCATGTAGGCAGGAGCACTTTCTACTTCTACACTTTCTTCTGTAGCACCACATTAAGTTCAAGGGACAGTGTGGAAAAGAAAAAGGCTAGTGAATCTCAGTCCCACCGTATGCTATTAACTTAAGAGTGCCATTTCTTACAGTGGGTACAGTAATACGGACCTAGACAAAGTTACTGGGAAGATTCATATGATAGTGGCATGGACCCATGAGAATACCTAGAATCAAGTAGGCGCTCCACTGAGGCTAGCTCCTATTTTCCCTTCTGGGTTCTGCTTTTCCATTTTTTTTTTTTAAGATTTTATTTATTCATTTGACAGATCACAAGCAGGCAGAGCAGCAGACAGAGAGAGAGGAAGGAAAGAAGGCTCCCTGCTGAGCAGAGAGAGATGAGGAAGAAGGCTCCCTGCTGAGCAGAGAGCCCAACTTGGGGCTCAATCCCAGAACCCTGAGATCATGACCTGATCTCATGAGCTGAAGGCAGAGGCTTTAACCCACTGAGCCACCCAGGCGCCCCTTCCAGTTCTTTTTTAAATCACTCATGACTTTCACTGTACTGGAATTATATGTTTTGTTAAACTAGGTTAAAAAAATCATATGTTAAGCTATCTTTATTCTTAACCCTAGATATCAAATAATTTAGTAAGTCAGAGGAGGAAGGAACCTCAAAGGTTTGCTATTAATTGCCATGGTCCTGCTGCTTTCTTCCCCTCCGAACAGCTGGCATTTGAGTCTGGGCGACTGCAGAACAATCAGGTGATGTACATCAAGGCTGGTTGTCTTACAAATGAATGCCCTTAATTACCCAGTTGACTCAATGAGGCAGAGTACAAAATTCTTCCCTTTTGCTGGCAAAGCTACTTACAGACATGTCTTTCCAGTAGCAGCTCAATATAAAGACAACACTTTGGAGGTCATCTCTTCCACCTTCCCCATTTTATAGATAAACTGAGGCTTAGAGAAAAGAGAGGACTTGCCAAAGGTCATTAATAGAAGAATCCAGATCAGAACACAGGTTTCCTGATTTCTAATCCAATATTACCTTTAGCATGTGAGACTGCTCCTGATCAGTAGCGATGGTAGCAGCATATTATTAAAAATAGTGTTGGGGGGCGCCTGGGTGGCTCAGTGGGTTAAAGCCTCTGCCTTCAGCTCAGGTCATGGTCCCAGGGTCCTGGGATCGAGGCCCACATCGGGCTCTCTGCTCAGCGGGGAGCCTGCTTCCTCCTCTCTCTGACTGCCTCTCTGCCTACTTGTGATCTCTCTCTCTGTCAAATAAATAAATAAAATCTTTAAAAAAAAAATAGTGTTGGGGCACCTGGGTGGCTCAGTGGGTTCAGCCTCTGCCTTCGGCTCAGGTCATGATCCCAGGGTCCTGGGATTGAGCCCCGAGTCGGGCTCTCTGCTCAGCAGGGAGCCTGCTTCCCTTCCTCTCTCTCTGCCTGCCTCTCTGCCTACTTGTGATCTCTGTCAAATAAATAAATAAAATCTTTAAAAAAAATATATTAAAAAAAATAAAAATAGTGTTAATGCTCACTCTACCATTAATACTAATGCTATAGTTTGTTGATTTCTTACTATATTCCAGGCAAAATGCACATTACATACAATCTTTATGATATGCACTAGTAAAGCAATTATGATGCCTAATGCTTTAATCTTCAGAAGCTTGAATCACTATTTTTCTTTTTTTTTGCTGAGATTATATGACTTATATGATTTATTATGCCTCAAATAAGGCAAGAGGCTTAGAAAATATCAAACTGGAGTCAAAGAAAGACTGTATGTTTACTGAATATACAGTAGCTTTGCTTCATGGATATATAACAGAATATGGTTATGCAAGGGAACAGTTCTATCAAGTGGCATATTGATGATTAAGTGCAACCTGATCAATTGTTCAAAACTTATTCTGCCAAAAAAATTCTAATGCCAAAACCTGTGGTGTGCTTCTTATATATTTACCCTAAAATGAAGCCATTAGTCAACAAATACCATTCAAAATCAGTTTAACTACTCATTCTTTTTTTAAAATTTAAATTCAATTAATTAACATAGCATATTATTAGTTGTAAAGGTAGAGTTCAGTGTGAATCATTATTTCTGATACCCTCCTCACTCTCTCAAAAGGGGATGAAACCAACACAAAAACTGCATATATGCAGTATATAACCACCTCTAATGATCTACTCCACCATGAAGATGGAAAAGGATAATCACATCGACCAAGTAGATAACTTGTAACTTGACCAATGGAGTGAGCCTTCTTTTCCATGACTTCTTATGAGCTACGTCATGAAAAAGAACGGTCTTCTGACTGAAGCATTATTTCTTTTTTCCTCCGAAGTCTGCCATATAGTGAAAAACCTCACAAGCCATAACATGGATAAATGCTGGCCTGTCAGGCCCTGATCATCAAATCAGCCTCTTCATGATATCATGTTAGGTGGTGTGACGGGCAAAGAAAGTAACATCACCTCAACCCTTTCTGCTTTTTCTTCTTTCTACCCAATAGTCCCAAAACTCTTTACATGAGCAAAACTGGACAGGACAGACATCTGTTTTCCTTTCTTACACACTCTTGAATTTTCTTTCATTTCACTGGTAAGTATTTGTAGTTTAAGTTTACCTATACATAAGAACATTCTTTTCTTGCTTGAAATCATGAGACTTCTGAAGTTTTGGTCCTTTTTTTTTTTTTTTAAATTTCTGTGGGAGGGTTTTCTCCTTTCCTTCTTTATGACCTCTTTATCATGTTTCTTTTACTTACTTACTTTTTTTTTTTTTAAATAAGCTCCATGCCCAGTGTGGAGCCCAAAGTGGGGCTTGAACTCTCGACCCTGAGATCAAGCCCTGAGAACCAAGATTAAAAGCCAGACACTCAACCAACTGAGCCATGCAGGTGCGCTACTTCATCATTTGTCATAACAAAAGTTCACTTATACTTTTACCCTTTCTTTTATATTTTTTGAAATGTTCTTCTGTCAATTTTATTTGCCTTTATTTACATTTCAGATATACCACACTGGACATAAAAGATAGGCTTTTGATATGTTGTATGTAAACAAATTACCTTGAAAATGCATTAAAGAATCTTATCCCATCCACACTGTCAAATCATATGTAGTGTGAATTATCTTATAAACTGAACAAGCATTCCCACAAGAGAACTACAAAAAAGAAACAAAGAAAGGAGAAACAAGACATGGATGGAGTCTTGAAGAAACAAGGAACTTTCAAATCAACTTGTGTTGTTATGTTTCTTTTTTTCTTTCTTGGATTAGCTCAAAAAGCTGACAATTTTCACAGTACTTGTTCAATTAATTTTTAACAATCCAACCTTCTCTATTTTCACTCTCTGAATTCTTCTAGAGGTAGAAATAAAATAAGCCATTTACTTTTGGGAAGGATGATATACTGGAAAGAGCACAGTATCTTAGGGTCTGAGGAACTAGATGCCACTGGTTCCTCCACTTTTGTCTGTGTTACCATCACAGTTAACTTCACACTTCAAAGCCTCTTTTCCTTGTTTGAAAAATGGCAATTAACCTTTATCAAGAAAAATAAATCTCTTTCACTAAAATTTTCTTCGTTGGTTTATTGGAAGGATCTCCTTCCATCGTGAAGTCTCTATTTGTGGACAGTGGCATGAGGTAGGAGGTTTATCTTTGGATCTTGGGTATTATGAAATCCTGGCAAGTTTTGCTTTACCTTGTAGCATCAATCACCTAGTCTTTATAAAGTACTAGAAGACATCAAAAATATTAAAGCACATTACAATTACTTTTTTTTGGAAATTTTCTAGGCATTTCACAACTGACGATAATTGGAGGCATACCGACAGGAGGTGTGGTGAGCTAAGACTAATGATCATCATACCACAATTTTCCTCAAGATTTCTTATATAAATGAATACAGCTGAAGTCTCAATACCAACAACCCTATGGTTCAACATCTCTGCCTGATGTTTTACTCAATGTTTACCTCTTCCTCTGCATACCATATAAAAGAGATATAAATTAAGATTCTATTCTTTATCATCTTTTATAGGCATTTACTTAGCAATTTATCACAATGCAGAGCATATAATTGAGTTGTTAATATTTGATCATCTGCCACACAAAGTAAATATTGGTATCTCAATTCTATAGAAGGGGAACTCTACAAGTTGACCAAGACAATACAGAAAAACCAGAAGCAAATTCAGAATTAGGTAAATTAGAATCACCTACCATACTTGAGTTTCCTCATCTGTAAAATGAGAATAAAAATAGCACCTTCCTCATCGAATTATTGTGAGGGTTAAATAAGAAGCTCTTATTACAGTGCTTGGTATATAATAAGAGCTCAGTAAATATTATTACCTGCTATTATTATGATATGAAAAAGGGTGTTATCACTTATTTACTTTTCACTTATTTTTCAAGGACAGGCTTGCTTTTTGACCCCTCTCTTTACCTATTCTTCTGGTTCATCACTGAAAGATTAATTTGATCAAAACTAGGTCCCATAACTCCTTGATAATAGGTGAATTTATGCCACCTATCATCTTTGACGTACTAAGTGTTCTCATAATTATTGTCTTCCCAAACACTTTTAACATCTTGAGGACAAGGATTACATCTTACATTTCTTTATATTCACTACAGTGACCAGCACAATGTCTTGAACATAATAGCTATTCAATACGTTTGTATTTAAAAAAATTATTGTTACCATTAGCAAAGATCACCACGATTCCAAGAGCAAAGAGGACTGGACAAGACTTCTTTGGGATTTGGCTTACTTTTTTATGTTGGTCTGCACAAATTTAAGTGTAGAAGTTGAGAACAGTGTTATTGCAAAGATGACATATAACCAGAAAACAAAGCAGGTATAGTAATAAAAAAATAAGTTCATGCTTGAGAAATAACGTACAACATCTATAGAGAAGATTCTTCTCCCATAAAAAAATCTTTCATATGTATTAGAATTTTTTTCACCCTAGAACTCATTCTAACACAGGATTCAGAGCTTGCCAAAATTTGGAAACTGACCATCCTATGTAATCATCATGATATTTCAAGAAACAAGACACATCAAAAAGGAATGTTGCAGACTCTTACAGAGCTTTTCATGCCTAACAAAATGCTGGTAATGATTGAGGATTTTACATTACCATAACTCTTAGGCAGAGAAATAGGGCACTGTACCATTTCTAGTCAATGGGAAATGAGAATATAATGTTTGTCCAAGTGGAAGTGGATATAATGTTATCAGCCAGAGGAGCAAAGGCAAGAAGCAGAGAGTCTGGAGCCAGAAACCTGTAACTTACCATCTCTGTGAAAGTTCCCACATCTGTAAAATGAGAATATTAATAACAACTTCCCAGTTTTTTAAAGAATTATATAGGCTAACATTATATACCCAAAGGCCAGGTACATAGTAGTGGTTCAACAAAGACTTTTATCCACATAGGATATACAGATAAGGGATTATAATAATTATTCAGAGTTAAGGGATAAAGACTGCTTTTGTCCTGTTCTCTAGATATACCTGGGAACAGCCTTTTTGTATGCTTCTGGGTTACCATATTTAAGATGTCCATCTAACGACGCAGACACTTAATTTCTTACAATGTTTATATTTAGTGCCCCTAAACCAAGTGAGAAGGGCCTTCCTAAAGGCATTTTACAGATGAAAAAATTGAGTCCGGCCAGTGGCTAGCCAGGCGGCTTGTCCCAGAACATCCACTAGTAACTAACTGGCCAGGTAGGGACTCTGGGTCTGTCTTACAGAGGCCACAGGCAAGTGCTGCCCATAATAGGACTTTACACTCCTCCTGCGAGACTAAGACTCCTCAACATCCTAGTCAGAGAAGGTCTATTTTCTAGGCCGAGTCATGCCTGCAGGCCTGGACCAAGACCGGACCCGGAGTGGTGCCCTCAGCCGTCTCCCAGATGCCAGTCCTCCCTGTCCGACGCACCCACCATCTGCGTCCTGCCCCAGGGAGAGCCCGGAAGGCTCAGTCTGAGCACCCCCTCCCCTCCAATCGGCCGAACTCCAACCTGGCACCTTCATGGGCATATCAACACCCAGGGAGTGAGCACCTCCATGAGGAGAGAGTCCCCGCCAAGCCTCCGGGGAGGAGCGAGGCACAGAAGCCCCAGGCATTTAGACACCCCGCTAGATCCAGATCCGGAGGTCCCCGGTGCCCCCACCCCACTCAAGCCACTGGTCACTCACCGCGCGTCGCGGATGTGCTGGCGGCGGCTCAGGCCGGCGCGCTCCCGGCGCTCCCCGCGCACGTGTCGCGCGAGCCCCCGGCGCTGCGAGCTTCCCGCCGCCAGCGCGCGCCCTCGGGCCGCCTAGTCCGCGGCGCGCGGCTGGTAGACCCCGAGGGTGGGCGCGGCGGCGCTAGGGCTTGCGGATGTGGTGGCGAGCGAGGAACGCGGTCGCAAGTTTTAGCGGCCGGACGCTGGGCCCCGCCGGCTCCTGCGGTTTCCACGCCGCGCTCCCAGCCGTCCGGGGCCGGAGCCGGGTCCTGCCACCGGTGGGCTCCCAGCGCCGCCTTGAGCAAGGTAATTATCGCTCCGCACCTGCCTTCCCCCTACACAAAATGCGGGCAGTAAAGTCTTCGCGTACGATTGAGCGAGAACTGACTGAATTAGTGCGGGCAGTTCTGTGCAGGGTATGACAAGCACGACAAAACCATGTTCTCGGCTTGCACAGCCACAGAGGAGCCACTTTGCTGACGCTTATTAGAGTGAGAACTTTCCTCAGAGAGGTTCTTCCTCTGCGCGCTCCGGGCGGCCCGCTCTCCCCACACGCAGGTGCCAGGCTCTCCCCCGTGGGCCCGGCGAAAATACTAGCGCTTTTATTTGGGTCAGCTATCTAAAAAATGAAGAAATCAACATTCAATAGCTGGCATGACACCGACCCTTAAGGATCCCACTTTCGATGTGTTGTTTCAGGGTTCTGAGGGAAGAGGGAAAGCTGCGCAAAATGCAGAGGGGATGACCGAAGTGCCCTTCACTTATGACAGTATTTACTGAATCCAGGAATTCAACTATACAACATACCATTTTTTAACGTAGAGGTAAGAAATAAGAACTGTCACACAGACTACGACACACCGGTTCTTATCACTTAATAGACTTTCGATTAAAATGTTATTGAGGGGCGCCTGGGTGGCTCAGTGGGCTAAAGCCTCTGCCTTCGGCTCAGGTCATGGTGCCAGGGTCCTGGGATCGAGCCCCGCATCGGGCTCTCTGCTTGGCGGGGAGCCTGCTTCCTCCTCTCTCGCTGCCTGTCCCTCTGCCTACTTGTGATCTCTATCTGTCAAATGAATAAATAAAAAAAAAATTAAAAAAAATGTTATTGAAATGTCCCTTTTAGACTTATTTAGAAATATGTGTTTATTATCCAACACTCCTGTTCATTCATAAAAGGAAATAGCAGAATAAATTGGTTAAAATATTCTTCAGATACATTCACATTGAGTCCAACACCCCTGATCATTTTTTTGTTTCACCCAGCATCATCCTCAGTGACATAAGTTTTTTTTTAATAAGGCAGCATCCCACTGTTGTGTCTGGGGGATTCTTCCAATCCACTAAAACCAACCCAAGTTTGCTGAGCATCTGCAGAGCCAACCACATCTCTGTATTGTTTGGGCAGAAGGCATAAGACTCCCAATTTTGGGACAAGTTAAATACCAAAAAAATGTGCATTTTAGAATCAACAATGTACACTAGATTACTTTTAGGAGATGGTGACGTATTGTAGTTTACACACTTTGGCAATTTGGCTCCATAAATAATTTGATAAAAATTAAAACTTTAAGTTGTAAAATCTTAACATTACTGGTGAATGATTGTGAAAATCATTTGCAAGAAAGTCAAAGAGTTATCTTGTTAAAACTGAGTTATTTTTTATGCTATTTATCTTTTTCACCCAGAAAAGGCAAATATTGTGCTCGTTTTGGCAGCACATATACAAAAAAGGCAAATATTCTAAATTTGCTGAACTTTTCTTTAATGTTATGCATCTCTCAGTAGTATGTTACCAAATAGAGTTTTCTGAAAAAAAAAAAATCACTGTCTCTTCAGGGTAAAAATAATATTTTAACACTGAGTGAGAAGGTGCTATGAAGAGAACATTCGAAAACAAATATCTCAAAATGTTACCATTATTGGGTTTGCGGGGGAGAGGGCTGGTAAAATTGTTTGTCACCTACAAACATGAACACTTAAAAAACCTTGGAAACAATTTGCTATCATTTTTCAATTTTTCAGTTGAGTAGTTCAGCAAATTTTAAACCCATTTGTTAAAAAAAAATAGGAAAATGCAGCAGTTTCTGAAAAACAACTGATCAGTAGCAGGGAATAAAATTATGGTAACAGGGATGCCTGGGTGGCTCAGTTGGTTAAGCAGCCGCCTTCGGCTCGGGTCATGATCCCAGCGTCCTGGGATGGAGTCCCACATCAGGCTCCTTGCTCGGTGGGGAGCCTGCTTCTCCCTCTGCCTCTGCTGCCACTCAGCCTGCCTGTGCTCTCTCTCTCTGGCAAATAAATAAATAAAATCTTTAAAATTATGATAACAAAATAATAATAATTCATAATATTCAAGGATAGCGTTTTTTCAAATTTTTTTTAGTAAAAAGAGAGGCTTTTATTGATTAATTATTCCAAAATGTATTTTTCTCGTATTAAAGTTTAATTTATATTTTGTGTACATTTTACTACATATAGTAAATATATATATGTGTAACACATATTTATGTATATATAAAAAATTTTTTTTAAAGATTTTATTTATTTATCCAACAGACAGAGATCACAAGTAGGCAGAGAGGCAGGCAGAGAGAGAGAGATGGGGGGGAAGCAGGCTCACCTCTGAGCAGAGAGCCTGACTCGGGGCTTGATCCCATGACCCTGGGCTCATGACCCTAGCTGAAGGCAGAGGCTTTAACCCACTGAGCCACCCAGGCGCCCCAATGTATATATAAAATTTATAAGGAAGCAAAAAACCAGCTAAACGTATATTGGCAATATATTCTCAATTCCTTTTTTCCTTTAGGAGTGCACAATCTAGGGGCATCTGGGTGACTCAGTCAGTTAAGCGTCTGCCTTTGGCTCAGGTCATGATTCTTGGGTCCTAGGACTGAGCCTCATGTTGGGCTCCTTGCTCAGGGGGAAGCCTGCTTCTCTCTCTCTCCCTCTGTCTGCTTGTCTTCTCTCCCTCCCTCTCTCTGTCTGTCAAATAAATAAATAAAATCTTTAAAAAAAGAAGTGCACAATCTAAAAGTGCACAATCTAAAATTCTAATTGCAGCATATTATAAAATTGCTAAGTCAGATACAGGCTGGTGTCCCAAACGCACTTGAGCCGTTTTCTTTAAGAAAATGAATGAATATATTGGAGAAAGGACTTCAATCTGATGGTTAAGCAAACAAAACAAATTATAAAAAATACAATAAGATGCAGGCAACAATGATGGCCTTCATTATTCTCTTCTTTTCCCTAGATGCAAATAAACAAGATGACCAATCTTACATAAATATTATTAGAGAAGTTATCATCTAAGTCCATCAGTATATCATTCAATTAGGGTTAAATATTGAGAGAAGACTTGTGTTAATAGTTTCTGGTAACAGAAGTTCTCTCCTCCTTCATGTTCCTTTCCTGTGTTGTAAGCTCCATTAGCACAAGGACCACATCTGTCTTGCTTATTCTTTTATCTCCAGCACCTGGCACAATGAGGGGCACATGACTGGTGTTCAACAAATGTTTATTGAGCTGAATTGACTTGTTCTAGAGAGATCTCATTCTCTTTGGTCAACCAAATTTATAGGTGGTATTGAATCTTCAAAACTTTCAAGTTAAAAGAAAAGTATTTGGAAAATTATATGTAGCTTTTCTTAGCAATCCAGTGACCCTTCCATATGGAATCTAGCCATCTTTTTTTTTTTTAACTGTTCTTTGATAGACTGTAAAGGCCTTTATATTTTCTTCCTTTCTTTCTCTTCCTTTTTCTCCTCCTTTTTTTTTTTTTTTTGTACTATCTGGGAGTTTCCCTCATAAATGCATGTCTATTATCAGGGGCTAACGGTGTAGTTAGAAAAAAAATCTTGCTTTTGAGTTTCTGAGAATAAGCCCTAAATAGTGGAGAAAACCTAATGAGGCAAGAGCCTAACATACAAACCAAAATATCAACCTAGTATGATTATTAAGTCTACGGGTATGAAATGACCTTCTGTAAAGCTGTAGCTAGATGAATGTACTTGCAAATCAAAAGCTCAATTAAGTGAATAACCACAGTGACAATGACAAAGACTTTTCTAGGAAATACTAGTTCAGTTTCCATTTCTGGTACTTTTCCATTCCTTTACATGTCTATTTTGTTTCATTATTGATACCAAAAGTTCTAAAAATACTAACTCACACAGTGCTATGACAATTGTATGTCATTTATCAGAATAAGTACTAAGAGATGGTTGCCAACAGTGATTTAGGGCATCAGAGAAATGCTGGCCCCTGTTAAACTTGGTAAGAAAGTTTGACATATATCTTAACCTTTTACTTTAATAAGGAGATAAAGATTTTATTTATTTATTTGACAGAGAGAAATCACAAGTAAGCAGAGAGGCAGGCACAGAGAGAGGAGGAAGCAGGCTCCCTGCTGAGCAGAAAGCCCGATGCGGGGCTCGAACCCAGGACCTGGGATCATGACCTGAGCCGAAGGCAGCGGCTTAACCCACTGAGCCACCCAGGCGCCCCTTAATAAGGAGATAAGAATCTAAGGTTAAGGGGCGCCTGGGTGGCTCAGTGGGTTAAGCCGCTGCCTTCGGCTCAGGTCATGATCTCAGGGTCCTGGGATCGAGCCCTGCATCAGGCTCTCTGCTCTGCGGGAAGCCTGTTTCCTCCTCTCTCTCTACCTGCCTCTCTGCCTGCTTGTGATCTCTCTCTGTCAAATAAATAAAATCTTAAAAAAAAAAAGAATCTAAGGTTAATTATTCACCCTTGCTGCTTCACTTTGCAAAATTTCATTTCTGAAAGTTTTCACTTAATTATTCATCTGTCCAAAATGTTACACTTATAGGGATACCAATATAGCTCCTAAACATATTTGTAGTATCATATGTTGAAAGGCTTAAATAAAATAGTGTAGTTCAACATTCTTAGATTATTAGTAATCCCCAAAGATTCTTAAAATGCAGAGTTTTAATGTTTCCACAACTGACATTTAGGAAGCACAGATGTTGTTTACAGATGAACAAACTACATGGAAAATGTCATCTCTTGGAAAAGAGTGAAGTGTATTCAAGAGATTTCAAGATTGCCATAGGCTTTAGTAAATGAAAATAAGGTTAAGGAGTAAAGTAAGACATGAGGCAAATTTAAAACACTGACAACCGCAGGGTCCCACCCAAATAAACTTGATTCACAGTCTGGCTCTGCTATTCTCAACAGCTAAATCTAAGAGACACAGGAGTTATAGGATCCATGGATTTCATATATAATGGCTTATATCCCTGTCATCAGAGGCAGAACTTTGGTGGCCCAAGAGAAAGTGTTTTCTAGATTCTTATGAAGACGAGAGTGTTTCACATAAAGTACAAATTTCTCACAAATATTTCTATACAAAACCACATGTTTCCTTTAGTTAGTTAGTTATAGAGCTTCTCAATGAAAGCCTAACAAAGAACACTCTGAAACATGGATGCTTGGTGTGCATTAACATTCTATTCTGTATTTCATTACTTGAGGCTCCAAATAGGCTTTTGCTCCATGCTTCCCATATATAGAAAATAGTCCCTGATTTCCTAACTGAGACAGTCAAAATCCTGTCCTGTCATTGCATCCAGCTGAGAGCCAAGCTCTCTCTGGGAAGTGAGCAGCGGTGGCTGCCTAGTGGGATAGGACTCCTCTGTTTGTAATCCCAAAACACATGTACCTACACCCCACACCCCTTCCACAATGTAAAGCACTGAAACAGGAACAGAGAATGCTCCCCTTTGGAACGAAGAAACATGTGAGGTGCTGGATGTCACCGGTCTGATCTGCTGGGTGATGTGTTAGGGTTTTTGATTTTGATCTATAGTATTTGTGCTAAAACTGAACAGGAAGAATCTCAATTAAGACAAACACAGTAAAGTAATAGCAAATTTTAATAATTTGTCATCTCTCCTCCAATCTCTTCTCCAAAAGTAATAGTTTAGTGAGAATCTTTCCACATTTTTCTTCATGCCTTTATAGGTGTATAAAAGCATGACAGGCTTTCCTCCCGCTACATTGAAACAAAAATTGAGTCATGCTATTATTCACCTATCTGTCCATCTATCTTTGTTTTGTTTTTCTTTACCACATAGCATAAACCTCATTCCATAACATACACAATTGATCTAATTCTGTTTTCAAGAGCTACGATTTCCATACTGTGTATGTACTAAAATTTATTTAACTATTTTCTTATTTATAAGTCTTCAGGGTTTGTTTGTTTTTTACTTTTCCCCACAAACAAAAGTTTAATATATTCACCAAAATAAAAATATTTTATGTATATACAGATATATGGAAGTTTTATGTGTTTGTAATAGAATAGATTCTGTTTGTAATAGAATTTTGTTTGTAATAGAATCTCACATATGGTTTGTTGAATCATAGAATATGAGCTTTTTCACTTTAATGGATTATGTCAGATTTTTATCCCTGTTGTAGTAGTTCACACTCCTACTAGCATACAACATTATCACTAACAGTGAATGTTATCTATCTTCTGTAATTTTTATCACTCTAACCGATGAGAAATGGTATCTCATTATTTTAAACTGTATATCCCTCACTACCAACATCTTTTCATATGTCCGTAGTTTTTACAAATAAGTATTATCAATTAATCTCAGTGTATCTTCAAATAGCATATAATTTAAGAATGTCACAATATACTTCTATCTTCATACCTCCCAAATATTTCCTTGTGCGTTTTACTTTCATATATAATACAAACCCACAATACATTGTTACTACTTTTGTTTTAACTATTTATCTTTTAAAAAGAAATTTAAAAATAGAAAACGAAAGTTTTTTTCCCACATATCTATGATTACCAGCACCATTCATTCTTTTGTATAAATCAAAGTTTCCATGAAGTAATATTTCACTTCTAAAGAAATTCCTTCAACATTTCCTATAGTGCAGATATGTTAGTGACAAATTTTCTCAGTTTTTGTCTAAAAATGTTTTTATTTCACCTTCATGTCTGAAGAAATTTTTTAGTGTATGTAAAATGACAGGTTTCTTCTTCTCAGCACATTGAAGATATTATTCCACAGTCTTCTGGCTTGCATTGTTTCTGATGAGAAGTCAGTGGAATGCTCATCTTGTTTTGTTGTATGTAATGTCTTTCTTTTTCTCAACCCCTTCGATATCTTCTTTCTCTGATTTTCAGTATTATATTTTGATGTGTTCCTGTGTGGTCTCCTTGGTATTTATTCTGCTTAGTGTTTGTTGAGCTTGTTAGATCTATGGGTTTTCTTGTTTGTTTGCTTGGTTGGTTAGTATTTTCAGTTTTTCCTGACTTAGGAAAATTTTTCAGACATTCTTTCTTTTTTTCTTATTTATTTATTTATTTTAAAGATTTCATTTATTTATTTGACAGAGAGAGATCACAAGTAGACGGAGAGGCAGGCAGAGAGAGAGAGAGAGGGAAGCAGGCTCCCTGCTGAGCAGAGAGCCCGATGCGGGACTCGATCCCAGGACCCTGAGATCATGACCTGAGCTGAAGGCAGCGGCTTAACCCACTGAGCCACCCAGGCACCCATTCTTTCTTTTTTTAAATTTTATTACCATATAATGTATTATTTGCTTCAGGGGTACAGGTCTATGAATCATCAGTCTTACAGCACTCACTGTAGCACATACCCTCCCCAATGTCCATAACCCAGCCACCCCATTCTTCTCACCTCCCTCCTTTCCAGCAACCCTCATTTTCCTGAGATCAAGAGTCTCTTATGGTTTGTTTCCCTTCCCGGTCCCATCTCATTTCATTTGTTCCCTCCCATCCCCCCATGACCCCCTATCCTGCCTCTTAAATTCCTCATATCAGTGAGATCATATGGTGATTGTCTTTCTCTAATTGACTTATTTTGCTTAGTATAATACCCTCTAGTTCCATCCATGTCGCTGCAGATGGCAAGATTTTGGGGTGGGGGTTTGATGGCTGTATCATATTCCATTGTATATATACACATCATCTTCTTTATCCAATTATCTGTTGATAGACATCTAGGCTCTTTCCGTAGTCTGGCTATTGTGGACATTGCTGCTATAAACATTCAGGTACATGTGCCTCTTTGGAGCACTACATTTGTATCTTTGGGGTAAATGCCTAGTAGTGCATGTAATAGCTGTGTCATAGGGTAGCTCTATTTTCAACTTTTTGAGGAACCATCATGCAGTTTTCCAGAGTGGCTGCACCAGCTTGCATTCCCACCAACAGCATAGGAGGGTTCCCCTTTCTCCACATCCTCGCCAACATCTGTTGTTTCCTGACTTGTTAATTTTAGCCATTCTGACTGGTGTCAGGTGGTATCTCACTGTGGTTTTGATTTGTATTTCCCTGATGCCAAGTGATGTTGAGCACTTTTTCATGTGTCTGTGAACCACTTGGAGGTCTTCTTTGCAGAAATGTCTGTTCGTGTTTTCTGCCCACTTCTTGATTGGATTATTTGTTCTTTGGGTGTTTGATAAGTTCTTTATAAATTTTGGATACTAGCCCTTTATCTGATATGTCATTTGCAAATATCTTCCCCCTTTCTGTCGGTTGTCTTTTGGTTTTGTTGACTGTTTCCTATGCTGTACAAAAGCTTTTGATCTTGATGAAGTCCCAATAGTTCATTTTTGCCCTCGCTTCCCTTGCCTTTGGTGATGTTTCTAGGAAGAAGTTGCTGTGGCTGAGGTTGAAGAGGTTACTGCCTGTGTTCTCCTCAAGGATTTTGGTGGACTCCTGTGTCATATTGAGGGCTTTCATCCATTTGGAATCTATTTTTGTGTGTGGTATAAGGAAATGGTCCAGTTTCATTCTTCTGCATGCTACTGTCCAATTTTCCCAACACCATTTGTTGAAGACCCTGTCTTTTTTCCATTGGACATTCTTTCCTACTTTGTTGAAGATCAGTTGACCATAGAGTTGAGAATCTATTTCTGGGTTTTCTATTCTGTTCCATTGATCTATGTGTCTGTTTTTGTGCCAGTACCATACTGTCTTGATGATGACAGCTTTGTAATAGAGCTTGAAGTCTGGAATTGTGATGCCACCAACTTTGGCTTTCTTTTTCAACATTTCTCTGGCTATTTGGGGTCTTTTCTGGTTCCAAATAAATTTTAGGATTATTTGTTCCATTTATTTGAAAAAAAAAAAAAAAGGATGGAATTTTGATAGGGATTGCATTAAATGTGTAGATTGCTTTAGGTAGCATAGACATTTTCACAATATTTATTCTTCCAATCCATGAGTATGGAATGTTTTTCCATTTCTTGGTGTCTTCCTCAATTTCTTTCATGAGTACTTTAGAGTTTTCTGAGTACAGATTCTTTGTCTCTTTGGTTAGGTTTATTCTTAGGTATCTTATGGTTTGGGGTGCAATTGTAAATGGGATTGACTCCTTAATTTCTTTCTTCTGTCTTGCTGTTGGTGTATAGAAATGCAACTGATGGGACGCCTGGGTGGCTCAGTTGGTTGGGCGGCTGCCTTCGGCTCAGGTCATGATCCCAGCGTCCTGGGATCGAGTCCCACATTGGGCTCCTTGCTCAGCGGGGAGCCTGCTTCTCCCTCTGCCTCTGCCTACCACTCTGTCTGCCTGTGCTCATGCTCACTCCCTCTCTCTCTCTCTCTAACAAATAAATAAATAAAATCTTTAAAAAAAAAAAGAAATGCAACTGATTTCTGTGCATTGATTTTATATCCTGACACTTGACTGAAATCCTATGAGTTCTGGCAGTTTTGGAGTGGAGTCCTTTGGGTTTTCCACATAAAGTATCATATCATCTGCAATGAGTGAGCATTTGACTTCTTCTTTGCCAATTCAGATGCATTTTATTTCTTTTTTTTGTCTGATTGCTGAGGCTAGGACTTCTAGTACTATGTTGAATAGCAGTGGATATAGTGGACAGCCCTGCTGTGCTTCTGACCTTAGGGGGAAAGGTCTCAGTTTTTCCCCATTGAGAATGGTTTTGCTGTGGGTTTTTCATAGATGGCTTTGATGATAATGAGGTATGTACCTTCTATGCCTACACTGTAAAGAGTTTTGATCAAGAAAGGATGCTGTACTTTGTCAAATGCTATTTCAGCATATTGAGAGTATCATATGGTTCTTGTTCTTTCTTTTATTAATATATTGTATCACATTGATTGATTTGCAGATATTGAACCAACCTTGTAGCCCAGGAATAAATCCCACTTGGTTGTGGTAAATAATCCTTTTAATGTACTGTTGGATCCTATTGGCTAGTATTTTAGTGAGAATTTTTGCATCCATGTTCATCAAAGATATTGGTCTGTAATTCTCCTTTTTGATGTTGTCTTTTTCTGGTTTTGGGATCATGGTAATGCTGGCCTCATAAAATGAGTTTGGAAGTTTTTCTTCCATTTCTATTTTTTGGAACAGTTTCAGGAGAATAGGTATTAATTCTTCTTTAAATGTTGGTAGAATGCCCCTGGGAAGCCATCTGGCCCTGGGCTCTTGTTTTTTGGGAGATTTTTGATGACTGCTTCAATCTCCTTACTGGTTATGGGTGTGTTCAGGTTTTCTATTTCTTCCTGGTTCTGTTTTGGTATTTTATATGTCTCTAGGAATGCATCCATTTCTTCCAGAGTGTCAAATTTGATGTTGTATAGTTGCTCATAATATGTTCTTATAATTGTTTGTATTTCTTTGGGGTTGGTTGTGATGGCTTCTCTTTCATTCATGATTTTATTTATTTGGGTCCTTTTCCTTTCTCCTTTCTTTTTGATAAGTCTGGCCAGGGGTTTATCAATCTTATTAATTCTTTTAAAGAACGAGCTACTAGTTTCATTGATTTGTTCTACTTTTCTTTTGGTTTCTATTTCATTGATTTCTCCTCTGATCTTTATTATTTCTCTTCTCCTGCTGGGTTTAGTCTTTCTTTGCTGTTCTTTCTCCAGCTCCTTTAGGTACTTGAGACCTTTCTTGTTTCTTAAGAAAGGCTGGTATTGGGGCGCCTGGGTGGCTCAGTGGGTTGGGCCGCTGCCTTCAGCTTGGGTCATGATCTCAGGGTCCTGGGATCGAGTCCCGCATCGGGCTCTCTGCTCAGCAGGAAGCCTGCTTCCCTCTCTCTCTCTCTCTGCCTGCCTCTCCGTCTACTTGTGATCTCTCTCTGTCAAATAAATAAATAAAATCTAAAAAAAAAAAAAAAAAAAGAAAAGCTGGTATTGCTATGTACTTTCCTCTCAGGACCGCCTTTGCTGTATCCCATAGATTTTGAACAGTTGTGTTTTCATTTTCATTTGTTTCCATGAATTTTTTCAATTCTTCTTTAATTTCCTGTTTGACCCATTCATTCTTTAGTAGGATGCTCTTTAGTCTCCATATATTTGAGTTCTTTCCAACTTTCCTCTTGTGGTTGAGTTCTAGTTTCAAAGTATTGTGGTCTGAAAATATGCAGGGAATGATTCCAATCTTTTAGTACTGGTTGAGACCTGATTTGTGACCCACAATGTGATCTCTTCTGGAGAATGTTTCATGTGCACTAGAGAAGAATGTGTATTCTTTTGCTTTGGGATGGAATGTTCTGAATATATTTGTGATGTCCATCTGGTCCAGTGTGTCATTTAAGGCCTTTATTTCCTTGTTGATCTTTTGCTTAGATGATCTGTCCATTTCAGTAGGGGGTGGGTGTTAAAGTTCCCTACTGTTATTGTCAATTTTTCTTTGATTTTGTTATTAAATGGTTTTTATAATTGGCTGCTCCCATGTTGGGGGTATAGATACTTAAAATTGTTAGATCTTCTTGTTGGACAGACCCTTTAAGTTTTTTTTTTTTTTTAAGAATTTTTATTTTATTGAAATTAGAATTTTACATACAAAATCAGCTAGATTTTTTTTGAAAACAATAAAAACTCTTATTTACTGTGGAAAAATATGAACCATTTTGATGAATGAAAAAAAAATGAATGTGAACAGGACAGAATGGTTTTCTTTTTATTTGCTTGGTTGTCTCTCCTATTTTTTTTCCTACAAATTAATAAAGTCAGAATGATTTTATTTGCTTCACTGTCTATGATCTAGTTTGACACAAATGTGGATTACTTTGGTATCTGCTGAGACATAATTGAGAAGGTTCTTTAAGACTGAATAAAACATTGGAATGGGTGTTCAATATTTTGAAAACTGAATAAACAAAACTAACTGAAATTTGTGGTCACAGATATAGTATCCTTCCTCATCTCTTGTTATAGTCTTTGGCTTAAAATCTAACTTATCTGATATAAGGATTGCCACCCCAGCTTTCTTTTGATGTCCATTAGCATGGTAAATTGTTTTCCACCCCCTCACTTTAAATATGGAGGTGTCTTTGGGTTTAAAAGGTGTTTCTTGCAACAGCATATCGATGGGTCTTGTTTTTTTATCCATTATGATACTCTGTGTCTTTTGATTGGGGCATTTAGCCCATTTGCATTCAGGTAACTATTGAAAGATATGAATTTAGTGTTATTGTATTGCCTGTAAGGTGACTGTTACTGTATATTATCTCTGTTCCTTTCTGGCCCGTTAGTTTTAGGCTCTCTCTTTGCTTAGAGGACCCCTTTCTAATTTCCTGTAGGGCTGTTTGGTGTTCGCAAAGTTTTTTAGTTTTTGTTTGTTCTGAAAGATTTTTACCTCTCCTGTTTTCAGTGAACAGCCTAGCTGGATATAGTATTCTTGGCTGCATATTTTTCTCATTTAGTGCTCTGAACATATCATGCCAGTTCTTTCTGGCCTGCCAGGTAGGTCTGTTGCCAACCTATATTTCTACCATTTTAGGTTACAGACTTCTTGTCCCAAGCTGCTTTTAGGATTTTCTCTTCATCACTGAGAGTTGTAAGTTTTACTATTAGATGATGGGGTGTGGACCTATTTTTATTGATTTTGAGGGGGATTCTCTGTGCCTCCTGGATTTTGATGCTTGTTCCCTTTGTCAAATTAGGGAAATTCTCTGTTATAATTTTCTTCAATATACCTTCTGCCCCTCTCTTTCTTCTTCTTCTGGGATTCCAATTATTCTAGTATTGTTTTGTCTTATGGTATCACCTATCTCTTGAATTTTCCCCTTGTGGTCCAGTAGTTCTTTGTCTCTCTTTTGCTGAGCTTCTTTATTCTCTGTCATTTGGTCTTGTATATCACTAATTCTCTCTTCTGCCTCATTTATCACAGCAGTAAGAGCCTCCATTTTTGATTGCACCTCATTAATAGCTTTTGTGATTTCAGCTTGGTTAGGTTTTAGTTATTTTATTTTTCCAGAAAGGGATTTTATTGTTCCAGAAAGGGATTCTGTAGTTTCTTCCATGGTTTTTTTGAGCCCAGCTAGTACCCTGATAGTCATCATTCTGGACTCTAGTTCTGACATCTTACTAATGTCTGTATTGGCTAGGTTCCTAGCCATTAGTATTGCCTCTTGGTTTTTGTTTGTTTGTTTGTTTGTTTGTTTTTTGAGTTGAGTTTTTCTGCTTTGCCATTTTATCCAGATAAGAATAGATGAATGAAAGAACAAAATACTAAAAGGGTAGCAATGACCCCAGAAAAATATACACTAACCAAATCAGAGGAGACCTGAAACCAGGGGGAGAAGAAAGGAGGAAGAAAAATAGGGGTGTGTGTGTGTGTATTGTGCGCGCGCGCGCGCGCGCGTGTGCATTAGAGTGGTGAATAGAAAAGAGCCACACACCTGATTTTGGGTGTATTTTTGTCTGTTAGAAGAGACTGCCTTCTAAAATTAAAAAAAAAGAAAAACATATATATAATATATATTAAACATATATATAATATATATATATATAACACAATGAAGGGATGGAATATGTCCATAAAGATGAAAATTAAGACAGATTCTAAAAAAGGATAAGAAGTTGGTTGAAGAAAGAAAGAAAGAAAAAAAAGGAGGAAAGAATGTGATCAGGCTGGAGACTAGAACAAAGCCATGCACTAGATTTAGGGCATATTTTGATCTGTTAGAAGAAACTGTATCCTGAAATTTTAAAGAAATTTTTGAAGAAATTTTTTAAAAAGTTATTGATAAGATAAAGTAACAAGGTTGAAATAGGAAAGAGGAAAAATTAAAAAATAGAATAAGAAAAAAATAACACTTAAAATTTTTAACTTTGAAAGACTAAAGAATCATGGGGAAAAAGCCATGAATTCTATGTGATGCATTCCCTTAGCTGTGGAGTTCTGCAGTTCTCATTGATTGGTGAACTTGGTCTTGGCTGGATGTTCTTGCTAATCTTCTGGGGATGGGACCTCTTGCAGTGATTCTCAAATGTCTTTGCCCAAGGCAGAATTGCACCACCCTTGCCAGGAACCAGGCTAAGTAATCTGCATGGTTTTGCTCTCATAGGTTTGTTCCCTGAACACTTTCTGTACAGCTTTAGAGGATGAAAATGAAAATGGCAGCTTCCCAGTCTCTAGTCCCTGTAGGAGCTGAGAGCTCAGGGCCCCACTCCTCAGTGCACCCTCACAGAAGAGCAGTCAATCCCTCCCATCTCCCTGGTCTCCAGCTGTATTCTGTGCTCACCCAGCCTGTGACTGAGCATTTCTATCTCTGGTGCACAGCCCCGTTTGGAGTCTCCAAACCCAGCAGTTTCCTGCAGTGTGCTCCCGTGCTTCTCCTCCCAGAGGAGGAAGGAGGGAATCTCCCTGGATCTGCCACTTTTGGGGTCCCTGCTTGAAAAGCAGTGGCCCAACTGTGCCTTAGATCACAGTTTAAGGTAACTCTAAGCTGAGAGCCCCCTCCTAGGCTCCATCTCTGTAGCTGGCTTCCCTGCTCCAATACTTGGGAGCTCTGCCACACTCAGACACCCTGGTCTTTTTGTGACTCTGTGGGTCCTAAGACCACACTGTCCCCGTGAGGGCTCCACCCTCCACTTAGCCTATGAAGTGACCTCCCTCAGTGGGGCAGACTTCTAAAAGTTCCAATTTTGTGCTCGGCTGCTCTACAGCTTCCTGGGTGCCTGCCCCTCCCCCAGTGGTCTATCTTCCTGTATATCGCCTCAGGTTCAGTTCTCTGCATGTCCTACCTTCCAGAAAGTGGTTGCTTTTCTGTTCCTAGACTTGCTGCTCTTTGTCTTTTCAATCTCCTGTTGAGTTTGTAGGTGTTCAGAATGGTTTGATAACTATCTAGGTGAACTCCTGGGACCTAATGATTTTTAGGTCTCCTACTCCTTCACCATCTTGTTCCTACCCTCCAGACATTATTTCTTCAAATATGTCTTCTGTCCCCGCTCCTAGTTCCAATGACATAATTTTAGAATGCCTTATATTTTTTCTGAGGCTTTGTTGTTTTTTTCTTCCCAGCTTTTCCCCCTCTCTTTTCTTTAGTTTGGATAGTTTCTATTGCTGTGTCTTCACCTTTATTACTCTTTTATCTTCAGTGTCAAAGCTGTTAAATGCATCTAATTAGTTTCCTATAAGATATTAAAATATTTATCAGCTCTACAAGTTCCATTTGATTTCTTTTTATAGCTTCCAAGTCTCTTATTCAAATCCTTGATTACATTATTATAGTTGTGTAAAGTTCTCATCTATTTCTATCATTTCTGCTATTTCTAGGTTTATTTCTATTGTCTGATTTTTCTCCTACTTATGAGTCACATTAATTGTGCTTCTTTGTCCATTTAATACTTTAGTTTATTGAGCCCTAGAGATTGTAAAAGTTATACGATCTACAAAGGCTAAAATATTTGCTATCTGGCCCTTTGTAGAAAACATTTGGTGACCCTGCTGTAGATGTATAGAATTGTATTGAGTATAATTGTTAGTATATGAAGTGCACAGCATGCAATTTTCTTTTAAAGTCCTACTCCCCTCTTTTATTACAATTAATACACTAGCCTCCCCTTTTTTGGTAGAGACTCAATACAAAAGAGTGAAAAACAATACGAACAATCCCCTTATTCCCCACCCCCATTATAAACTCTACAGTTGTCAACCTATGGTTTAGGGAGATTTGAGTTCTCTCATCATTTCTATCAGTCCTTCTACACTACACTCTGAGAGCGATGCTTCCTATTTTTTCAATTTATGCAAAGTTTTAAGCTAACACACCTTTGACCTGGGTCTACTGTTAAAAATTTCTAATCTCTACACCACCTTCTATTCATTGTGTTATCAAAGATACACCTTTATTGTGTGAGTGTATTTGGGACCATAGAATATGTATTATTCCTTTATTAGCATTATTCATGTTGGAATTCTTTCCATGTCAAGATATATAAGTCTACCTTATATTTTTCTTAAACAACTTCATTGCATCTGTAGTAGAAATAAGTCACAATTCATGAACTATTTCCATTCTAATGGAAATGGACATTTTGTTTGTAGTTTTCTATTATTGCACATAATATTGCAAGAAATATTCTTTATATAGCTTACATATATGTTTATGAACATGTGTGGCTATTTCATAGGATTTTGGAAATAGAATTTCAGTATCAAGGAAAGTGCATGTTTATAATTTTTTTCAGCTATAATTGACATATAACATATTCATTTTAGATGTATAAGATAATGCTTAAATATATGTATATATTGCAAAATGATCACCACAGTAAGTCTAGTTAATAACTGTCACCATATATAGTTACAAATTTGTTTTTCTTGTGATGAGAACTTTTAATGTTTACTATCTTAGCAACCTTCATATATACAATACAGTATTATTAACTATAGTCACTTTGTTGTATATTATATCGCTAGGACATATTTATTTTATAACTGGAAGTTTGTACCTCTGACTCCCCTCACCCATTTCACAAGCCACACACACCCTGTCTCTGGCAACTACCGATCTGTTCTCTGTAGCTGTGAGTTCAGTATTTGTTTATTTTTTAGGTTTCACATGTAAGTGAGATCATACAATATTTGTCTTTCTGTCTGACTTATTTCACTTGGCATAATGTCCTCAAGGTCCATCCATGATGTTGCAAGTGGTTTAATAATATTCTGAGATATGTGTGTGCACCACAACTTCTTTATCCATTTATCCATCAGTGGACATTAAGGTTGTTTCTGTATCTTGGTTATTCTATATCTTGGCTATTATAAATAATGCTGCAGTGAACATGAGGATGCAGATATCTTTTTGAGTTAGTGTTTTTGTTTCCTTCAGATAAATACCCAGAAGTAAAATTGCTGGATCATATGTTAGTTCTACTTTTTAATTTTTTGAGGAAATTCTCAAAATTTATTTCTTTTCAGCGTCTATCCTATTTTTGGTAGTATAGAAATTTACATCCCTACCAACAGTGCATAGTGGTTTCCTTTTCTCTAATCCTCACCAGCATCTGTTATTTCTTGTGTTTTTAATGAGAGCCATTCTAACAGGTGTGTGAGTTGATCTCTCATTATGGTTTTGACTTGCATTTCCCTGATGATTAGTAATGTTAAGCACCTTTTCACATGCCTATTGGCCATCTCTATCTTCTTTGGAAAATTGTCTATTTCAGATCCTCTGCCAATTTTTTAATCAGATCATGAGGGGTTTTTTTTTGTTTGTTTTTTGGTTTTTTTTGCCTATTGAGTTGTGTAAGCTCTTTATATAATTTGGATATGAACCCTTTATAAGCTATATGACATGCAAATATTTTCTCCCATTCAGTATGTTGCCTTTTCATTATTTTGATCGTTTCCTTTGTAGAAGACTTTTTTGTTTCATGTTGTCCCATTTATTTATTTTAGCTTTTGTTGCCTTTGCTTTTGGTGTCAAATCCAAAAAAATCATTGCCAAGACTGATATCAAGGAAATTGCTGCCTATGTTTTCTTCTAGGAATTTTATGATTTTAGGTCTCACGTTCAAGTTTTTAATCCATTTTGAGTTAATTTTTGTGCATGTAATAAGATAGTGGTCTCGTTTTATTGTTTTTCACATGGCTGTCTTTTTGTGTTTGGTTATTACAATTTTGTTTTATAGTTTGAAATTAGGAAATGTGATATCTCCAGCTTTGTTCTTCTTTCTCAAGATTGCTTTGCTATTTGGTGTCATTTGTGGTTCCATACAAATTTAAGAATTTTAGGGTTGTTTGTTTTATTA
The DNA here is from genome assembly GCF_902655055.1 of Lutra lutra. Lineage (NCBI taxonomy): Eukaryota > Metazoa > Chordata > Mammalia > Carnivora > Mustelidae > Lutra > Lutra lutra. The sequence continues at coordinate 141,853,240 of NC_062281.1, forward strand.
CTGTGAAAAATGCTATTGGAATTTTGATAGGGATTAGATTGAATCTGTGGATTGCTTTGGTTAGTACGGACATTTAAACAATATTAATTCTTCCAATCCATGTGCACAGAATATCCTTTCACTTATTTATGTCTTCTTTAATTTTTTTTATCAATGTCATAATTTTCAATGTACAGGTCTTTTACTTCCTTGGTTAAATTTACTCTTGGGTATTTTATTCTTTTTGATGCCATTGTAAATGGAATTGTTTTCTTAGAGTCTCTTAGTGTATAGAAACCTAACTGAATTTTGTATATTGATTTTGTACCTTGCAAATTTACTGAATTCATTAATTATTTCTAACAGTTTTGTGATGGCGTCTTTAGGGTTTTGTTTTTTTTTTAAAGATTTTATTTATTTATTTGAGACAGAGAATACAAGCTGGGGAGAGATGCAGAGTGAGAGGGAGAAGCAGACTCCTCCTGAGCAGGGAGCCTGATGTTGGGCTCTGTCCCAGGACCCTGGCATCATGACCTGAACCAAAGGCAGACACTTAAATGACTGAGCCATCCAGGTGCCCCTTTAGAGTTTTAATATATGATATATCTGCAAGTAGAGATAGTTTTACTTCTTCCTTTCCAATTTGGATATGTTTTATTTCTTTTTTCTTGCATCATTGCTCTGGCTAGGACTTCTAGTACTATACTGAATAAAAGTGGTGATAGTGGGCATTCCTGTTGTGTTCCTGATCTTAAATGATAGCTTCCAGCTTTTTACCATTGATTATGATGTTAGTTGTGGGCTTGTCATATATCGCCTTTATTATGTTGAGGTATGTTCCCTCTATACTCATTTTGTTGAGAGTTTTTTTTTTTAATTGAATTTTGTCAAATGTTTTTCCTGAACCTATTGAAATATGATCATATGATTTTTATCCTTCATTTGTTAATGTGGTATATCACATTGATTTGTAAATGTTGAACCATTGACATATATCTGGAATAACTCCAACTTGATTATGTGTATGATCCTTTTAATGTATTGTTGAATTTGGTTTGCTAGTATTTTGAAGATTTTTACATATATGTTTATAAGGATATTGGCCTGTAATTTTCTTTTTCTATAGTGGCCTTGTCTGATTTTGGTATCATTGACAGTATTGCTTCTTCTCCTATTTTCTGGAAGAGTTTGAAGACTGGCATTAGTCTTTAAATATTTGTTAAAATTCACCAGTGAAGCCATCTTGTCCCGGACTTTTCTTTGTTGGGAGGTTTTTGATTACTGATGCACTCTCCATTCTAGGAATCAGTCTGTTCAGATTTTCTATTTGTTCATGATTTGGTATTGGTAGGTTGTATATATCTAGGAATTTATCCATTTCTTTAAGTTGTCTAATTTTTGACATATAATTGTTTATAGTAGTCTTATGATCCTTTGTATTTCTTTGGTATCAGTTGTAACATCTACTCTTTCATTCTGATTTGAGTACTCTTTCTTTTTTTGGTGAGACAGGTTCATATCCCCTTTTCACTTTTTGTATTATCTTCTTTTTATTTTTTAAAAAGATTTTATTTATTTGAGAGAGAGAGAGAGAGAGAGAGAAAGTATGAGCAAGGGGAGAGGCCAAGGAGAGAGAAGCAGACTCCCTGCTGAGCATGGAACCCAATGTGGGGCTCGATCCCGGGACCCTAGGATCATGACCTGAGTTGAAGGCAGACTTCAATCATCTGAGCCATCCAGGCGGCCCTGTTTTGTTGTCCTTTTTCCTCTTTTATCTTCCATCTCTAGTTCTATTCTCCCTCCCACCCAATTGATGTTCTCATTTACATAATGTCTTTGCAATCCATATTCCTAGTGTTTATTTATATACATATGAATCCATGATAAAAATGTAACATTTGTATATTTTAAAATTTAAATGAATGGTATTATTTTATGGACTTATATTGTTTTTAATTTTATCCTTAAAGATCTTTAAAGAGGATTTTATTCCTCTTTAAACATATTTTAAGAAGAAATAAAATTATGATCAATCCATATTGTTACAAGTAATTTTAGTGTATTATTTCAGCTTACTGCATGGTATTCCATCAAAAGCATAACCCACATTTCCACATCCATATTCCTACTAGTGGGCTTCTAGGGCTTCCAACTCCTTGCTACCACAAATAATACCCTGATGAATAAACATCTTTGTGTATGTCTCTTATGCATGCATGTGGATGTTTTTTGAGGTATATACCCAGAAATGGAAGTGCTGGATCATAAGTGATGTACACACTTCAGTTGCACCAAGTCCTACTATGTTGTTCTCCAAAATTGGCTATACCAGTTGCCATTCACATGAGTGATACATGAGGATATGTTTCTCCTCATCCTTTTCAGGATTTATATTATTCAATTGTATTACTTTCCTGTTGCTTTGCAACAAATTACTATAAGCTTGGTGGCTTAAAACAGAACACATTTTTACAGCTCTAGAGGTCAAAAGCCCAAAATGGGTCTTACTGAGCTAAAAACCAATGTTTTGGCAGGGCTGCATTCTTTTCTGGAGACTCTATGAGAGAATCCATTTTCTTGCCTTTCCCAACTTCTGCAGTCTACTTGCTTTCCTTGGATCATGGCTCCCTTCCATTTTTAAAGATAACAATGGCCAGTCAAGTGTTTTTCACATTGTATCACTCTGACACTACCTTTTATGCCTTCTTCATTCATATTTAAGGACACTGTGATTACATTGGGCCTGCCTGGATAATCTCCCTCTTTCAAGGTCAACTCATTAAGAGCTTTAATTCTACCTGCAGCCTTAATTCTCTTTTGTCATTAACCTAACCTAGTCACACGTTCTGAGGATTAGAATGCAGATTTTTTTGGGAGGGTAGGCATTTTTCTGCCTACCACACCAAATTTCTAATTTTTGCCAATCTGTAAAGGATCTCAATGTAGCTAAAATGTACAAAGAACTATAAGTTGGTATGGAAAAAAATGAATAGGAAACTAGTAATGGATATAGACAATTCACAGAAGAAAATAACTGAAAAGCAAATAAATACATAGATGCTCAACTTCACAATAATAGCAATGCAAATTAAAACTATGCTGAGACCATTTTTTCTAAAAATTTGAGATACATTCAGATACAGTTCGTATACCATATAAGTTAGTCATTTAAAGTGTATAATTCAGTGGTTTTAGTATATTTACAGAGTTGTGCAACCATCACCACAATCAACTTTAATTGTTTTCTTTTACCCCCAAAAGAAACACTGTAACCTTTAGCTATGCCCTCCAACTGCCCCCCCCCCTTCATCCCTCCTGACCCTGAGCAACCACTTATCTATTGTCTGTATCTCTGGATTTGCCTATTTTGGACATTTAATGTAAATGGAGTCAAATGTGGTCTTTTGTGGCTGGCCTCTTTTACTTAGCATAATGTTTTTAAAGTTCATCTGTGTTGTAGCATTTAGTGTTTCTGTACTCCCCTTTTTATGGTTGAATAATATTATTCTCTTATATTGCTATACTACATTTTGTTTATCCATTCATCAGCTAATGGATATTCTGGTTGTTTATGTCTTTTGGTGGAATGATGCTGCGGATGAGCATTCTTATACAAATTTTTATGTGGATATATGTTTTCATTTTTCTTGGGTGTATTCCTAGGGATAAAATTGCTGGATCAAATAGTAACTCTATATTTAAATTTTTGAGAAACTGCCAAAGTGTTTTCCAAGGTGGCTGCATCATTTAAAATTTCTACCATCAGCAGTGTATGAGGGTTCTTTGCCAAAACTTACTATCTGTCTGTTTGATTATAGCCTAGAATCTAGTGTATGTGAAGTGGTATCTCCTTGTGGTTGCCATTTGCATGAGACTGTTTTCACCTGTCACACTGACAAAGATGAAATTTTTTTAAAAACACTGAGGTAGAGGATATATTGGGAGAGAACAAGTACTGGCGTACTTTGCTGGTGGGAATGTGATTTAGTGCAACTTCTGTGGAGGTTGATTTGGCTTATTTATCAAAATTTGAGGGGCGCCTGGGTGGCTCAGTGGGTTAAGCCGCTGCCTTCGGCTCGGGTCGTGATCTCGGGGTCTTGGGATCGAGTCCTGCGTCCGGCTCTCTGCTCAGCAGGGAGCCTGCTTCCCTCTCTCTCTCTCTCTCTGCCTGCCTCTCTATTTGTGATTTCTCTCTGTCAAATAAATAAACTCTTTTAAAAAAAAAATTTGAATTGCACATACCCTTCAACTTAACAATTCCTCCTCTAGCAATTTGAGATATTCTTATACATGAAATTGTGGAAAACAATCTAGGTACAGAGATTTCACAACAGCATTGTTTGTCCTCCAATTTCCATTTGTATGGAATGGATTGTGTAAATGAAATACAATGGTACATTCAAAAGAATGAGGCAGTTTTATATGTCTGGATATGGAATTATCCCCAGATATATTGATAAGTGAAGAAAAGTGGGATGTCAAGCATTCTACTATGCTGTCATTTTGCAAAAAGAAAAATAGGAAAACATGTATTTGCCTGTGTATGCCTAGGATATCTCTGAAAGAATGCATAAGAAACTAAGAGGGGTTACCCCTGGAGAAGGGAATTGAGTGGCTAGGGAAGGGTGGGAGGGAATTTTTAAATATTTAATATTTTCTGGGGATGCCTGGGTGGCTCCGTTGGTTAAGCTGCTGCCTTCAGCTCAGGTCATGATCCCAGGGTCTTGGGATCAAGTCCCACATTGGGCTCCCTGCTCAGCGGGAAGCTTGCTTCTCTCTCTGTCTCTGCCTGCCACTCTGCCTGCTTGTGTGCTCTCTCTCTCTCTCTGATAAATAAATAAATACAATCTTAAAAAAATATTCTTTCTGTATTTAAAAATTTCAAACTATATGTATACTACAGTTATTTTATAGATAATTTTAAAAATTTTATTTATTTATTTGACAGAGAGAGACACAGTAAGAGAGAGAACACAAGCAGGGGGAGTGGGAGAGGGAGTAGCATGCTCCCACTGAGCAGGGAACCTGATGTGGGCCTCGATCCCAGGACCTTGGGATCATGACCTGAGCTGAAGGCAGATGCTTAATGACTGAGCCTCCCAGGTGCGCCTATAGATAATTTTTACTTAAAATTTTCTACATAAAGTCCTGGTGTTACTTATTATACAGATTCCAACTTACTTTATTGTCTCCTGCTATTATAATTGAAATCTTTTGGCTGTGTTTTCTAATTGGATATTGCTGGGACAAGAGACACTAATAATGTCTTTGTACTGATCTTGTTTTGATAAAGTATTGTAATAACACTTTATCATAGTTTATCTTTTCTTTTTTATAGATTATCACCTAAAAATAATGAAACCTTTTGTTTCTTCACTTCTAATTCTTCTGCTTTTTTGTTTCATTATCTTACTTTGTTGGTTGGGGAGAGTTTTCCTTGTCCCATTTTCACTAACAGGATAGCTTGTCTTTTATAGGATTATTCAAGCTTTCCATCAAACATGGGTCTAAGACCGTCTGCTTATTTTCTTCAGAGGTAGTAAAACTCTAGTCCCAAAGGTTTTATAAGTATCTCCTTTACCCTGTGGACTGTTCAGTTTTTAGCTCTTACTTGATGCTTTTATTTTTGGCCTCACTTCATTTCTTGCCAGTGGGGCTGTGCTTTCCTGCTTTTGGCTTGGCTCTTTATTTTATTTTCCTCCAGAGAGAAAGAGAGAGGGCATTTGTAGGTGACTGGGGGTGTCGAGACAGTGGCACAGGAGAGGGAGAGAGAGGATCCAAAGCAGGCTCCATACTCAACATGTAGCCTGTTGTGGGGCTCAGTCCCACAACACTGAGATCATGACCTGATCTGAAATCAAGAGCTGGATGGTTAACCAGCTGAGCCACCCCAGTGTCCCTTGGCTCCATATTTTAAAACAATTAAAAAACTTGTTTAGAATTTCTGTGTGTTTGAAGTTAGAGACACCTTCTTGCGTCAGCTGGTGTATTATTATCTGGAAGCCTCCACCTGCTGTGGGTGGAAAGTTTGTGTTTCCCCACCTGAGATTCATATGTTCAAGCTTTAATCCCCAATGTGATCATATTTGGAGGTGGGGCCTTTGAGAAGGAATTAGGTTTGGATGCAGACTCCAGAATGGGATTGGTACTTATAAAGGGTTGAAGAGACCAAGCTCTCTCACACTGTGAGGAAACCAAGAAAAAGACTCTAGCTAGCATCCGACTCTACTAGTACCCTGATATGAAACTTCTAGTCTCCAAAATTGTGAGAAATAAATGTTGTTTAAGCCTCCCAGTCTTCTATATACTTCTTATAGCAACCCAAATTAAGACAGCCACCTCCATTTAATAGCCATTACTTTCCCTGTTTTTTCCCCCCAGTCATGCAAATGTGGTATATTTGACAGATGTTTTTTAATTTTTAATTTTTTATTAACATATAATGTTTTATTTGCCCCAGGGGTACAGATCTGTGAATCACCAGGTTTACACACTTCACAGAACTCACCATAGCACATGCCTTCCCCAATGTCCATAACCCAGCCACCCTCTCCCTAGCCCCCTCCCCCTGGCAACCCTCAGTTTGTTTTGTGAGATTAAGAGTCTCTTATGGCTTATCTCCTTCCCAATCCCATCTTGTTTCATTTATTCCTTTCCTACCCCCCAAACCCTCCACATTGCCTCTCAACTTCCTCATTATCAGGGAGATTATGTGGTAATTATCTTTATCTGATTGACTTATTTCGCTCAGCCTAATACCCTCTAGTTCCATCCACATCTGTCTTGGCAAATGGTAAGATTTCATTTCTTTTGATGGCTGCATAGTATTCCATTGTGTATATAAATACCACATCTTCTTTATCCATTCATCTGTTGATGGACATCTAGGTTCTTTCCATAGTTTAGCTATCGTGGACATTGCTGCTATAAACATTTGGGTGCACGTGCCTCTTCAGATCACTACATTTGTATCTTTAGGGTAAATACCCAGTAGTGCTGTTGTTGGGTCATAGGGTAGCTCTATTTTTAACTTTTTGAGGAACCTCCTGCTGTTTTCCAGAGTGGTTGCACCAACGGGCATTCCGACCAACAGTGTAGGAGGGTTCCCCTTTCTCCGCATCCTCACCAGCATCTGTCATTTCCTGACTTGTTAATTTTAGACATTCTGACTGGTGTGAGGTGGTATCTCATTGTGGTTTTGATTTGTATTTCCCTGATGCCGAGTGATGTTGACCACTTTTTCATGTGTCTGTTGACCATCTGGATGTCTCCTTTGCAGAAAAGTCTGTTCATGTCCACTGCCCATTTCTTGATTGGATAATTTGTTCTTTGGATGTTGAGTTTGATAATTTCTTTGTAGATTTTGGATACTAGCCCTTTATCTGATATGTCATTTCAAATATCTTCTCCCATTCTTCGACAGAATTTTTTTATACACTCTTTGGTTTTCTCCATATTCTTCTTCATTTAGTGTGTTGGTATTCTACTGTTGTATCACAAATTGCCACCGATGTAGCAGTTTAAAACAACAGATATGTATTGCCTTACAGTTGTGGTAAGTGAATAGTCTAGGTATAGCTCAGCTGGGTTCTCTGCTCAAGGGTTCACAGGCTGTGGCCAAAGGGTTGACCAGGATGTGATACAATCTGAGTCTTGGGGTCCCTTTCCAGGCTTACAGAGTTATTGGTAGAATTCATTTCCATGCCACTGTAGAACTCATGATGACTTGCTTCTTCAAGGCCAGCAGGAGAGAATTTCTTTGAACTCAGGAGGGGCTTCAGTTCCTTGTTGGAAAGGCTTATCTAACTAGGTTAGTTCTATCCAAGATAATCTTCCTTCTGATTAACTCAAAGTTAACTGATTTTGGACCTTAGTTACATCTGTAAAATGCTTTCACATTTGCCATATAAGATAATGTAATTATAGGAATGATAACCTATCACCTCTACCATGTTTTATTGGTTAGAAATAGGTCATAGGCTCCACCCAAGGAGAGAGGATTACACAGAAGTGTGAGTACAAGGGAGCTAGAAGGATGAGGCCATTTAGAATTCTGCCTATCACACTTGGTAATCTCATACTTAGGTATGTGAAATTCATTCCTCAGCAGGAATGACTCTCAAATCCATATCTCAATTTCAGTTTTTTTTTCTAATAATTATTTCAACAATCTAATGAGCATCCCTGCCTCTGCAGCCCATTAGCATTTCAAACTCAACACGTAAACCTTGATATTCAAGATAAAGGAACGTATCTGCTAATTCTTTCATAAAGAAATGCTTGTTTAGATTCATAATTTAAATTATCCTTGGGGCACCTGGGTGGCTCAGTGGGTTAAACCTCTGCCTTCGGCTCAGGTCATGATCTCAGGGTCCTGGGATCGAGCCCCACATCGGGCTCTCTGCTCGGCTCCTCTCTCTGCCTGCCTCTCTGCCTACTTGTGGTATCTGTCTGTCAAATGAATAAATAAAACCTTTAAAAAAAAAGAAAAAAGAAATTATCCTTTAAAGTAATGATTTTCTTTTGCATATACCCATTCCATAAGCTAATTTTTTTTACTTCATTAGGGAAGTTGTATAAGCCAGTTAAGTTTTATTTGCTATGTGTTCAGTTGGGCTAATTTATAAATGACTTGCTGTTATATAGCAGTGCCTCAGGATTCAAATATGCTTCAGCATTCTTAGAAATTACACATGTTCCTCAAGGGTGTCAAAACAATGTACACTCTAAGGTCTTCTGTTTTCTCAAAACCCAACTTCATTCCACTCCTCTAAACCAGCTATTTCTCAAGTTGTTTATAGGTTGGTTAATTTTGTCACCATCCTCCAAACCATCTAATCTCACAACTTTAAAGTAGTGGTGTGTGAACTGAAGTGGGGGATGTTTACAAAGGGAATTTCCTGATTTAACGTGCAAAAAGGTTTGTGACTGAGCATATGCTCATTTTTTTAAGGAATAAATGCCCTTAGCTTTCCTCAGATTTTCAGAGGTGGATAACTGAATAAAATTGACCTACAATTAATTTTGTTTATTCTTTCTCTTTCTTAACTTTTGCTTGATTGTCAAATCCTTTTAACCTTGCCACCTTGATTTTCTTAGTATTTCTATCAATACTAGCAGCATCCTAATTCAGGTCTTCATTGTCTTTGTATTTTTTTAAAAGATTTATTTATTTACTTGAGAGAGAGAAAAAGAGAGAGAGAATGGGTGGGGGGGCAGAGGGAGGAGAGAGAATCTTAAGAAGGCTTTGAGCTCAGCGCAGAGCCTGACTCGATGCTCAGTCTCACGACCCTGAGATCATGACATGAGCTGAAACCAAGAGTCTGTTGCTTAACTGGCTGTGCCACCCAAACAGCCCCATTGTCTTTGTATCTTACTCCTAATTACGTCTTTTGCCAAGTTAGTCTTCCTGAAGCCTATATTTGAACATTTGTTTAACCACGCAACCATTCATTTGGTTTGGAGTGCCAATGGCTGGGAACACCATGATATGTAGACATTTCATTTCCCATTTTGGTGAAGAAAACAGATATAAAGATATATTTAAAAAAGACCCCACAACATATGTGCAAGAGTAAGTTTTAGACTGTATGCATTGCTATGGGAGTAATCAGAAGAGTATCTAACTCATTCTGAAGGGATCAAAAATAGAGTTCTACAGGATATGACACTTGAAGTGGGTCTGGAAGGATGAACAGGAACTTTGCAACCCCAAGGAGTGTGGAGAGACCATCCAAGGAGATTGAATAGTATGGTTAGAATAAGGAGTTAAAGTGCAGGTTGAGCTTGGGAAGGTTTGAGTAATTTCTGTGAGATAAGATTCACGAAGTAGGGTGCTGGGAAATGAGCTGAAATAAAAGGTGAGTCAGATTGGGAAGATACTCATTTGTCCTTTGTGAGGACCCACGAAAGATGCAGCCATCCATTCCATTAGTAACAATTTGTTAAATGCCTGAAATAGGTTGAAGATTATGATAAACCCACAGGAAAGAGATAAGAGACACATTGAAATTTGCTTGGAGAGTACTCTTAAATGTTCTCTCTCACACACACATAAAGATAAATATGTGAGATGATATATGTATTATTTAACTTGATGGTGGGGGGAATCCTTTCACAATGCATATTTATATCACATCATCTTCTTGTATACTTTAAATATCTTATAATTTTCTTTCTCAATTATACTTTAGTAAAGCTGAGGAAGAAAAGGACCTATAAATAAATAATCATAGTACCATCTGATAAATTCTGTGAAAGTGGCCATCTTATGAAATGAGGAGACAGATCCTAGTGTTTTGCACATGAAAAGCACTCATCAAATGTAACTGAATGATTACATGGACAAGAGACTGGCAGGCTGATAAATGGGAAGGGTCTTTCAGGGAGAGACTGAAGGAAGGGTATGTCATGTGGAAGGATAATTATCCTGAAGTATATAGACAGCTCCTGAGGGACTGAAAATATTTTAAGTCACGTTTTAAGATAAATAGAAGAATGACTTGGAGGAAGGAGAGAATGAATACTCTGCCAGTGGGGCAGAGAGTTGCAGAGGAGAGTTTGGAATTAAGAAACTCTAAGGTTTGATCAGGAGATCATGGCATGTCTCAGAAAAGAATGAGTCAAAGATGGCTTGGGAGATTAAGAAACCTGAGGAGCATCAGGTATGGCTAAGAAAATAATGACTTCAGCTTTGGACATGATGAGTTTGAGACAGATTGGGGGATGTCTAGTAGACAGTTGGTTATATAAGCCTGAAACTTTAAAGAGAGATCTAGCTAAGATTTATGATATTAAAGTCATCATCATGAAGGTAATAATTGAAAACGTGAAAGTATATGAGATCATCCAGGGAGATTTTATAAAGTTTTTGGGACCCTTAAGAACACCAGTCTCTAAAAAACTTGGAAATGTGGGATGCCTAGGTGGCTGAGTCAGTTAATTGTCTGACTCTCGATTTCAGCTCAGATCATGATCCCGGGGTTCTGTGATTGAGGCCAGCATTGGAATCTTGTGCTCAGTGGGGAGTCTGCTTGAGGAGTCTTTCCCTCTCCTCTGCCCCGCCCCCTGCTCTCTCTCTCTAAAATAAATAAATAATTTTTTTTTTAAAGTAAAAGATGTGAGAATATGAGATAGACAAGAAGTAGTGAGAGGTAGGGGTAGAGAATGAGGCCATGGAAACTGAGGGAGGAGCAAGTGTAAGAAGGGAAGGAATAGTCCAAAATTCTAATTTCTGGTTCAAAGGAATACCTTTAGTCATTAAATTCATTTGTAAAAGATTAATTGGGAACTTAGTCTGTGTTAGGTTCTAAACATTAAGGATAGCAACTCAAAATTGGGCAGCTTATATTCTAATAGAGAGAGTATATACATAAGCAAATATGTGTGGTGAAATATTTAAGGTGCTTGATCAGAATTTTCATAAGATTCAAAAAAAAAGCACCAGTGCAAGCAAAATCAACTCTACCTGTGGAAGGCAGGGAGAAAGGAAAGAGTCACCCAGGAGGTGACATAAATGAAAGTTTCGATTGTATTTGGCATCAAGGAAGTCAGAGGAATAAGAGGAATTTTTTAGATTTTAGTTAAGGGAAAAAGTCAAATTGTAGTTGTTGAGGAGTAAATGACAAATAATCAAGAAATGTAAGTTATTCTTTCAAAAAATTTGGTTCTGAAAAGAAAGAAGAAATTTCAGATTCTGTCTCCTTCTCTCCCAACTTCTCTCTACTGCTTCAGCTTCTGGGAACTTCTGTCTATATGTGTTAATCATGTTTTTCATTTTCTGTATTTTTTGATGCTTTGACATTTGGGGTCCTAAGGATTCAAAGAGAGACTGACCCTCCCAGAACTAACTGATTCCTGAGATAATAAACAGCTTGCCTAAAAACATTTCTTTCATGTACAAACCATTGTCTTTGTCAGCTCAGGATGCTATAAAAAAAATGCTATAGGCTGGAGGGCTTAAAAATACAGACATCTATTTCTCAGAGTTCTGGAGGATTGGAAGTTTAAGATCAAGGTGTCAACAGATTCCGGTCCTGGGTAGGAACTTTCTTTCTGGCTTGTTTATGGCTATGTTTTTACTGTGTGCTCACATGGCCTTTACTCAGTGTGTGCGTGTGCATGTGTGTGTGTATGGAGAAATCTCTCTCTCTCTCTTCCTCTTCTTACAAGGGCACTCATCCCATCATGAAGGTCCCACCTTTCTGACTTAATCTAATTACTTCCCAAAACCTGTACCTCCAGGATTAGGGCTTTAACATATAGATTTGGAGTGGGGGAGGAACAAACATTCAGTCCATAACACCAATTAATCCAAAGCCCATATCTCCAAATATATAATTTTATCTAATTCCCACACATTAAGTCTGTATTTCCCCTGCCTTAAACCATCCCATGTCCTAATACCAGACAACTAAAGACTACCCCTATTGCCCAGAGCCTACTGAAATTATTCTAACTATCCCAATTCTAAACTTGCTTAAACTTGCTGCCTTGCCCATTTCTTCACACACACACACACACACACACACACACACACACACACACCCTACCAGACAGTCTCTAGATCATGTTATCCCCTTGTTCCTTCTGCTTCTTGACCAGTTCTGAAACTTCTCCATGTGGTGTGCCCAGTGTGATATGCCCCTTTCTCTTAGCATCTATGAGTAATAAAGCTTTTTTTCAATGGCATTAACCTCTCCATGTCATCACTCTATTGCTTCTATAAATGAAATCCTGAGCAATCAGAATGATGTCTCAGACTCAATACTAATGAGAGAAGTTATGATTAATTTTCTTAGTCACTGTGTTAGTTCCTCAGGGCTGCTGTAACAAATTGCCACAAACTCGGTGATTTAAACTATTGAAATTTATCCTTCTACTTCTGGAGGCTAGAAGTCTGAAATCAAGGTGGGCCTCTGAAGGCTGAAGCCCATTAGGAAGAATCCTTCTTTGCCTTCTTTGCCCCTTCCTAACTTTTGATGGCTCCGAGCAGTCCTCAGTTGTGGCAGCATCCAATCTCTGCCTGTGTCTTCACATGACCTTCTTATGAGGACACCAGTTGTTAGATTTAGGGTCTACTCTAATTCAGTATGACTCTATCTTAACGAATTATATCTGTAAGGACCTTTTTCTCAATAAGGTCATATTCTAAGGTTCTAGGGAAACATGAATATTTGGAGGACACTATTCGACACAGTACAGTCATTCTTCTATTTGGCAGAGTTGTCACATCAGGCTGCTCACACAGAGTGCTCATGTTGCTGGCTATGCTTCCATCCAAAGCCCAACTTCAAGATGAGGTTTATCATTTGGTTTAAAGTATATACAGATTTGGCTGACGTGTTGTGGAAAATGAATGTCTTTAAAATAGTAATTCTCTAGAGAAAGTATTTTTTGTTTTAAAGATTTTATTTATTTATTTGAGAGAGAGTGCCAGCATGAGTAGGGGTATGGGCAAAGGGAGGGGGAGAAGCAGGCTCCCCAATGAGCAGGGAGCCCACCCAAAGCCAGTCTATTCCAGGACCCTGAGATCATGACCTAAAGTCAGATGCTTTACCAACTGAGCCACCCAGGTGCCCCCAAAATATTTGTGAAAGGTTTACTTGATCCTAGCTGTATGTACTCCATTCTGTTAGAGAAAGCCAGAATTGGTGATGGGGCTTCTTGCTCTTAAGGCAATAGTAGTGGTTCCATGAGACATCCAAGTATAGCTCAGCCAAGAAACCAATGTGTCCTGACAGTGGAACCCTTTGAGAAAGTCAGCTTCCCAAAAGCTAATTCTGGTTACTTCTTTTCCCATCCAGAACTAGCTGGCAAGAGGCCAGGGAAGACAATGCAAACTTGCTGGACCAAGACTAAGAAGAAAAAGAAAGCCTAGATATGTGAGTTCAGCATTTTGACTCTCTTTCCTTTTATAGACTTGGGACAAAAATGGTGACAAAGAAGCTCCATGAGAAGTAAGACAAAGAATGGAGGGACAAAAAATGGAGCTCAGAAAAATTTACCTGGCAAACATGCCAGACATTCAGTTGAGATTCTGAAGGGCCTCATCCTAGAAGCAAATGTAAATGGGAGATGGGCTTCACAAGAATTGCAGTTTAGCTTTGCATTATTTTAATCCCAAATTACATTAAGTCTCCTCTGGCCAAATTTCCTGCCAGAAGTAAAGGTCAACCAGACCTTCAAATTGCCTTTGTAATTTTTTGTATACAATGTCTAGAACTCAGTAAAGAATAATGAAGCCTATGGAAATAATAACTGACCCAAACCAGAAAGAAAATAGAAACAGTGCCATAGGAGATACAAATATTAGAGTTTTAATTTTTATTTTATTTTTTTAAATATTGGAGTTTTTAGACATCCTAAAATAACATAGGATAATATGTTTAAGAAATTAAATGATAAGATGGAGAATTTTGGCTGAGAGCTAAAAATGGTAAAAATCAAATGGAAGTTCTACAACTGAAAAATACAAAGTAAGAACTAAATGAATTGATTTAATAGTAGATTAGATGCAGCTAAAGAGAAAATAAGCAAATTGGCATGTAGGTCAGAATACAATATCCAGATTGAAGCAGGGAGAGAAAAAAATGTAAAGGACATGAGAAACAATGATGAGGTCTAACATACATCCAGCTAGAGTCTAGAGAGAAAAGAGGGCCAATAGGACAGAACCCAGGATATATCAAGAGCTCCTAGCAGCAAACACCTCAAAAGAAAAATGGGCAAGAGACTTGAAAGACACTTCTACAAAAGGGTGTTATGGGCCAAATTGTGCCCTCCCACTGATATGTTGAATTCTTAATCTCTGTTATCACAGAATATGACTGTATTTGGAGACAGAATCTTTAAAGAAGTATTTAAGTTCAAATGAGATCATTAGGATGGGCCCTGATCCATTATGACTGGTGTCCCTATAAGAAGAGGAGATTGGAACACAGACACACACAGAGGGAAGACCATGTAAAAACAGGGAGAACCAGACATCTACAAATCATAGAGAGGCCTCAGAAGAAACCAGCTGTATTGACACCTTGATCTTGAACTTCTAGCCTTTAGAATTGTGAGAAAATAAGTTTCTGTTGTTTAAGCCACCCAGTTTGTAGTACTCTGTTATAACAGTCCCAGCCAACGAATATAGAAGGTATTCATAAGGCCAAGAAATACACAAAAATGTGTTCTACCTCATTAGTCATCAGGGAAAAGCAAATTAAAACCACAGTGGGATATGACCACTTATCCATTAGAATCGCTAAAACTTTAAATGTCTAATAGTGCCAGGTGTTAACTAGTAAAACAATTACTGGCCCACTTCATAGATATTTATAAAACATTATCTCAGGTACTATGTTAGAGAAAGGAGTCACAAAGATAAACAAGATAAATACTCTCCTTACCTTCCTTGAACTTAGAGTCCAAGAGGGAAGATAGATAACTAAACTAGTTAACAGAGATAATATGTACTAAGTGCTGTGATCCTGAAGGTGTACTTTGCTTTGGGGACTCTCAGTAAGAATACCTAGCTAAATATGGGAGTAAACTCAAAGGCAATTAAGGACATGGGTAAGCATTTCAGCGCTCTTCTAATGAGAGATGGACTGAGATATGTAGGTTCCACAATCAGGCAAACAACTGGTGTTCCTTCAGGGAGATGGTTTTCAAATAACTGCTCAACATTTGTGCAGAGATGAGGCTACATCTGAGAAGAGCAGAGAGGATCACGAGTTCTGCCTCAACCCTCCCCTATTCACAGCAATCTCACTCTAGCCTCAGACTCATCAAAATAGGAGTCTGCAAATGAGGCTGGCTTCATGGATGTGTGACCTGTGCAGTTGCACAGGCCACAAATTGAGAAAAGCTGTGCTTAGTTTAATTCTCTGCTGTTGTCTTCTCGAAATTCTTAATGATTTTTTAATAAGGAGCCCCATGTTTTCATTTTGCACAGGCCCCTTAGTTTATGTAGCTGGTCTAGGCTGCAACTAACTACACTTAACAATCCTTAAACAGCCATTTAGCACACTGAGTGGGAGTTTCATATGGCCAAGACTGTTGTAGATATAGACAGACTCTCTGGGCCTACTACAGACCTGCTGAATTAGAATCTGTATTTTAAAAGTTCCCCTGGCAATTTAATGCACATTAAAGTATGAGAAGTGTTCATTAAGAACACCTCATTACCATAAGTGCCCAGAGTGTAGCTAACCTCCACTCTCCTCTGGTGGGCATGTGACTTGGCCTGGCCAGCAAGAGCAGTGCATTCCTGGACAACAGTGATTGATTTGTTTAGAAATATGTATATGATGCATGTTATGCCAAACACACTGTTGGAATTTACGTAGGAACTACTCAACTGAGACTGTCTCTTTTTCCCTGGGACTGCTAACAGTTAAAGTGACCTGGGTGTGGAGTTGTTGGGGCCACCGCACGAAGCCTGAAAATAAAACCAACATTGCAGAAAGACAAGCTAAGAGGAGAAACTGAGTCTTAATACTGTTGCCTTCGCACCTGGGTCAAAGTGTACTTGAAGCTAAATCTACCTTGAACTTTTGAATTACTTTATCCAATAAATTTCCATTTTCTTTTAAGTTCAGTTGAGTTGGCTTTTCTCCTCTTGAGTACCAAAAGAGAGTGGATGGATAAACTCTTACTCATTTCTACATAAGGGGACTCTCAGAGGTAGAGAAGTATGGGTTTTTGTTTTTGTTTTTTTAGATTTTATTTATTTATATGACAGACAGAGATTGCAAGTAGGCAGAGAGGCAGGCAAAGAGAGAGAGGGGGAAGCAGGCTCCCCGCTGAGCAGAGTGCCTGATGTGGGGCTCGATCCCAGGACCCCAGGATTATGACCTGACCCGAAGGCAGAGGCTTTAACCCACTGAGCCACCCAGGCGCCCCAAGAAGAATGTTTTGCTATAATTATGTGTGTAAACCAATATGTGCCTTTTTTGCTTGAACTATCCAGTTTGGTTATCAAGCTGCAGAAATTCAGTGGATAATTACTAAATTTCCTCTTCATCTTACTTTAAATAATACCAGTCCTGGATCAAAAATGTTTTTCTTTGCTTGTATTTTTCTGCTATTTCAAAACATGCCTTTCAATTGTAGCTATTAATAAATGACCAATTTCAATGTGTAATAATGTTTTATATGTTTCAATAATGTTTCAATGTTTTCTTTTGGACTGTAACTTCCTTGGGCAGTTGACTGAGCCAACAATGCTAAGAATGAAAAACTCCTGTTTTTATGTCAGGAATAAATGGCTAAAAGCATTTCTCCAACACTTGCCCTTCCCCCAACCCCTATTCTTTTTCTCCTTTAATTGTAGCTTAAGTTATGTTATCTCAAGGAAATGATTGACCCACATTTTTTCTTCAAGGTAATATTAGAGCTTTTTTTCCTTCAAACTATTCCAAACTAAATTTTATTTATCTCTGACTACCTGGTAGGTAGCTCAGTGCCTTGCACATTTTCTCAACATGGGCCTTTTGAATTCTGTTAAATTAAGTCTACAAGATAAAGTTTATAAGGTTTGTTAAGGTAACAAATCTAATTTGAATATAGATCATTAGAGCTGGAAGGGACTGAGAGATTCTTTAGCTGAACGCTTTTTTACATTCTCTCTCCCTCCGTCTCCTTCTGGCTCTTCCTTTTTCCCTTCTTCCTTCCTTCTCCCTCTCTTTTTCCCTCTACCTCCTTCCCTCCCTCCCTCCTTCTGTCTGTCTGTCTCTGAGAAATAAAACGTCATAGATACAACTAAAGCCCACCCTACCATTCCCTCCCTCTGCCTTCCCCTCTAGGTAAGCTATATGGTGAAGTTGGTGTCTATCAACCTAGTGTATGTTTTTATATTTCTATGATGTATTTTAATGTCTGAACATTTTTATAAATGGAATCATTTCAATGTATTATTTTGCAGTGTGTGTTTTTTTTCATTCATTCTTATATTCTTGAGTTTATCCCTCCTGATACATTTGGATTAATTCTAGAACAAGTTTGTATATGAGCATAAGGAACCATGTATAGAGCTGCTCACTGCGGCATTGTTAGTAATAGTGAAAAAGCCAAAACTACTCAATGTAGGGGAATGGATGAGCCATTTCTTATAATGGAATGGCAATCTACATTTAAAACAGAACTTCTGTGTTTTACATGGTCAAGAGAGGTTATGTGAAATGAGACATGCCATTCAGGCAGGTAACAGGAAACCTAAGCCCATACCCAAGACTCTAGGTAGAAACCAAGTGCTCCTTTTTACTTAATTAACATTATATGTTGAAATAACTTCAAACTTACAGAAAAATTGTGAAAACAATATATACAAATAATTTTGATATACCTTTTACTGGATTATTTTTTATGTTTTGACACTCCCCTCCACTTTCTCTTGAAGCAATTTCTCTCTTTTTAAAATATGTTATATAGTTGACACAGAATGTTACATTAGTTTCAGTTATACAATATGGAAATTCCCATTCCCTATACATTATGCTATGCTCACCACAAGTGTAGCTACCACGTGTTACCATACAATGCTATTACAACATCACTGACTATGTTCCCTGTGCTGTGCCTTTTATTCCCATGGTTTATTCATTCCATAACTGGAAGCCTGTTTGTCATAATTTCTTTACTAAACCATCTAAGAGAGGTTGTTTGCATATATTATGTCTCTTTAGTTATATTCTAGTGTGTTTTCATATAGATAAAGATATATTTTTAAGTATTCACATTACAGGTATCAAATGCAGGAAATTTAACTTTGATACAGCATTTTAAAAATAATCTACAGTTTATATTAAGATTTTGTTGAATGGTCTCATAATAATCTTGACAGCAAATCTCCCCTCTTACTTGCTTTTGGCATAGGTTTCAATTTAGGATCTTGCAATGTATTTGGTGGTCAAGCTTAGATTTTAAATGATTATTATTGCTGAATCTGAAAATATTTCACAGGTGTGCCTTTTGTAATTCCTCTATTACACATACCTGCAGACTTTAATACATTCTTGGTGTAACTGTTATATTCTTGGTGCTGTACACATTATTATTACCAAGAAGATTCTAGCCTTGTATGGCAAATGTTGTAGACACTATTTAAACAGTACCTCCCATACCTTGAGGAATTCACACTAGGATACAGTGCTAAATGAGGGACATGGTGCAAATGAGGTGACCTGTGTTCAAAGCTAGGTAAGCGATGCAGGATCTCTCTGACCCAGTCTCCTCAGCTATAAAATGGTGATGATAATGCCTCACAAGTTGTTGGGAAGTTAAGTGAGGCATGGGAAGCTCCCAGTATGAATTTGTAGAACTCATTTATGGCAGATTTTTTTTTTTTTCAATTTGTGTACTGAGATTTAATTTTATGGCAACTAGTAGCTCTTAAGTCTGTTCACACCAGGAGATGTGGGAGGTGACACTTAGGTCATTTCTTCCCCAGTTTATGACAAAGTTACCTGGTTCCTGTGCAAACACAGAAAAAGTGCTTTCTCTTTTACATGTTATACCACATAAAACTTGGTTCCGTGCAAAAGATTTTTGTTTATGTAGGCATAGTAAAGGAAATTTGCATCACTTCACTTGAACATTTTGGTTAGCCATGCTTTACTTACATTCTGAAACTCAGTCATGTAATTTAAAGGTATTTTCCTCTTCTCAGATAACGTGCAATATCTTTATCAAGACATAATTATTGAGATGGTAAGATAACAATTATATACATTTACAAAAACAAAAACATTAGAATTTGGTTTCTATTTTAGTCTTCCAGATAGGATGCATAATGAGTTGATAATGCAATCCAGTGGTCCTTCACAGGCTTTTAAAATTTATGGTGTTTTCTTTCAGCTGAATTGCATTTATTGCCAATTCCTCTGTCTGTAATTGCAAAGAAATTGATGTAGGGAGAAGTCAGGATGGCTTGAGATTTAACCCAGTAACATTTACTGAAAGCAACACCAAATACATCTTTGTGCAATAGTCCCTATTCAATATCAGGTAAATTAGTGTATAAGAGAAAACAAATGCCATCATTGTTAATCATAATTAAAAGAAAGTGATATAGATTCTAGGAGCAAAATACAAAGCCTTTTCTTCTTAATTCTAGGGGATTGTAATATGACTCTCAATCATAAATAACAGAAATACAACTCTAAGAAGCTTAAGCAGAAAGAATGTATGATAAAAGTTTCTCATATGCTATAAATCACAAAGGTGATTGAACCTTATTAACAATTATAAGGAGGGATTCAGGTGCATTTAGGATTCCCATTCTGTCCTTCCTCTTTGCCCTTTTCTGTTCATCAGTTTATTGTTTTTGTTTTATGTCTACAGACCATCCTCCTTTTATTCTGGCCACACAGAGAAGAGCATGACTGACAATAGCTTCTAAACTTTGCATCTAAAATTTTGTCACTGGAGAGAGTCCCTGTTTTTTCCAAAATTGCTGAGGAGAGCCTTTGCTTAGTCCAGCTTAGGTCGGGTGAGCACCTCCAGCCCAATTGTTATGATTAGAGGCAAGTCCTGGGGCAGGACTCATCCACACTGGGTGAGGATACTTCACATCAGTCAATTGGTGCGAGCTGACCAGGGTGACACCAAAGGAACAGTGGAGAAAGAAAGGGGTAGTTTCTAGAAAAGGGGACCTGGGGAGACAATATAGGACCACCATAGGGGTGTGCTCCAGCCATTCTGTGAAAAAATAATTTCTGATAGCTTATTGCATCCATTATGATTAATTCAGATACAGATAGCAGGACCAACAATAATGGTCATTTCAAAGCATTATTCTTGGGGAGCCTGGCTGCCTCAGCTGGAGGACCATGTAACTTTTGACCTCGGGGTCATGAGTTTGAGCCCCATGTTCAGTGTAGAGATACTTAATAAATCTTAATAAATTATTACTTAATAATAAATTAAACAAACAAAAATATTACTGTCATATGAAAGTAAGAGATAAGTGATCCAGGACAGCTCCTCAAAATCATCTGGGACATGGCCTTTTTTCATCTTTCTGCTCCACTATCCCCAGTGCATGGCTTCTATCTCCAGGTCACCTAATGGTCCCAGATGGCTGCTGGAACTCTAGCTACTATGCCCAATTTCCAGTCAGGAAGGAGGAAGGGGGGACATGGAGGGGAAAATATTTATCCACTTTTCTGCCTCCTTCTTTAAAAAAAAAAACTTCCAGAAATCCTTCTAACAGCTTCTGTGTATCTTTCATTGACTGGAGCTTAGTCACATGGCCACACCTAGTGGCAAAGGAGGCTGGAAAATGTGTCTTTGTGGGGGGTGCATTGTTGCTTCATTACTGGAGGAGTTCTGTTAGTAATTAAGGAAGTGAGAATGGATGTTAAATAGATAATTTGAAGTCTCTACCACATTTACTATGAGACAGATACTGGTAAATGGAAAAAAGATGAATATGATATGTAAATTGATACCTATAGCCAGTCTCTAAGAAGGCACAAGGTGAGGGAAAGAGTCCAGTGCTAGATGGAGACATTAGCCCAGCAGGGAAAACATGTATCTTTTTTGTTTTACAGAGCTAAGGAGAGAAGATGGGTGAATGCAAGTTTGTAGATGGGATATCATGAGGTGGAGGGGCCTCCGTTGATCTACATATGTTGTCTCTGAGAAGAGGTGACGGAAGAATTACTGCCAAATAATAATGAACAAAGGCAAAAAGTTTCTTTTCACAAAGAGGAACAATTAAGTGGATGGTTCTCAACCCTGGCAGTGCATAAAATACCCCTGACGAAAAAGTATCAATGAAGCTGGCATGGTGAGCAGGCTTTGGTAGTTTGTTGTTGTTTAAGTTCTTAGGTGATTCTAATGTTTAGGTAAATGAGAACCACTTGCCCATTTCAAAACAGCTGATTTGCTGTAGGTTGTAAAAGGGATCTGGACTAGGAGTCAGGAGGAGGAATTGCCTCCTCCACAGATGACCAAGACAAGCCCAGCTTCATTTAGAAAAGGAAGATTTTCTAGATTGAAACACAATTAGATGGCATTTGAAACAACAAATAAATGAATAAGTATATTTTATGCACTATCTCTACTTGGCTATTTTAGGTAGAATTTACTGACATTTCTTTAAGCCACTATGAGATTGCCCAGTCTTTTAGAATTCAGCTGTTGTTTTTTTATGAGTAAACTATTTAGCTATTTAGCTCATCTTCTATAAGGGGAAACCCCTGTTTGCTGGTTTTCTTTAATACATCATGCAATTCATCTGGCCCTTATTATCAGCCAGAGAGCTGTCTAATTAGTCTGGTGGCCAGAAACCTTTCCTCCTGAAGAAATGAAAGACATTGTTTGCACACTGAGGTGTTGTTAACTCTGCCATATGCAACTCTTTGAAATAACAGTTTTGGTCAAAAGTAAAAAGTGGTTAAAAAAGCTGTCATGTTGAAATGATCTAAGGAATAAAAGAAAACTGCACAGTCAAAAAGAAAAATGTTTATGTTTACATCGTATTACTGCTTTCTCATCAATTAACACAGTGTCAGTTTAGAGAGAAGCAACAATGATGGTGATAAACTAATAGAGTTCTGGAAGAGCCTCAGAAAACACACTGAGGTCTGAAAGTTCTTGGACACCTTCGTGTATTGATTTCCTTCTCATGTGAAGCACATGGAATTAATAGATTAGACCATTGTTTATTTATTCATTTTTTAAACATTAGTTGAGCACCCCACTATGTGGCAGGCACTGTTCTAAGCATTAAAGATTTATGGGGAGAGAAAGGCAAAATTCCTGCCGTCCTGGATCTTATATTAGAGTAGGTGACAATGAACACATTGTCTATAAAGTGCAGTGTACTTGATTTTAGGTGGTAGTGAGTGCTTTGATGAAGGAAAAGCAAAGGAGAGTAGGAAATATGGGCTGGGGCTGGGGGTTGCAATTATAGATAAAGTGACCAGGGAAGGGCTAAAGGCAGTGTGTTCATGAGCAATGCAATGGTCTTGAGGAGGAGCATTCCAGGAAGAAGGAATAGCAAGAGCAAAGACTCTGAGGTATTTACTAGGTGGCCAGGGGGACAGATAGAGGTAAACTATGTAGGACCTCAAAGGTCACCACTGTGACTTAGACTGCTGTTGTTTGTGGGATAGAAAGCTGTTGGCAGATTTTAAACAGACAATTGTTGTTTCAGCAGGATCATCTAGGTACATACAGTTTTGTTAGTGAAGATGGACCTTAGGAGATTTTTATAATAACCCAGGCAAGGGATAATAGTGATTAAACTAGGGTGATCAAGTTGAGGTAGTAAGAAGAAGTGATTTAATTTCTAGATATGTTTTGAAGGTAGAGTGGGTAGGATTTCCTGATAGAGTAGACATGAAGAGTGAGAACAGCAGCAATTAAAAAAAAAAAAAAAGCCAAGGGTAATAACTAGATTTGTGAGCATTGGAAAAATGGCAATACTCTTTACTAAGATGGGGATGTCTGTGAGAACACAAGGCTTGGGAGGTCATCTCATATGGGTATTACAGGCCATGAGGATGTGCAAATGGATATGTCAGACAGACAGTTGAATGAGTCTGGAGTTCAGAATAGAGGCTGGACTGATCTGTTTTCATGATGTGTAGATAGTGCTTAATGCCACAGGAATTGTTGAGATCACCAAAGGAGAAAGTAGGGCCTGTGCTGTGGGGTCTCCAGTGTTTATATGACAGAGATACTAGGGGAAAGCGGGAAATGAGACTGAGAATGGGTGGTCAGAGAAAGAGGTCATGGGCTTGTGGTGTTCTGGGAGTGAAGTGAAGAAAGTACTGCAGGGTCAGCTCTCTGCTTTTTTTTTTTTTTTTTTTTTTGGCAAGGTACACGAAGGTCTGTATCTCTGTCCCAGAAAATAGGACAAGGAGAGAACACCTGAAACTCTAGTGATTGCCCAAGGTCACAGAGTTGGCATGGGGTAGATCTGAAAATCAAAACCCCTGATTGTTTGACCTTAATCCAAGTTCTTGAAGGGAAAATGAAGGAAGAAAATTTAGTTCACATATTTGCAACAGCAGGTATATTTGTAGTTCTACATGCTTTTCTGCAAATTTTTTGCTTAAGTGAGTATTTCCATTGCTTAGTAAAACAAAAGAAACAAAATGGAAATTAAAAAACCAAGAATTTTAAAGAGGGCTTTTAAAAATGAACATTTCATTGAAGCGATGAAGATAGGTTGAATCTATTATGTATTGTGTTTCCAAAGCATGTCTGGGTTGGTTTTGTTTTTGTTTTTTGTTTTTTGGGTTTTTGTTTGTTTGGTTTTTTTTTTGTTTTTTTTTTTTGCATTACAATTGCATTGCTCTGGGCTTTCACCAGCTCCCTCCCATCCTTCCCTCACAGGGCTTTGCATAGGCTGCCTCTCTTCAATCAAATGCAATCTCCAAAGTAGCACATTGAAGGGAATGTGCAATGAATACTAAAAAAGGAAAAATGAACCTGCAAATACATCGCAGCTGGCAGCTTCTTAAAATCCTAATCTCTTCATTTAATGAAATACAAGTGATTTTCAATTTCAGCAACCAAGACAAAATAAATCTTCTACATTGACTACCAAAGTAAAATGAGGGCTGAACTTCATTTAAATCAGGACAAGAAGAGGTTTGGAATAAGTATCACATCATCTATCAATATCAGACTTTGCTTGTTTACTAGGAAGTAACTGAACACTAAAACAAAAACAAGAGTAGGGTGGGAATTGAAGGTCAGTGTTGCTCACTAGGTGGACAGGTCTGGTCCTGCACTACCTAATAGTACATGCTTTGCAGGTTCTCCAGTGCTCTTTCCTCTCCTCCTCTTTATTCCACATGTCTACTGCCCACTGACATTCCCTGCCTCACTCTCCTCTCACATACCTCATATTCCCATTCTTGCTGCATCCATGTAGGCAATTCTCATGTGTGCGTAAGGATCTATACACCAAAGGAATTATTACAGGAATGGGTTTATCAGTGAAAAATTGTAAACAATCTAAATGTCCGTAAACAGAATAGGAAAATATATTAAAACATGTTTATTCTATGGAATACAATTCAACTGCTGAAAAGAATAAGATAAAGCTATACATAACAGCATGTGAAGATTTCCAACATATATTGCTAGGTGGAAATAGCAAGTCACAGAGCGGTACCATATGTTAACCATTTGGGTTAAAAAAAATGGGAAAGAAAAACATTAATGTGTTGAGAGTCACTAGATGATGGGGGTGGAGCACAGGAAGCAGAGGTGTGAAGAGGTACTGTCCCATTTCACTCCATTTACACTGGTATTACTTAGATTTCTTAAAGTGTCTTTTTATGAATTACTGTGTAGCTTAAAAATTAACTTTAAAAATGTCACGGTTGTATTCTTTCTCACTTCTAATAATATTCTCAAGCAGGATATGAACAGAAAGAAAACAGTCAGGTTTATTGACTTCCGTATCTCACACTTGGACTCCAGTGTTTGACTATGATTTCCTTCCTGTGCTCTGACAGAGTCACTAATTTTAGGTATGCCTTTATGGTTAGAAACAGCATTTTGCTTTGCTTGAATTTTTGAACCAATAATCTCAGGAAAGAACTATGTTTCTGTAATACCAGTATAGTATAGTGTGTTTTTTTCTTTTCATAAAGTTAGGCCAGAATCCTCTTACCACCCCAAACAAAAATAGACCATTTAAGAATAAGTTCCTAATTTGTTGCTAAATGCTAATTATGAGAATTAGAGAATAAGTTGTTTTCCTGAATATAAGCATAAAGAAAATACATCTTCAGAAAACTGATGGAAATCCTAGATATAAAAGATGCATAGTGTTTATCCTAAATTAAGTTGAAAAGTGAAATTAGCAAGATGGCTAAAGGAGTTTTAACACGAAACATTAATTGGAATTTAATGGTGTAATTTTAGCAGTGGGAAAGAGACATAATAACATTCTATCAATCCTTTGTTGGAGTTCCTTGTAATATTGCCTTAACTGTAGCATCCAAGAACGTGTTACACAATCCACTCTATGAATCAGAATCCAATTATTTTATATTGGTTTCATGCTTTTACCCAAGAGAAATTCATAAATTGTTTTTAATTACTTCTTTTATTTTAAATCAGTAGTGTCTGCCAAGTGGATAACATTTCCCATTAAAACATCACCTCCTATAATTGGTATAATTACTTAGTAAAGAGATAAACCACAACACAATTTGCCAATCTTTGGGTTTATAATATCTAATTATGTTCAACACATAGTATTTTATTCTCACGGATCACAAAAAGAGCATAATCTTGAACAAAACCCAAACATTTATGATAAAGTAATTAGAAAGAAACAAGTTAATTATTGCATATAGAACTGCCTCTTTGAGCAGTCTCTGAGAGAGAGCTCCTTTTTATGCAGCTGTTCAAGAAGTAAGGAGGTTTGAGGGCATTTTGGGTGCCCTTCACTTGGGCTGGTGGTCTTCTGGCTGGAGATGGAAGATTTGGTACAATCCCAAGATAGAGGGTTTTCAAGGAGGACCAGGACCCAGGTCACATATTTGGAAGAGAGAATCCCCAGCCTGGGATTTTCATCCTGTATGCATAGGTTGATGCAGAAGAGGGTTGTTGGGGACAGGCATGACATTCAACATCTGTTTCAGCAGATTTGCTTTCACCTATTTTACATTTTGGGCTTCTACAAAAAATTTCATTTGGAGAAAGGGTATCAGTTGCTAAAATTTATTTTTGAAAACCTCTGTCTATGCCATGGTCATGCGCTGCCTCTATGACAAAGAGGGAATGACTGAACATATATAAGAAAAGAAAAAAAGGTGGGAAAACCTTGCGATTGAACCAGGAGGGCAAACATTAGACGAGAACCACATGCTAACACTCATAAGCCTTTTTATATCGTCAGTTGTGTATCTAACTCTGGTTAAAAACACATTCCTAATTTAAAAAATAATAAAACACACACATAAACCAAGAAAACAACCCTAAACAATACTTCACTTGTGCCTTCCCCTATTGCTTCTATATAAGAAAAGAGTGGAAGAGTGTGAAGAAGATACTAGAACAGGAGGAAATTGGATGTCCCTTAATCAGTTTTAGTATTGCCTGGAATTGGGATTCCATTTTGCTTCAGCATTACTGAGGATTAATCTGCTTTTCTTTCTTTGTATTTCTCTCTCCTTCTACCCTTTCAATGGTATCTTGAGGGACTTTTTCTGCCTCTTTCTTTCTTCCTCCTGCTCCTTACAAACACTATGAGACTCAGAGAGAGAAAGTTAATAAAAAGCCAGATGGAAAGATAAATAGATATACATATTTGTCCCCCAGTCTACAGAAGATGCTGGCTGAGAATGGGTAGGTGGCAAGGGGTTGGGATTAGGGCCAACTTGTACAGGAGACAAAGAAGTAGAGATATTAGTCACTGGATAACTTTTCTATAGAAGGAATTTGAATTAGCAAACTGATTCTCACCCACTGGCTCCTACCTGTGATTCAGATGGCAACATCAGTGTCCCTTCCTGGAAGAGAGCTTCCCTGACTGCCCAGCAAAAAGTGGCCACCAAATCACTCTCCACTACATTACCTCATTTTACCTCTCTACACAACATTTATTATTATATGGAATTTTTATTCTTTATTTTTTTCTGCCTCTCCCCAGCCCTAGCTTTAGCCCCTTCCCCACAAAAATGTAAGCTCATTGAAGGGCATATATTGTCTGTTTCTTGGCCCTAGAATATAAGCCCCAAGGCTGTAGGGACTTGGCTGGTTTTGTTCACATCTGTATTGCTCAAAGTGCTTTGCACATCCAGTACTTCAGTGGATAGTTGAATAAAAGAATCATGGAAAGAAAACCCTTTCTTACTGACAAGGTTGCATTGTGGTGAAACAGTTGAAACTTTCCCTTAGTTGGAGCAATGGCAGGCACATTGCCTGTATTATAGGTAGAGCTTCAGTTTTTAGTCCATTGGACCTACAAGGGTTAATGGCAAAGATGGAACTAGAAGTATCTT
Source organism: Lutra lutra (assembly GCF_902655055.1). Classification (NCBI taxonomy): domain Eukaryota; kingdom Metazoa; phylum Chordata; class Mammalia; order Carnivora; family Mustelidae; genus Lutra; species Lutra lutra. Next base: position 141,881,193 of record NC_062281.1, read on the forward strand.
CTCTGTGCTGAACAGTGATGTGGGTATGGAAAAGACACCATAGGAAGAGAAAGGAGCCTCCTTCTCACTCCAGAGGACAAGAAGTTCTAAAGGACGCATTCTCTGCAATGGAAATTTATGTAGATCAAATAATGCTGCAGTCTCTTAAGCTTGACAATAGCTTTTTTGATGTGTGGCAGATTACAGTTATAGTGAAATATACTATGAAAATATTCTTCATATGTAAACAGATGTCTTCATCAGGTTGGTAGACATCAAAGATTTGTCTCAGTCTTTAGCTATTTCTATCCCTGTACTTCCTGCCTTTTTGCTTCATTATATTCTCCCTTCAAAGAAGAATAAAGGAAAGGCATATGATCGTTTACAGGTCATGCTTAATATTAGCATTTCATTAGTGAAATAAAATATACTCCTTTTAGAATATGTAAAAAAGTACAACAAATATACACAGATTTTAGGACAAACAAAATAGAAATTCATAGTAAGGGATACGTTTTTTACACTGTGAATAGTAATGTTCCATTTTGGAGCAAATGACTTTAGTACATGACATAAAGTAAAATAAAGATTGTCAATGCGAAAAAAAGTGAATTATAACAAATTGCTTATATGCTGGGCATTAAAGTCTTCATAGATAGAACAACCATATGATTTATCATCCAAATGGGATGCTTCTAAGAGTGAAAGGGTACACTGGTCATAAATAGCACTGGAGCAAAAGACCACAAACCAGCGTAAACCAGGGTGTATTGTCCTCTTCCTCATGGGGACACTTAATGACAATAAAACAGCATTTGGGTTTAAAAAAAATTTTTTTTAAATTTAAAGTTGTTTTTTTTTTCTTAAATTTATTTGACAGAGATCACAAGTAGACAGAGAGGCAGGCAGAGAGGAGGAAGCAGGCTCCCTGCTGAGTAGAGAGCCTGATGCAGGGCTCTATCCCAGGACCCTGGGATCATGACCTGAGCCAAAGGCAGAGGCTTTAACCCACTGAGCCACCCATGTGCCCCCCCTTTTTTTAAATTTTGAAGAAAAGCCAAAACAAAACAAAATAGCTTGTTCATGTGCTTAACACACAGTAGGCAACTGGTCCTTTTAAAATTAACTGCTCAATTTATTATAATAAAATCAAACTAATTAATCTGAATATAAATTATTATTGTTGATAACTGTTCAAAGGAAAAGAGAAATTCAGTGGATAGTCTACTCTATTTTCAAATTATTCTGATCGTTAGAAAAATTTTTCCCTGGACCATAAAAATTAATCAGAATAGAGAAGTCTGCAGGATGCCAGGGTGGCTCAATTTGTTAAGTGACCAACTCTTGTCTTTGGCACAGGTTATGATCTCAGGGTCATGAGATTGAGCCCCATACTGGGCTCTGTTGAGTGTGAAGTCTGCTTGGGATTGTCTCTCTCTTTCTGTCCCTCCCACTCTGCTCACACTCTAAAAAAATTTTTAAAAAGTAGAGAAGTTTGCTGAGTACCATTTTTCAGCTGAAAATATACATTTCATATTTTAAGATGACCTATCTTTCAGTATTGACCTGGGTGGGTGATAAAGTTCACCTCCAGTCCTAGACCTTATTGAGTATAGCTATCAGGAGCACCATGTTGAGAGGATTCTGAGGTCACCTTAAGGCTTAGCAGAAAGGTGTGTGGTGATCAGTTAGTGATGTCTGCAGGAGACATGGGATATGGGGCAATGGTAGGCATGGCAAGTGTTGCCATCCCAGATTTGGACAAATATGGGTTTTAACAATGATTGCCTGACATATATCTAATACACAGTTGATTACAAAAGGAATAATTACACCTTGCTGATAATGCATCTACTACTTCAGTTCTGCCATAGTGTAATTAATTCACCAGCTACACCATAAGACAACAATGCCATCACACTTAACCTGAATGAAGACAGCAGTTTCATTATGTCCTCACATCATTGTTTTATCACTCTCTTAGTCCAAAATCAAAATAAAGGAACATCAAACCCCTAATACCTGCATAGAAAGTAGTAGAAAAAAATAATACAACAGACATGCTAATTAATGCTCCTCTGATTCTATTCTTATTTTGTTGTTGGGACTATATTTTTATCACTCAAGAGAATTTTAAGCCATAAAATGAAAATTAAACTTGCTTCTCCTCTTGCAAACAAACACTAATGTCTCAATTTTTAAGAACTATTTCCAACATTTATTTCACCACCACATATCTTGCAGTATTTATCCTTTGTACAACAGAGAGATCTGTTCTATGCCTTGCAATGAAGGGAAATAAAAAGAATATAATTGTTGATACTTCTAAAAAAAATACAGAAGGTGTACCTAATATTGGTGCTTCCTTTGTGACTATGCAGTATGTTCCATCTTTGGAACTTAACTCTCTAACTTTAAAAAAAATAGGTCGGAATTAAACTTAGATTGAAGAGGAGATGATCCAACTTCAGATTGCAAGGCAGCTTTCCCATAATCACTTTGACTATGCAGCTCTACTTTTCCAAGAGTGAAATCGTATTGAAGTGGTTTTCCAAAATATTTTGTGGAAAATAAGAATTAATAGATGGCAACTCCTCATTCATAACCCCCAAACAGGAAACAAATTCATCGGGCAACAGGGTCTGTTCTGGAATAGTTTCATTGGGTGAAGCATTTTCCAAAAGCATGGTAGTTTCTCCCTCAACTGAGTTTTGCATGTCCAGAGGGCTGCATTCTCCTTGATTTAAAATGAGGCTTAATTCTTCAAAAAATAGTGTGTTGCTTAGCGAATTCATACTTGAGACAGAAAAAGCAAAATTAGGGTATTTTTTAAATCTGGCATTTTCCCCCAGGTCTAAGGAATCAGCCATTGGTTTGAGAGTTGATGAAGATGCGTCATCATTTTTGCTGAGATGGTTTCCCCCAGTGAGAAAATTTGAAATCTGGGGTTTATACCCAGTGCTGAGACCAGGAATATACACAGCTGTAGCGTTGGTGAGTAGTGACTTCTGCAGGCAGTCTCTGGCCTCCAGGGATAATGTTTTCTTTTCTGTCTTGTAGTCCATGGGCTTGTTTTCTTCTGGGAGAAAGATTTCTATCTCTGTAATCACCGGATCAACATATAGGACCTGCTCGCTGGAATTATTATTCATAAATTCACTTTTTTCCTAGAAAGAAAGATTTTATTTTTATTTTGCAAAAGGCATTTAATAAAGGAGCTAACTGGATAATTAAGTAAAAACTGGAATTCTGCTTTCCCTCAGCTTTCCTTTCCCCTCCCTCTTCTGATACTGTTTCTCCTCTCATACAGTTTCCTCCTTTTGTTACCCTCCTCAATTCCAAGTCTTTATTAAATTCTCCCACAAGGAGACTAAAGAAAGGAATAATAAAAATAATCCTTGTTTAAAGCACATGTCTTGGTTTAAAAATTTTAAAGAGAAAAATGTATCTTGCATATTAACTTGCATATTATTTCAGTACCTTTTAATATTTGGAAGTTTAATATATTGGAATATTTCTGAATATCATGGAGCATTACTACAAGAAAATACCTCATTGCTTAAATAAAAGAAAGTGCGAGAATCCTGTTTTGCTTCTATTTTCAAATAATGTAATAATAAATGCTTTGTGCTGAAGTTCTAAAGGTATATGCAGCTATTCACAACTCAGACATGAACAGGAGGGTCAGTGAAGAGGGGTTTTATTTGTATAAAAGCCTGATGACTTTTCTGGGTAAGAAAATGACTTGAGGCCTCAGAGCTGATGGCTGGCTTCCTAAGGCAAATAACTCCCAACAACTGCTGTGATAAAATTATAGCCACTTGCTATGGACTGAATGTTTGTGTTCCTCCAGAATTTATATGTTGAAGCTCTAATCCCTAGTGTGATGATATTAAGTGGTGGGGCCTTTGTTGGGTAATTAGGTCATGAGTGTGGAATTCTCATGAATAGAATTAGTGCCCTTGTAAGAAGACATGGGATTGTTATCTCTCCTCTGCCCTGTGAGGATACTGCAAGATGGTGGCCCTCTTCAGGAGAGCTCTCACCAGGAACTCAGCCTGCCAGTGCCTTAATCTTGACTGTGAGAAATAACGTTTGTTGTTTAAGCCATCCAGCCTATGGTGTTCTGTTATAGCAGTCCACTAGAACACTACCCCTTAATCTTTAGGCAGAAAACAAAACTTCATCTGAAGGTTTGTTTCTAATTCCAGTAGCCCAGAATGGGAAGAAAGTTTGGCAAAAAAAAAAAAAAAAAAAAAAAAAAAAAAAAAGAAAGAAAGAAAGAAAAGAAAAAAAGACTTTGAATAAAGCAGCATGAAGTGTCATTCAGATTTTCTTCAGATTCAGCCTCCTAGGGAGCATGCCAGGTTTGGGTTGGGAAGGGCAGACATGTTTTTGAAGGTCAGATGAAAATCAAAGAAACTAGGCATGTTATAAGAAACAAAGAATACAAGGTGGCTATGTTCTGTAGAAGGAGGTTTTTTCTTCCGGCTGGCAACTGAGTGATGTGGGTGGGAGTCAAACTGTAATGAAGGACATGGAAGAGCAAAAGGGACCATTCCAGAGTGAAGATAATAATGGAAGAAGAGGATCTGACCACAACGAGGTCAGGGACAGTTCTCTGAGCCACAGAAAATCCCCAGTTCCCTTAGATAATAATTAGTGGAGGAATAAGAACTACCTAGTAGAAAGAAAAACAGGATTACAGTATTTATTATCTATAGTTTGATGAATATATGCTTGTCCTTCAGTTATTTGTTAACTATGTACTTCATCACATATGTAAGTTTAGTTGTTCTAGATCACCCCTGCACTATTAGTAGGCAATATTATCTCCTTCAAAATCAGCTGTGTGTACACACTTTCTCACCTTCAATTATCCAGAGATAGGAATCCTCCCTTCTGCCTAAGGTGAACCTTTTCACCTCATCCCTTTAGACCATCCCCTCCTCTCTTTTTCACAGTCTTGTTTGACCGATATTCCCTCTTTCTCTGTAGTAGTCCCTCTTAAGCCTGACCAATTTAGTATAAATATGCTTCTGACTCATGTCCCTCTGAAGCTACTGTTGTTCATTGACTGCATGCGGATATGAGTTCTGTAACAGGACCTTCTATGATCTGATCCTAGTCACCATTGCAGCAATATACCAACCATTCCTATCAAGCTTTTCAATAAAGCAATACCTAACAAGCTTTTCTCATTCTGTGCTTTTTCTCATGCTGTCCTCTGTATTTTGAATGTTTTCTGTTTCTCCTAAGCAACTCCTTCTCATCTTTCCATGTGCTTCTTGAATACCCCCCATCATGTTTGGTTTCATTTCTGTCACTGCACTTCTATCAGAGCACTGTAATGCTTGGATGATATCTCTGTCCCATCGGCTGGGTTTTGAGACACTTAATGGTGAAACCAGACTGCCAAAAAGTAGAAGGAGCACACATAGCAGAATCTTTTCCCTCCTAATAATCAGCAACAGTTTCTCCATAACTGGCAAAGTCCCCTATAGTCTCTGGGTCTTCCCTGCACACTTTCCTGTTCTTTTTGAAGTGGAAACCTGGCCCAGGCCTGGTGACATTATCTTCCACAGTCCTCTCACATTTATTTTCTCAAATCCATTGGATATCAGGAATGAAGCTGATCTCACCTGATTCTCCAATCTCATGTGAAACAGAAGACTCTTTTTGTCTTTGAGCCTCATTTTACTGAGCTTTTCTGCCTTTCTCCTTTCATCCATGAAGTCATCTATCAACTATTGGCCACAAGGTGACTGACACCTGGCCCACAAGCTTCCTCTTCCCTTTTCTCTTTTGAATAGCATTGTTTCTTTCTTCCTTCTCTCTTTCCTTCCCCTAACTTAAACCCCTCATCTCCCTTAAGTATAATTTGAAATATATATAATTCTGTTTTGACATATGTTTATACTATTATGCTAAAATGTACACACATTTATTTATTTGAACAGAAGTTCTATTCTAATTATTGGATTGCACTTTTAGTCTTAGCCGCCACTTAGTTTTTATTTGATGGTGTTTGGTTACCTGTAGCATTTTTACAACATTACTGTTTTCCATATTGGGAATATCTTCATGAAGCCACTTTGGTATTAGCAATAAGAGTCTTCTTTTAATCCTAGGAAATAAAAATAACACATTAGAAGAAGCATTTTACTTAAAGATTGGAGCAGGCAATCACATAGGAGGCCAGGAAATCACCTGGAATGGAATACATAATAAAGGTTAAACTTCCTGATGTAGATTTCCATCTCCAACTTGAGTAAGTTAAGTGGGAAGTTGATTCAATATCTTTTCAGATTTCCTCCTCTCTCTATTGTTCTTTTTTTTTTCTAACGAGCCAGAACATTTCAAAACACTCACACTAGATTCAAGTTGAGTGGGAGAACCACCCTGGAAATAAAACTATATGCGTGTGCAATATGGCTAACCATTATAAGCAGATATCAGTGTAGAAAGGATTGGAAAATATTAGGGATATTTTGTAGAGCTTTCCAAGCTGACCACAGCCACAGAAAAATATTGAAAAAGAGAATGCTGTATAATAAAATGGTATAGTTCTAGCTCCTCTAATTCTGAATTTGTTCTGTTTCCATAGAGGGTTGAGGTGATAATGCTGTCTCCAAACGTTGTTTATGTGGATAGAGTAGGAGGCTGAAGAAGTTGTCTTGCAGTTGTATGGCACAGTGAGAATATTGGTTTTTTACTTAGGTTGTGTGTTTATTAAGGACCACTGGGGTGAGGTGATGGAAAGGAAAGGGAGAAGTTGTGAACACCCCACTTCTTCCCCAAGCTACACTGGGCACTGCAGAAAGAAGCACTTTCTGCATTTTATAGTACAAATCGATTTGAGCAGAGGTTGCAATAGGAACTTAGACTAAACTGATCTCTGGTGCATTTTTACCTGTAAACAAAGTATCTGTTAGCAACAGATCAGACTTGTTTATCTGTTTAAGCAAGTTTTCTAAGGACTTTTACTGAGTAACAACCAAAATGCTGAATGAACTTTGCTCATTCAATTTGACCTATTTGACCTTGAACTGTAGGGTAAAAATAATTTCTTTACACATATTTAGACAATGTTTTATGACTCAATTTTTTTTTTACTAATTCACACTCTCTTTCTGTACTTAAAATGAGACCAAATTAATAAGTTCATGCTATTACAGAAAATTTTTTACAGCATGCCAATACAGTGAGAACATTTAGATCTATATATCTACATAGATATCACAAATCTATACATATATATCTATATATATCACACACACACACATATATATGTATATATATCTACATAGATATATCTACATAGATCTATATATCTACATAGATATCACAAATCTATACATATATACATATACACACACACACACACATTCATTTTTGGTTTCAGTTTAAAACATTTTCCAGTTTTGTTTCGAAGTAAGGCTTCTATAAGTTATGTGTAGTTAGAGTAAATAAGAGTGTCTGCTTATATATTAAAGAGTTGTATTGAAATGATCTCATTTCATTTATCTTTTTTTTTAATTAATTTTTTATTTTTTCAGCATAACAGTATTCATTATTTTTGCACCACACCCAGTGCTCCATGCAATCTGTGCCCTCTACAATACCCACCACCTGGTGCCCCCAACCTCCCACCCCCCACCCCTTCAAAATTCTCAGATCGTTTTTCAGAGTCCATAGTCTCTCATGGTTCACCTCCCCTTCCAATTTCCCTCAACTCCCTTCTCCTCTCCATCTCCCCTTGACCTCCAAGCTATTTGTTATGCTCCACAAATAAGTGAAACCATATGATAATTGACTCTCTCTGCTTGACTTATTTCACTCAGCATAATCTCTTCCAGTCCCGTCCATGTTGCTACAAAACTTGGGTATTCATCCTTTCTTTTTTCTTTTTCTCTTTTTTTTTTTTACAGCTTTATAAACATATATTTTTATCCCCAGGGGTACAGGTCTGCGAATCGCCAGGTTTACACACTTCACAGCACTCACCATAGCACATACCCTCCCCAATATCCATAACCCCACCCCCCTCTCCCAACCCCCGCCCCCCATCAACCCTCAGTTTGTTTTGTGAGATTAAGAGTCACTTATGGTTTGTCTCCCTCCCAATCCCATCTTGTTTCATTTATTCTTCTCCTACCCCCTCAACCCCCCATGTTGCATCTCCTCTCCCTCATATCAGGGAGATCATATGATAGTTGTCTTTCTCCGATTGACTTATTTCGCTAAGCATGATACCCTCTAGTTCCATCCACGTTGTCGCAAATGGCAAGATTTCATTTCTTTTGATGGCTGCATAGTATTCCATTGTGTATATATACCACATCTTCTTTATCCATTCGTCTGTTGATGGACATCTAGGTTCTTTCCATAGTTTGGCTATTGTAGACATTGCTGCTATAAACATTCGGGTGCACGTGCCCCTTCGGATCACTACGTTTGTATCTTTAGGGTAAATACCCAGCAGTGCAATTGCAGGGTCATAGGGTAGTTCTATTTTCAACATTTTGAGGAACCTCCATGCTGTTTTCCAGAGTGGTTGCACCAGCTTGCATTCCCACAAACAGTGTAGGAGGGTTCCCCTTTCTCCGCATCCTCGCCAGCATCTGTCATTTCCTGACTTGTTAATTTTAGCCATTCTGACTGGTGTGAGGTGATATCTCATGGTGGTTTTGATTTGTATTTCCCTGATGCCGAGTGATATGGAGCACTTTTTCATGTGTCTGTTGGCCATCTGGATGTCTTCTTTGCAGAACTGTCTGTTCATGTCCTCTGCCCATTTCTTGATTGGATTATTTGTTCTTTGGGTGTTGAGTTTGCTAAGTTCTTTATAGATTTTGGATACTAGCCCTTTATCTGATATGTCATTTGCAAATATCTTCTCCCATTCTGTCAGTTGTCTTTTGGTTTTGTTAACTGTTTCCTTTGCTGTGCAAAAGCTTTTGATCTTGATAAAATCCCAAAAGTTCATTTTTGCCCTTGTTTCCCTTGCCTTTGGTGATGTTCCTAGGAAGATGTTGCTGCGGCTGAGGTCGAAGAGGTTGCTGCCTGTGTTCTCCTCAAGGATTTTGATGGATTCCTTTCTCACATTGAGATCCTTCATCCATTTTGAGTCTATTTTCATGTGTGGTGTAAGGAAATGATCCAATTTCATTTTTCTGCATGTGGCTGTCCAATTTTCCCAACACCATTTATTGAAGAGGCTGTCTTTTTTCCATTGGACATTCTTTCCTGCTTTGTCGAAGATGAGTTGACCATAGAGTTGAGGGTCCATTTCTGGGCTCTCTATTCTGTTCCATTGATCTATGTGTCTGTTTTTGTGCCAGTACCATGCTGTCTTGATGATGACAGCTTTGTAATAGAGCTTGAAGTCCGGAATTGTGATGCCACCAACTTTGGCTTTCTTTTTCAATATTCCTTTGGCTATTCGAGGTCTTTTCTGGTTCCATATAAATTTTAGGATTATTTGTTCCATTTCTTTGAAAAATGGATGGTACTTTGATAGGAATTGCATTAAAGGTGTAGATTGCTTTAGGTAGCATAGACATTTTCACAATATTTATTCTTCCAATCCAGGAGCATGGAACATTTTTCCATTTCTTTGTGTCTTCCTCAATTTCTTTCATGAGTACTTTATAGTTTTCTGAGTATAGATTCTTAGTCTCTTTGGTTAGGTTTATTCCTAGGTATCTTATAGTTTTGGGTGCAATTGTAAATGGGATGGACTCCTTAATTTCTCTTTCTTCTGTCTTGTTGTTGGTGTAGAGAAGTGCAACTGATTTCTGTGCATTGATTTTATATCCTGACACTTTACTGAATTCCTGTACAAGTTCTAGCAGTTTTGGAGTGGAGTCTTTTGGGTTTTCCACATATAGTATCATATCATCTGCGAAGAGTGATAGTTTGACTTCTTCTTTGCTGATTTGGATGCCTTTAATTTCCTTTTGTTGTCTGATTGCTGAGGCTAGGACTTCTAGTACTATGTTGAATAGCAGTGGTGATAACGGACATCCCTGCCGTGTTCCTGACCTTAGCGGAAAAGCTTTCAGTTTTTCTCCATTGAGAATGATATTTGCGGTGGGTTTTTCATAGATGGCTTTGATAATATTGAGGTATGTGCCGTCTATCCCTACACTTTGAAGAGTTTTGATCAGGAAGGGATGCTGTACTTTGTCAAATGCTTTTTCAGCATCTATGGAGAGTATCATATGGTTCTTGTTCTTTCTTTTATTAATGTGTTGTATCACATTGATTGATTTGCGGATGTTGAACCAACCTTGCAGCCCTGGAATAAATCCCACTATGTCGTGGTGAATAATCCTTTTAATGTACTGTTGAATCCTATTGGCTAGTATTTTGGCGAGAATTTTTGCATCTGTGTTCATCAAGGATATTGGTCTGTAGTTCTCTTTTTTGCTGGGATCCTTGTCTGGTTTTGGGATCAAGGTGATGCTGGCCTCATAAAATGAGTTTGGAAGTTTTCCTTCTATTTCTATTTTTTGGAACAGTTTCAGGAGAATAGGAATTAGTTCTTCTTTAAAAGTTTGGTAGAATTCCCCCGGGAAGCCGCCTGGCCCTGGGCTTTTGTTTGTTTGGAGATTTTTGATGACTGTTTCAATCTCCTTACTGGTTATGGGTCTGTTCAGGCTTTCTATTTCTTCCTGGTTCAGTTGTGGTAGTTTATATGTCTCTAGGAATGCATCCATTTCTTCCAGATTGTCAAATTTGTTGGCGTAGAGTTGCTCATAGTATGTTCTTATAATTGTCTGTATTTCTTTGGTGTTCGTTGTGATCTCTCCTCTTTCATTCATGATTTTATTTATTTGGGTCCTTTCTCTTTTCTTTTTGATAAGTCTGGCCAGGGGTTTATCAATCTTATTAATTCTTTCAAAGAACCAGCTCCTAGTTTCGTTGATTTGTTCTATTGTTTTTTTGGTTTCTATTTCATTGATTTCTGCTCTGATCTTTATGATTTCTCTTCTCCTGCTGGGTTTAGGGTTTCTTTCTTGTTCTTTCTCCAGCTCCTTTAGGTGTAGGGTTAGGTTGTGTACCTGAGACCTTTCTTGTTTCTTGAGAAAGGCTTGTACCGCTATATATTTTCCTCTCAGGACTGCCTTTGTTGTGTCCCACAGATTCTGAACCGTTGTGTTTACATTATCATTTGTTTCCATGAATTTTTTCAATTCTTCTTTAATTTCCTGGTTGACCCATTCATTCTTTAGAAGGATGCTGTTTAGTCTCCATGTATTTGGGTTCTTTCCAAATTTCCTCTTGTGATTGAGTTCTAGCTTTAGAGCATTGTGGTCTGAAAATATACAGGGAATGATCCCAATCTTTTGATACCAGTTGAGACTTGATTTAGGACCAAGAATGTGATCTATTCTGGAGAATGTTCCATGTGCACTAGAGAAGAATGTGTATTCTGTGGCTTTGGGATGAAATGTTCTGAATATATCTGTGATGTCCATCTGGTCCAGTGTGTCATTTAAGGCCTTGATTTCCTTGTTGATCTTTTGCTTGGATGATCTGTCCATTTCAGTGAGGGGAGTGTTAAAATCCCCTACTATTATTGTATTCTTGTCGATGTGTTTCTTTGATTTTGTTATTAATTGGTTTATATAGTTGGCTGCTCCCACGTTAGGGGCATAGATATTTAAAATTGTTAGATCTTCTTGTTGGACAGTTCCTTTGAGTATGATATAGTGTCCTTCCTCATCTCTTATTATAGTCTTTGGCTTAAAATCTAATTGATCTGCTATAAGGATTGCCACTCCTGCTTTCTTCTGATGTCCATTAGCATGGTAAATTCTTTTCCACCCCCTCACTTTAAACCTGGAGGTGTCTTCGGGTTTAAGATGAGTTTCTTGTAGGCAACATATAGATGGGTTTTGTTTTTTTATCCATTCTGATACCCGGTGTCTTTTGATTGGGGCATTTAGCCCATTAACATTCAGGGTAAGTATTGAGAGATATGAATTTAGTGCCATTGTATTGCCTGTAAGGTGACTGTTATTGTATATTGTCTCTGTTTCTTTCTGATCTACTACTTTTAGGGTCTCTCTGTGCTTAGAGGACCCCTTTCAATATTTCCTGTAGAGCTGGTTTGGTGTTTGCAAATTCTTTCAGTTTTTGTTTGTCCTGGAAGCTTTTAATCTCTCCTTCTATTTTCAATGATAGCCTAGCTGGATATAGTAATCTTGGCTGCATGTTTTTCTCATTTAGTACTCTGAATATATCATGCCAGCTCTTTCTGGCCTGCCAGGTCTCTGTGGATAAGTCTGCTGCCAATCTAATATTTTTACCATTGTACGTTACAGACTTCTTTTCCCGGGCTGCTTTCAGGATCTTTTCTTTGTCACTAAGACTTGTCAATTTTACTATTAGGTGACGGGGTGTGGACCTATTATTGATTTTGAGGGGGGTTCTCTGAACCTCTTGAATTTTGATGCTTGTTCCCTTTGCCATATTGGGGAAATTCTCTCCAATAATTCTCTCCAATATACCTTCTGCTCCCCTCTCTGTTTCCTCTTCTTCTGGAATCCCAATTATTCTAATGTTGTTTCGTCTTATGGTGTCACTTATCTCTCGAATTCTCCCCTCGTGGTCCAGTAGCTGTTTGTCCCTCTTTTGCTCAGCTTCTTTATTCTCTGTCATTTGGTCTTCTATATCGCTAATTCTTTCTTCTGCCTCATTTATCCTAGCAGTGAGAGCCTCCATTTTTGATTGCACCTCATTAATAGCTTTTTTGATTTCAACTTGGTTAGATTTTAGTTCTTTTATTTCTCCAGAAAGGGCTTTTATATCTCCCGAGAGGGTTGCTTTAATATCTTCCATGCCTTTTTCAAGCCTGGCTAGAACCTTGAGAATCGTCATTCTGAACTCTATATCTGACATATTACCAATGTCTGTATTGATTAGGTCCCTAGCCTTTGGTACTGCCTCTTGTTCTTTTTTTTTGTTGTGAATTTTTCCGCCTTGTCATTTTGTCCAGATAAGAGTTTATGAAGGAGCAAGTAAAATACTAAAAGGGGTGGTAACAACCCCAGGAAAATATGCTTTAGCCAAATCAGAAGAGATCCCAAATTGTGAGGGGGGAGAAAGGGGATAAAAAGGGGTTCAAAAAGAAAAAAAAAAAAAAAAGAAACTATTTAAAAAAAGAAAGCCGATAAAGAAAAAAATATAAAAAGAGGAAAAAATATATATATATTAGATAAACTATTTAAAAAACGTTAAAAAAGAAAACGGTAAAAGTTTAAAAAAATTTAGCAGAAGAAGAGAAAAAGAAAAAAAAATTGAAAAAGAAAAAAAAATTAAATTAACTGCAAGGCTAAAAAATCATGGGGAGAAAGCCATGAGTTCCGTGCTTTGCTTTCTTCTCCTCTGGAATTCTGCTGCTCTCCTTGGTATTGAAACAGCACTCCTTGGTAGGTGAACTTGGTCCCGGCTGGGTTTCCCGTTGATCTTCTGGGGGAGGGGCCTGTTGTAGTGATTCTCCAGCGTCTTTGCCCCAGGCGGAGTTTCACCGCCCTTACCCGGGGCCGCGCTGAGTAATCCGCTCGGGTTTGCTTTCGGGAGCTTTTGTTCCCTGAGCGCTTTCCGTAGAGTCCGGAGGGCGGGAATGAAGATGGCGGCCTCCCGGTCTCCGGCCCGGAGGAGCCGAGAGCCCGGGCCCCCACTCCTCAGTGCGCCCCCAGAGAACAGCGCCCAATGATCCCGTCACCCTGGCCTCTGGCCGCGCTCTGAGCTGACCGAGCCTGCGACCGGTTCAAGGCAACCCCGAGCTGAGAGTCACTCCTCGGCTCTGTCTCTGCAGCCGGCTTCCCCGTTCTAATACCGGTAAGCTCTGCGACACTCAGACACCCCCGATCCTTCTGCGACCCTGCGGGACCTGAGGCCGCGCTGACCCGGCCTGGGCTTCCAGTTAAGCCTCTGGAGCGATGTCCCTCAGCGGACCAGACTTTTAAAAGTCCTGATTTTGCTCCGTTGCTCCGCCGCTCGCCGGGAGCCGGTCCCTCCCCCCGCGGTCTATCTTCCCGTCGCTTTGGATTCACTTCTCCGCCAGTCCTACCTTTCAGGTAGTGGTTGATTTTCTGTTTCTAGAATTGCTGTTCTTCTTCTCTTCAATCTCCCGTTGG